>NW_028283598.1:311213-622426 GCF_059441095.1 Idiotropiscis lumnitzeri
TCTAAGGTGTTGCGTTCAGGTCGCAGTCTCCCCAGGAGGCGTGGGTTCGAATCCCACCTCAGACAGAGCCCATTGAAAGTACCAAGCAAGAACAAAGCAAACACAGTCAAGAGAGCATTACCAGATGCCAGCATAGCGGAGCGGTCTAAGGCGTTGCGTTCAGGTCGCAGTGTCCCCAGGAGGCGTGGGTTCGAATCCCACCTCAGACAGAGCCCATTGAAAGTACCAAGCAAGAACAAAGGAAACACAGTCAAGAAAGCATTACCAGTTGCCAGGATGGCGGAGCGGTCTAAGGCGTTGCGTTCAGGTCGCAGTCTCCCCAGGAGGCGTGGGTTCGAATCCCACCTCAGACAGAGCCCATTGAAAGTACCAAGCAAGAACAAAGCAAACACAGTCAAGAGAGCATTACCAGATGCCAGCATAGCGGAGCGGTCTAAGGCGTTGCGTTCAGGTCGCAGTGTCCCCAGGAGGCGTGGGTTCGAATCCCACCTCAGACAGTGCCCATTGAAAGTACCAAGCAAGAACAAAGCAAACACAGTCAAGAGAGCATTACCAGTTGCCAGGATGGCGGAGCGGTCTAAGGTGTTGCGTTCAGGTCGCAGTCTCCCCAGGAGGCGTGGGTTCGAATCCCACCTCAGACAGAGCCCATTGAAAGTACCAAGCAAGAACAAAGCAAACACATTCAAGAGAGCATTACCAGTTGCCAGGATGGCAGAGCGGTCTAAGGCGCTGCGTTCAGGTCGCAGTCTCCCCAGGAGGCGTGGGTTCAAATCCCGCAGCAGACAGAGCTCATTGAAAGTACCAAGCAAGAAGAAAGCAAACACAGTCAAGAGAGCATTACCAGATGCCAGCATAGCGGAGCGGTCTAAGGCGTTGCGTTCAGGTCGCAGTCTCCCCAGGAGGCGTGGGTTCGAATCCCACCTCAGACAGAGCTCATTGAAAGTACCAAGCAAGAACAAAGGAAACTCAGTCAAGAAAGCATTACCAGTTGCCAGGATGGCGGAGCGGTCTAAGGCGTTGCGTTCAGGTCGCAGTCTCCCCAGGAGGCGTGGGTTCGAATCCCACCTCAGACAGAGCCCATTGAAAGTACCAAGCAAGAACAAAGCAAACACAGTCAAGAGAGCATTACCAGATGATAAGATGGCAGAGCGGTCTAAGGCGTTGCGTTCAGGTCGCAGTCTCCCCAGGAGGCGTGGGTTCAAATCCCACCTCAGACAGTGACCATTGAAAGTACCAAGCAAGAACAAAGCAAACACAGTCAAGAGAGCATTACCAGATGCCAGCATAGCGGAGCGGTCTAAGGTGTTGCGTTCAGGTCGCAGTCTCCCCAGGAGGCGTGGGTTCGAATCCCACCTCAGACAGAGCCCATTGAAAGTACCAAGCAAGAACAAAGCAAACACATTCAAGAGAGCATTACCAGTTGCCAGGATGGCAGAGCGGTCTAAGGCGCTGCGTTCAGGTCGCAGTCTCCCCAGGAGGCGTGGGTTCAAATCCCGCAGCAGACAGAGCCCAATGAAAGTACCAAGCAAGAAGAAAGCAAAGACAGTCAAGAGAGCATTACCAGCTGCAAGGATGGCGGAGCGGTCGAAGGCGTTGCGTTCATTGTCGCAGTCTCCCCAGGAGGCGTGGGTTCGAATCCCACCTCAGACAGAGCCCATTGAAAGTACCAAGCAATGACAAAGGAAACACGGTCAAGAGAGCATTACCAGTTGCCAGGATGGCGGAGCGGTCTAAGGCGTTGCGTTCAGGTCGCAGTCTCCCCAGGAGGCGTGGGTTCGAATCCCACCTCAGACAGAGCCCATTGAAAGTACCAAGCAAGAACAAAGCAAACACAGTCAAGAGAGCATTACCAGTTGCCAGCATAGCGGAGCGGTCTAAGGCGTTGCGTCCAGGTCGCAGTCTCCACAGGAGGCGTGGGTTCGAATTCCACCTCAGACAGAGCTCATTGAAAGTACCAAGCAATAACCAAGGAAACACGGTCAAGAGAGCATTACCAGTTGCCAGGATGGCGGAGCGGTCTAAGGCGTTGCGTTCAGGTCACAGTCTCCCCAGGAGGCGTGGGTTCGAATCCCACCTCAGACAGAGCCCATTGAAAGTACCAAGCAAGAACAAAGCAAACACAGTAAAGAGAGCATTACCAGCTGCCAGGATGGTGGAGCGGTCTAAGGCGTTGCGTTCAGGTTGCAGTCTCCCCAGGAGGCGTGGGTTCGAATCCCACCTCAGACTGAGCCCATTGAAAGTACCAAGCAAGAACAAAAGAAACACAGTCAAGAAAGCATTACCAGTTGCCAGGATGGCGGAGCGGTCTAAGGCGTTGCGTTCAGGTCGCAGTCTCCCCAGGAGGCGTGGGTTTGAATCCCACCTCAGACAGAGCCCATTGAAAGTACCAAGCAAGAACAAAGCAAACACAGTCAAGAGAGCATTACCAGTTGCCAGGATGGCGGAGCGGTCTAAGGTGTTGCGTTCAGGTCGCAGTCTCCCCAGGAGGCGTGGGTTCGAATCCCACCTCAGACAGAGCCCATTGAAAGTACCAAGCAAGAACAAAGCAAACACATTCAAGAGAGCATTACCAGTTGCCAGGATGGCAGAGCGGTCTAAGGCGCTGCGTTCAGGTCGCAGTCTCCCCAGGAGGCGTGGGTTCAAATCCCGCAGCAGACAGAGCTCATTGAAAGTACCAAGCAAGAAGAAAGCAAAGACAGTCAAGAGAGCATTACCAGCTGCAAGGATGGCGGAGCGGTCGAAGGCGTTGCGTTCAGGTCGCAGTCTCCCCAGGAGGCGTGGGTTTGAATCCCACCTCAGACAGAGCCCATTGAAAGTACCTAGCAATAACAAAACAAACACGGTCAAGAGAGCATTACCAGTTGCCAGGATGGCGGAGCGGTCTAAGGCGTTGCGTTCAGGTCGCAGTCTCCACAGGAGGCGTGGGTTCGAATCCCACCTCAGACAGAGCCCGTTGAAAGTACCAAGCAAGAACAAAGGAAACACAGTCAAGAGAGCATTACCAGCTGCCAGGATGGCAGAGCGGTCTAAGGCGTTGCGTTCAGGTCGCAGTCACCCCTGGCGGCGTGGGTTCGAATCCCGCCTCAGACAGAGCCCATTGAAAGTACCAAGCAAGAAGAAAGCAAACACAGTCAAGAGAGCATTACCATTTGCCAGGATGGCAGAGCGGTCTAAGGCGTTGCGTTCAGGTCGCAGTCTCCCCTGGTGGCGTGGGTTCGAATCCCGCCTCAGACAGAGCCCATTGAAAGTACCAAGCAAGAACAAAGCAAACACAGTCAAGAGAGCATTACCAGTTGCCAGGATGGCAGAGCGGTCTAAGGCGCTGCGTTCAGGTCGCAGTCTCCCCAGGAGGCGTGGGTTCGAATCCCACCTCAGACAGAGCCCATTGAAAGTACCAAGCAAGAACAAAGCAAACACAGTCAAGAGAGCATTACCAGATGATAAGATGGCAGAGCGGTCTAAGGCGTTGCGTTCAGGTCGCAGTCTCCCCAGGAGGCGTGGGCTCAAATCCCACCTCAGACAGTGACCATTGAAAGTACCAAGCAAGAACAAAGCAAACACAGTCAAGAGAGCATTACCAGATGCCAGCATAGCGGAGCGGTCTAAGGCGTTGCGTTCAGGTCGCAGTGTCCCCAGGAGGCGTGGGTTCGAATCCCACCTCAGACAGTGCCCATTGAAAGTACCAAGCAAGAACAAAGCAAACACAGTCAAGAGAGCATTACCAGTTGCCAGGATGGCGGAGCGGTCTAAGGTGTTGCGTTCAGGTCGCAGTCTCCCCAGGAGGCGTGGGTTCGAATCCCACCTCAGACAGAGCCCATTGAAAGTACCAAGCAAGAACAAAGCAAACACAGTCAAGAGAGCATTACCAGATGCCAGCATAGCGGAGCGGTCTAAGGCGTTGCGTTCAGGTCGCAGTGTCCCCAGGAGGCGTGGGTTCGAATCCCACCTCAGACAGTGCCCATTGAAAGTACCAAGCAAGAACAAAGCAAACACAGTCAAGAGAGCATTACCAGTTGCCAGGATGGCGGAGCGGTCTAAGGTGTTGCGTTCAGGTCGCAGTCTCCCCAGGAGGCGTGGGTTCGAATCCCACCTCAGACAGAGCCCATTGAAAGTACCAAGCAAGAACAAAGCAAACACATTCAAGAGAGCATTACCAGTTGCCAGGATGGCAGAGCGGTCTAAGGCGCTGCGTTCAGGTCGCAGTCTCCCCAGGAGTCGTGGGTTCAAATCCCGCAGCAGACAGAGCTCATTGAAAGTACCAAGCAAGAAGAAAGCAAACACAGTCAAGAGAGCATTACCAGATGCCAGCATAGCGGAGCGGTCTAAGGCGTTGCGTTCAGGTCGCAGTCTCCCCAGGAGGCGTGGGTTCGAATCCCAACTCAGACAGAGCCCATTGAAAGTACCAAGCAAGAACAAAGGAAACACAGTCAAGAAAGCATTACCAGTTGCCAGGATGGCGGAGCGGTCTAAGGCGTTGCGTTCAGGTCGCAGTCTCCCCAGGAGGCGTGGGTTCGAATCCCACCTCAGACAGAGCCCATTGAAAGTACCAAGCAAGAACAAAGCAAACACAGTCAAGAGAGCATTACCAGATGATAAGATGGCAGAGCGGTCTAAGGCGTTGCGTTCAGGTCACAGTCTCCCCAGGAGGCGTGGGTTCGAATCCCACCTCAGACAGAGCCCATTGAAAGTACCAAGCAAGAACAAAGCAAACACAGTAAAGAGAGCATTACCAGCTGCCAGGATGGTGGAGCGGTCTAAGGCGTTGCGTTCAGGTTGCAGTCTCCCCAGGAGGCGTGGGTTCGAATCCCACCTCAGACTGAGCCCATTGAAAGTACCAAGCAAGAACAAAAGAAACACAGTCAAGAAAGCATTACCAGTTGCCAGGATGGCGGAGCGGTCTAAGGCGTTGCGTTCAGGTCGCAGTCTCCCCAGGAGGCGTGGGTTTGAATCCCACCTCAGACAGAGCCCATTGAAAGTACCAAGCAAGAACAAAGCAAACACAGTCAAGAGAGCATTACCAGTTGCCAGGATGGCGGAGCGGTCTAAGGTGTTGCGTTCAGGTCGCAGTCTACCCAGGAGGCGTGGGTTCGAATCCCACCTCAGACAGAGCCCATTGAAAGTACCAAGCAAGAACAAAGCAAACACATTCAAGAGAGCATTACCAGTTGCCAGGATGGCAGAGCGGTCTAAGGCGCTGCGTTCAGGTCGCAGTCTCCCCAGGAGGCGTGGGTTCAAATCCCGCAGCAGACAGAGCTCATTGAAAGTACCAAGCAAGAAGAAAGCAAAGACAGTCAAGAGAGCATTACCAGCTGCAAGGATGGCGGAGCGGTCGAAGGCGTTGCGTTCAGGTCGCAGTCTCCCCAGGAGGCGTGGGTTTGAATCCCACCTCAGACAGAGCCCATTGAAAGTACCTAGCAATAACAAAACAAACACGGTCAAGAGAGCATTACCAGTTGCCAGGATGGCGGAGCGGTCTAAGGCGTTGCGTTCAGGTCGCAGTCTCCACAGGAGGCGTGGGTTCGAATCCCACCTCAGACAGAGCCCGTTGAAAGTACCAAGCAAGAACAAAGGAAACACAGTCAAGAGAGCATTACCAGCTGCCAGGATGGCAGAGCGGTCTAAGGCGTTGCGTTCAGGTCGCAGTCACCCCTGGCGGCGTGGGTTCGAATCCCGCCTCAGACAGAGCCCATTGAAAGTACCAAGCAAGAAGAAAGCAAACACAGTCAAGAGAGCATTACCAGTTGCCAGGATGGCAGAGCGGTCTAAGGCGTTGCGTTCAGGTCGCAGTCTCCCCTGGTGGCGTGGGTTCGAATCCCGCCTCAGACAGAGCCCATTGAAAGTACCAAGCAAGAACAAAGCAAACACAGTCAAGAGAGCATTACCAGTTGCCAGGATGGCAGAGCGGTCTAAGGCGCTGCGTTCAGGTCGCAGTCTCCCCAGGAGGCGTGGGTTCGAATCCCACCTCAGACAGAGCCCATTGAAAGTACCAAGCAAGAACAAAGCAAACACAGTCAAGAGAGCATTACCAGATGATAAGATGGCAGAGCGGTCTAAGGCGTTGCGTTCAGGTCGCAGTCTCCCCAGGAGGCGTGGGCTCAAATCCCACCTCAGACAGTGACCATTGAAAGTACCAAGCAAGAACAAAGCAAACACAGTCAAGAGAGCATTACCAGATGCCAGCATAGCGGAGCGGTCTAAGGCGTTGCGTTCAGGTCGCAGTGTCCCCAGGAGGCGTGGGTTCGAATCCCACCTCAGACAGTGCCCATTGAAAGTACCAAGCAAGAACAAAGCAAACACAGTCAAGAGAGCATTACCAGTTGCCAGGATGGCGGAGCGGTCTAAGGTGTTGCGTTCAGGTCGCAGTCTCCCCAGGAGGCGTGGGTTCGAATCCCACCTCAGACAGAGCCCATTGAAAGTACCAAGCAAGAACAAAGCAAACACAGTCAAGAGAGCATTACCAGATGCCAGCATAGCGGAGCGGTCTAAGGCGTTGCGTTCAGGTCGCAGTGTCCCCAGGAGGCGTGGGTTCGAATCCCACCTCAGACAGTGCCCATTGAAAGTACCAAGCAAGAACAAAGCAAACACAGTCAAGAGAGCATTACCAGTTGCCAGGATGGCGGAGCGGTCTAAGGTGTTGCGTTCAGGTCGCAGTCTCCCCAGGAGGCGTGGGTTCGAATCCCACCTCAGACAGAGCCCATTGAAAGTACCAAGCAAGAACAAAGCAAACACATTCAAGAGAGCATTACCAGTTGCCAGGATGGCAGAGCGGTCTAAGGCGCTGCGTTCAGGTCGCAGTCTCCCCAGGAGTCGTGGGTTCAAATCCCGCAGCAGACAGAGCTCATTGAAAGTACCAAGCAAGAAGAAAGCAAACACAGTCAAGAGAGCATTACCAGATGCCAGCATAGCGGAGCGGTCTAAGGCGTTGCGTTCAGGTCGCAGTCTCCCCAGGAGGCGTGGGTTCGAATCCCAACTCAGACAGAGCCCATTGAAAGTACCAAGCAAGAACAAAGGAAACACAGTCAAGAAAGCATTACCAGTTGCCAGGATGGCGGAGCGGTCTAAGGCGTTGCGTTCAGGTCGCAGTCTCCCCAGGAGGCGTGGGTTCGAATCCCACCTCAGACAGAGCCCATTGAAAGTACCAAGCAAGAACAAAGCAAACACAGTCAAGAGAGCATTACCAGATGATAAGATGGCAGAGCGGTCTAAGGCGTTGCGTTCAGGTCGCAGTCTCCCCAGGAGGCGTGGGTTCAAATCCCACCTCAGACAGTGACCATTGAAAGTACCAAGCAAGAACAAAGCAAACACAGTCAAGAGAGCATTACCAGATGCCAGCATAGCGGAGCGGTCTAAGGCGTTGCGTTCAGGTCGCAGTGTCCCCAGGAGGCGTGGGTTCGAATCCCACCTCAGACAGTGCCCATTGAAAGTACCAAGCAAGAACAAAGCAAACACAGTCAAGAGAGCATTACCAGTTGCCAGGATGGCGGAGCGGTCTAAGGTGTTGCGTTCAGGTCGCAGTCTCCCCAGGAGGCGTGGGTTCGAATCCCACCTCAGACAGAGCCCATTGAAAGTACCAAGCAATGACAAAGGAAACACGGTCAAGAGAGCATTACCAGTTGCCAGGATGGCGGAGCGGTCTAAGGCGTTGCGTTCAGGTGACAGTACCCCAGGAGGCGTGGGTTCGAATCCCACCTCAGACAGAGCCCATTGAAAGTACCAAGCAAGAACAAAGCAAACACAGTAAAGAGAGCATTACCAGGTGCCAGGATGGCGGAGCGGTCTAAGGCGTTGCGTTCAGGTCGCAGTCTCCCCAGGAGGCGTGGGTTCGAATCCCACCTCAGACAGAGCCCATTGAAAGTACCAAGCAAGAACAAAGGAAACACAGTCAAGAGAGCATTACCAGTTGCCAGGATGGCGGAGCGGTCTAAGGCTTTGCGTTCAGGTCGCAGTCTCCCCTGGAGGCGTGGGTTGGAATCCCGCCTCAGACAGAGCCCATTGAAAGTACCAAGCAAGAACAAAGCAAACACAGTCAAGAAAGCATTACCAGTTGCCAGGATGGCGGAGCGGTCTAAGGCGTTGCGTTCAGGTCGCAGTCTCCCCAGGAGGCGTGGGTTCGAATCCCACCTCAGACAGAGCCCATTGAAAGTACCAAGCAAGAACAAAGCAAACACAGTCAAGAGAGCATTACCAGATGCCAGCATAGCGGAGCGGTCTAAGGCGTTGCGTTCAGGTCGCAGTCTCCCCAGGAGGCGTGGGTTCAAATCCCACCTCAGACAGTGACCATTGAAAGTACCAAGCAATAACCAAGGAAACACGGTCAAGAGAGCATTACCAGTTGCCAGGATGGCGGAGCGGTCTAAGGCGTTGCGTTCAGGTCACAGTCTCCCCAGGAGGCGTGGGTTCAAATCCCGCAGCAGACAGAGCTCAGTGAAAGTACCAAGCAAGAAGAAAGCAAAGACAGTCAAGAGAGCATTACCAGCTGCAAGGATGGCGGAGCGGTCGAAGGCGTTGCGTTCAGGTCGCAGTCTCCCCAGGAGGCGTGGGTTTGAATCCCACCTCAGACAGAGCCCATTGAAAGTACCTAGCAATAACAAAACAAACACGGTCAAGAGAGCATTACCAGTTGCCAGGATGGCGGAGCGGTCTAAGGCGTTGCGTTCAGGTCGCAGTCTCCACAGGAGGCGTGGGTTCGAATCCCACCTCAGACAGAGCCCGTTGAAAGTACCAAGCAAGAACAAAGGAAACACAGTCAAGAGAGCATTACCAGCTGCCAGGATGGCAGAGCGGTCTAAGGCGTTGCGTTCAGGTCGCAGTCACCCCTGGCGGCGTGGGTTCGAATCCCGCCTCAGACAGAGCCCATTGAAAGTACCAAGCAAGAAGAAAGCAAACACAGTCAAGAGAGCATTACCAGTTGCCAGGATGGCAGAGCGGTCTAAGGCGTTGCGTTCAGGTCGCAGTCACCCCTGGTGGCGTGGGTTCGAATCCCGCCTCAGACAGAGCCCATTGAAAGTACCAAGCAAGAACAAAGCAAACACAGTCAAGAGAGCATTACCAGTTGCCAGGATGGCAGAGCGGTCTAAGGCGCTGCGTTCAGGTCGCAGTCTCCCCAGGAGGCGTGGGTTCGAATCCCGCCTCAGACAGAGCCCATTGAAAGTACCAAGCAAGAACAAAGCAAACACAGTCAAGAGAGCATTACCAGTTGCCAGGATGGCAGAGCGGTCTAAGGCGCTGCGTTCAGGTCGCAGTCTCCCCAGGAGGCGTGGGTTCGAATCCCACCTCAGACAGAGCCCATTGAAAGTACCAAGCAAGAACAAAGCAAACACAGTCAAGAGAGCATTACCAGATGATAAGATGGCAGAGCGGTCTAAGGCGTTGCGTTCAGGTCGCAGTCTCCCCAGGAGGCGTGGGCTCAAATCCCACCTCAGACAGTGACCATTGAAAGTACCAAGCAAGAACAAAGCAAACACAGTCAAGAGAGCATTTCCAGATGCCAGCATAGCGGAGCGGTCTAAGGCGTTGCGTTCAGGTCGCAGTGTCCCCAGGAGGCGTGGGTTCGAATCCCACCTCAGACAGTGCCCATTGAAAGTACCAAGCAAGAACAAAGCAAACACAGTCAAGAGAGCATTACCAGTTGCCAGGATGGCGGAGCGGTCTAAGGTGTTGCGTTCAGGTCGCAGTCTCCCCAGGAGGCGTGGGTTCGAATCCCACCTCAGACAGAGCCCATTGAAAGTACCAAGCAAGAACAAAGCAAACACAGTCAAGAGAGCATTACCAGATGCCAGCATAGCGGAGCGGTCTAAGGCGTTGCGTTCAGGTCGCAGTGTCCCCAGGAGGCGTGGGTTCGAATCCCACCTCAGACAGTGCCCATTGAAAGTACCAAGCAAGAACAAAGCAAACACAGTCAAGAGAGCATTACCAGTTGCCAGGATGGCGGAGCGGTCTAAGGTGTTGCGTTCAGGTCGCAGTCTCCCCAGGAGGCGTGGGTTCGAATCCCACCTCAGACAGAGCCCATTGAAAGTACCAAGCAAGAACAAAGCAAACACATTCAAGAGAGCATTACCAGTTGCCAGGATGGCAGAGCGGTCTAAGGCGCTGCGTTCAGGTCGCAGTCTCCCCAGGAGTCGTGGGTTCAAATCCCGCAGCAGACAGAGCTCATTGAAAGTACCAAGCAAGAAGAAAGCAAACACAGTCAAGAGAGCATTACCAGATGCCAGCATAGCGGAGCGGTCTAAGGCGTTGCGTTCAGGTCGCAGTCTCCCCAGGAGGCGTGGGTTCGAATCCCAACTCAGACAGAGCCCATTGAAAGTACCAAGCAAGAACAAAGGAAACACAGTCAAGAAAGCATTACCAGTTGCCAGGATGGCGGAGCGGTCTAAGGCGTTGCGTTCAGGTCGCAGTCTCCCCAGGAGGCGTGGGTTCGAATCCCACCTCAGACAGAGCCCATTGAAAGTACCAAGCAAGAACAAAGCAAACACAGTCAAGAGAGCATTACCAGATGATAAGATGGCAGAGCGGTCTAAGGCGTTGCGTTCAGGTCGCAGTCTCCCCAGGAGGCGTGGGTTCAAATCCCACCTCAGACAGTGACCATTGAAAGTACCAAGCAAGAACAAAGCAAACACAGTCAAGAGAGCATTACCAGATGCCAGCATAGCGGAGCGGTCTAAGGCGTTGCGTTCAGGTCGCAGTGTCCCCAGGAGGCGTGGGTTCGAATCCCACCTCAGACAGTGCCCATTGAAAGTACCAAGCAAGAACAAAGCAAACACAGTCAAGAGAGCATTACCAGTTGCCAGGATGGCGGAGCGGTCTAAGGCGTTGCGTTCAGGTTGCAGTCTCCCCAGGAGGCGTGGGTTCGAATCCCACCTCAGACTGAGCCCATTGAAAGTACCAAGCAAGAACAAAAGAAACACAGTCAAGAAAGCATTACCAGTTGCCAGGATGGCGGAGCGGTCTAAGGCGTTGCGTTCAGGTCGCAGTCTCCCCAGGAGGCGTGGGTTTGAATCCCACCTCAGACAGAGCCCATTGAAAGTACCAAGCAAGAACAAAGCAAACACAGTCAAGAGAGCATTACCAGTTGCCAGGATGGCGGAGCGGTCTAAGGTGTTGCGTTCAGGTCGCAGTCTCCCCAGGAGGCGTGGGTTCGAATCCCACCTCAGACAGAGCCCATTGAAAGTACCAAGCAAGAACAAAGCAAACACATTCAAGAGAGCATTACCAGTTGCCAGGATGGCAGAGCGGTCTAAGGCGCTGCGTTCAGGTCGCAGTCTCCCCAGGAGGCGTGGGTTCAAATCCCGCAGCAGACAGAGCTCATTGAAAGTACCAAGCAAGAAGAAAGCAAAGACAGTCAAGAGAGCATTACCAGCTGCAAGGATGGCGGAGCGGTCGAAGGCGTTGCGTTCAGGTCGCAGTCTCCCCAGGAGGCGTGGGTTTGAATCCCACCTCAGACAGAGCCCATTGAAAGTACCTAGCAATAACAAAACAAACACGGTCAAGAGAGCATTACCAGTTGCCAGGATGGCGGAGCGGTCTAAGGCGTTGCGTTCAGGTCGCAGTCTCCACAGGAGGCGTGGGTTCGAATCCCACCTCAGACAGAGCCCGTTGAAAGTACCAAGCAAGAACAAAGGAAACACAGTCAAGAGAGCATTACCAGCTGCCAGGATGGCAGAGCGGTCTAAGGCGTTGCGTTCAGGTCGCAGTCACCCCTGGCGGCGTGGGTTCGAATCCCGCCTCAGACAGAGCCCATTGAAAGTACCAAGCAAGAAGAAAGCAAACACAGTCAAGAGAGCATTACCAGTTGCCAGGATGGCAGAGCGGTCTAAGGCGTTGCGTTCAGGTCGCAGTCTCCCCTGGTGGCGTGGGTTCGAATCCCGCCTCAGACAGAGCCCATTGAAAGTACCAAGCAAGAACAAAGCAAACACAGTCAAGAGAGCATTACCAGTTGCCAGGATGGCAGAGCGGTCTAAGGCGCTGCGTTCAGGTCGCAGTCTCCCCAGGAGGCGTGGGTTCGAATCCCACCTCAGACAGAGCCCATTGAAAGTACCAAGCAAGAACAAAGCAAACACAGTCAAGAGAGCATTACCAGATGATAAGATGGCAGAGCGGTCTAAGGCGTTGCGTTCAGGTCGCAGTCTCCCCAGGAGGCGTGGGCTCAAATCCCACCTCAGACAGTGACCATTGAAAGTACCAAGCAAGAACAAAGCAAACACAGTCAAGAGAGCATTACCAGATGCCAGCATAGCGGAGCGGTCTAAGGCGTTGCGTTCAGGTCGCAGTGTCCCCAGGAGGCGTGGGTTCGAATCCCACCTCAGACAGTGCCCATTGAAAGTACCAAGCAAGAACAAAGCAAACACAGTCAAGAGAGCATTACCAGTTGCCAGGATGGCGGAGCGGTCTAAGGTGTTGCGTTCAGGTCGCAGTCTCCCCAGGAGGCGTGGGTTCGAATCCCACCTCAGACAGAGCCCATTGAAAGTACCAAGCAAGAACAAAGCAAACACAGTCAAGAGAGCATTACCAGATGCCAGCATAGCGGAGCGGTCTAAGGCGTTGCGTTCAGGTCGCAGTGTCCCCAGGAGGCGTGGGTTCGAATCCCACCTCAGACAGTGCCCATTGAAAGTACCAAGCAAGAACAAAGCAAACACAGTCAAGAGAGCATTACCAGTTGCCAGGATGGCGGAGCGGTCTAAGGTGTTGCGTTCAGGTCGCAGTCTCCCCAGGAGGCGTGGGTTCGAATCCCACCTCAGACAGAGCCCATTGAAAGTACCAAGCAAGAACAAAGCAAACACATTCAAGAGAGCATTACCAGTTGCCAGGATGGCAGAGCGGTCTAAGGCGCTGCGTTCAGGTCGCAGTCTCCCCAGGAGTCGTGGGTTCAAATCCCGCAGCAGACAGAGCTCATTGAAAGTACCAAGCAAGAAGAAAGCAAACACAGTCAAGAGAGCATTACCAGATGCCAGCATAGCGGAGCGGTCTAAGGCGTTGCGTTCAGGTCGCAGTCTCCCCAGGAGGCGTGGGTTCGAATCCCAACTCAGACAGAGCCCATTGAAAGTACCAAGCAAGAACAAAGGAAACACAGTCAAGAAAGCATTACCAGTTGCCAGGATGGCGGAGCGGTCTAAGGCGTTGCGTTCAGGTCGCAGTCTCCCCAGGAGGCGTGGGTTCGAATCCCACCTCAGACAGAGCCCATTGAAAGTACCAAGCAAGAACAAAGCAAACACAGTCAAGAGAGCATTACCAGATGATAAGATGGCAGAGCGGTCTAAGGCGTTGCGTTCAGGTCGCAGTCTCCCCAGGAGGCGTGGGTTCAAATCCCACCTCAGACAGTGACCATTGAAAGTACCAAGCAAGAACAAAGCAAACACAGTCAAGAGAGCATTACCAGATGCCAGCATAGCGGAGCGGTCTAAGGCGTTGCGTTCAGGTCGCAGTGTCCCCAGGAGGCGTGGGTTCGAATCCCACCTCAGACAGTGCCCATTGAAAGTACCAAGCAAGAACAAAGCAAACACAGTCAAGAGAGCATTACCAGTTGCCAGGATGGCGGAGCGGTCTAAGGTGTTGCGTTCAGGTCGCAGTCTCCCCAGGAGGCGTGGGTTCGAATCCCACCTCAGACAGAGCCCATTGAAAGTACCAAGCAATGACAAAGGAAACACGGTCAAGAGAGCATTACCAGTTGCCAGGATGGCGGAGCGGTCTAAGGCGTTGCGTTCAGGTGACAGTACCCCAGGAGGCGTGGGTTCGAATCCCACCTCAGACAGAGCCCATTGAAAGTACCAAGCAAGAACAAAGCAAACACAGTAAAGAGAGCATTACCAGGTGCCAGGATGGCGGAGCGGTCTAAGGCGTTGCGTTCAGGTCGCAGTCTCCCCAGGAGGCGTGGGTTCGAATCCCACCTCAGACAGAGCCCATTGAAAGTACCAAGCAAGAACAAAGGAAACACAGTCAAGAGAGCATTACCAGTTGCCAGGATGGCGGAGCGGTCTAAGGCTTTGCGTTCAGGTCGCAGTCTCCCCTGGAGGCGTGGGTTGGAATCCCACCTCAGACAGAGCCCATTGAAAGTACCAAGCAAGAACAAAGCAAACACAGTCAAGAAAGCATTACCAGTTGCCAGGATGGCGGAGCGGTCTAAGGCGTTGCGTTCAGGTCGCAGTCTCCCCAGGAGGCGTGGGTTCGAATCCCACCTCAGACAGAGCCCATTGAAAGTACCAAGCAAGAACAAAGCAAACACAGTCAAGAGAGCATTACCAGATGCCAGCATAGCGGAGCGGTCTAAGGCGTTGCGTTCAGGTCGCAGTCTCCCCAGGAGGCGTGGGTTCAAATCCCACCTCAGACAGTGACCATTGAAAGTACCAAGCAATAACCAAGGAAACACGGTCAAGAGAGCATTACCAGTTGCCAGGATGGCGGAGCGGTCTAAGGCGTTGCGTTCAGGTCACAGTCTCCCCAGGAGGCGTGGGTTCGAATCCCACCTCAGACAGAGCCCATTGAAAGTACCAAGCAAGAACAAAGCAAACACAGTAAAGAGAGCATTACCAGGTGCCAGGATGGTGGAGCGGTCTAAGGCGTTGCGTTCAGGTTGCAGTCTCCCCAGGAGGCGTGGGTTCGAATCCCACCTCAGACTGAGCCCATTGAAAGTACCAAGCAAGAACAAAAGAAACACAGTCAAGAAAGCATTACCAGTTGCCAGGATGGCGGAGCGGTCTAAGGCGTTGCGTTCAGGTCGCAGTCTCCCCAGGAGGCGTGGGTTTGAATCCCACCTCAGACAGAGCCCATTGAAAGTACCAAGCAAGAACAAAGCAAACACAGTCAAGAGAGCATTACCAGTTGCCAGGATGGCGGAGCGGTCTAAGGTGTTGCGTTCAGGTCGCAGTCTCCCCAGGAGGCGTGGGTTCGAATCCCACCTCAGACAGAGCCCATTGAAAGTACCAAGCAAGAACAAAGCAAACACATTCAAGAGAGCATTACCAGTTGCCAGGATGGCAGAGCGGTCTAAGGCGCTGCGTTCAGGTCGCAGTCTCCCCAGGAGGCGTGGGTTCAAATCCCGCAGCAGACAGAGCTCATTGAAAGTACCAAGCAAGAAGAAAGCAAAGACAGTCAAGAGAGCATTACCAGCTGCAAGGATGGCGGAGCGGTCGAAGGCGTTGCGTTCAGGTCGCAGTCTCCCCAGGAGGCGTGGGTTTGAATCCCACCTCAGACAGAGCCCATTGAAAGTACCTAGCAATAACAAAACAAACACGGTCAAGAGAGCATTACCAGTTGCCAGGATGGCGGAGCGGTCTAAGGCGTTGCGTTCAGGTCGCAGTCTCCACAGGAGGCGTGGGTTCGAATCCCACCTCAGACAGAGCCCGTTGAAAGTACCAAGCAAGAACAAAGGAAACACAGTCAAGAGAGCATTACCAGCTGCCAGGATGGCAGAGCGGTCTAAGGCGTTGCGTTCAGGTCGCAGTCACCCCTGGCGGCGTGGGTTCGAATCCCGCCTCAGACAGAGCCCATTGAAAGTACCAAGCAAGAAGAAAGCAAACACAGTCAAGAGAGCATTACCAGTTGCCAGGATGGCAGAGCGGTCTAAGGCGTTGCGTTCAGGTCGCAGTCTCCCCTGGTGGCGTGGGTTCGAATCCCGCCTCAGACAGAGCCCATTGAAAGTACCAAGCAAGAACAAAGCAAACACAGTCAAGAGAGCATTACCAGTTGCCAGGATGGCAGAGCGGTCTAAGGCGCTGCGTTCAGGTCGCAGTCTCCCCAGGAGGCGTGGGTTCGAATCCCACCTCAGACAGAGCCCATTGAAAGTACCAAGCAAGAACAAAGCAAACACAGTCAAGAGAGCATTACCAGATGCCAGCATAGCGGAGCGGTCTAAGGCGTTGCGTTCAGGTCGCAGTGTCCCCAGGAGGCGTGGGTTCGAATCCCACCTCAGACAGTGCCCATTGAAAGTACCAAGCAAGAACAAAGCAAACACAGTCAAGAGAGCATTACCAGTTGCCAGGATGGCGGAGCGGTCTAAGGTGTTGCGTTCAGGTCGCAGTCTCCCCAGGAGGCGTGGGTTCGAATCCCACCTCAGACAGAGCCCATTGAAAGTACCAAGCAAGAACAAAGCAAACACATTCAAGAGAGCATTACCAGTTGCCAGGATGGCAGAGCGGTCTAAGGCGCTGCGTTCAGGTCGCAGTCTCCCCAGGAGTCGTGGGTTCAAATCCCGCAGCAGACAGAGCTCATTGAAAGTACCAAGCAAGAAGAAAGCAAACACAGTCAAGAGAGCATTACCAGATGCCAACATAGCGGAGCGGTCTAAGGCGTTGCGTTCAGGTCGCAGTCTCCCCAGGAGGCGTGGGTTCGAATCCCAACTCAGACAGAGCCCATTGAAAGTACCAAGCAAGAACAAAGGAAACACAGTCAAGAAAGCATTACCAGTTGCCAGGATGGCGGAGCGGTCTAAGGCGTTGCGTTCAGGTCGCAGTCTCCCCAGGAGGCGTGGGTTCGAATCCCACCTCAGACAGAGCCCATTGAAAGTACCAAGCAAGAACAAAGCAAACACAGTCAAGAGAGCATTACCAGATGATAAGATGGCAGAGCGGTCTAAGGCGTTGCGTTCAGGTCGCAGTCTCCCCAGGAGGCGTGGGTTCAAATCCCACCTCAGACAGTGACCTTTGAAAGTACCAAGCAAGAACAAAGCAAACACAGTCAAGAGAGCATTACCAGATGCCAGCATAGCGGAGCGGTCTAAGGCGTTGCGTTCAGGTCGCAGTGTCCCCAGGAGGCGTGGGTTCGAATCCCACCTCAGACAGTGCCCATTGAAAGTACCAAGCAAGAACAAAGCAAACACAGTCAAGAGAGCATTACCAGTTGCCAGGATGGCGGAGCGGTCTAAGGTGTTGCGTTCAGGTCGCAGTCTCCCCAGGAGGCGTGGGTTCGAATCCCACCTCAGACAGAGCCCATTGAAAGTACCAAGCAATGACAAAGGAAACACGGTCAAGAGAGCATTACCAGTTGCCAGGATGGCGGAGCGGTCTAAGGCGTTGCGTTCAGGTGACAGTACCCCAGGAGGCGTGGGTTCGAATCCCACCTCAGACAGAGCCCATTGAAAGTACCAAGCAAGAACAAAGCAAACACAGTAAAGAGAGCATTACCAGTTGCCAGGATGGCAGAGCGGTCTAAGGCGTTGCGTTCAGGTCGCAGTCTCCCCTGGTGGCGTGGGTTCGAATCCCGCCTCAGACAGAGCCCATTGAAAGTACCAAGCAAGAACAAAGCAAACACAGTCAAGAGAGCATTACCAGTTGCCAGGATGGCAGATCGGTCTAAGGCGCTGCGTTCAGGTCGCAGTCTCCCCAGGAGGCGTGGGTTCGAATCCCACCTCAGACAGAGCCCATTGAAAGTACCAAGCAAGAACAAAGCAAACACAGTCAAGAGAGCATTACCAGATGCCAGCATAGCGGAGCGGTCTAAGGCGTTGCGTTCAGGTCGCAGTGTCCCCAGGAGGCGTGGGTTCGAATCCCACCTCAGACAGTGCCCATTGAAAGTACCAAGCAAGAACAAAGCAAACACAGTCAAGAGAGCATTACCAGTTGCCAGGATGGCAGAGCGGTCTAAGGCGCTGCGTTCAGGTCGCAGTCTCCCCAGGAGTCGTGGGTTCAAATCCCGCAGCAGACAGAGCTCATTGAAAGTACCAAGCAAGAAGAAAGCAAACACAGTCAAGAGAGCATTACCAGATGCCAGCATAGCGGAGCGGTCTAAGGCGTTGCGTTCAGGTCGCAGTCTCCCCAGGAGGCGTGGGTTCGAATCCCAACTCAGCCAGAGCCCATTGAAAGTACCAAGCAAGAACAAAGGAAACACAGTCAAGAAAGCATTACCAGTTGCCAGGATGGCGGAGCGGTCTAAGGCGTTGCGTTCAGGTCGCAGTCTCCCCAGGAGGCGTGGGTTCGAATCCCACCTCAGACAGAGCCCATTGAAAGTACCAAGCAAGAACAAAGCAAACACAGTCAAGAGAGCATTACCAGATGATAAGATGGCAGAGCGGTCTAAGGCGTTGCGTTCAGGTCGCAGTCTCCCCAGGAGGCGTGGGTTCAAATCCCACCTCAGACAGTGACCATTGAAAGTACCAAGCAAGAACAAAGCAAACACAGTCAAGAGAGCATTACCAGATGCCAGCATAGCGGAGCGGTCTAAGGCGTTGCGTTCAGGTCGCAGTGTCCCCAGGAGGCGTGGGTTCGAATCCCACCTCAGACAGTGCCCATTGAAAGTACCAAGCAAGAACAAAGCAAACACAGTCAAGAGAGCATTACCAGTTGCCAGGATGGCGGAGCGGTCTAAGGTGTTGCGTTCAGGTCGCAGTCTCCCCAGGAGGCGTGGGTTCGAATCCCACCTCAGACAGAGCCCATTGAAAGTACCAAGCAATGACAAAGGAAACACGGTCAAGAGAGCATTACCAGTTGCCAGGATGGCGGAGCGGTCTAAGGCGTTGCGTTCAGGTGACAGTACCCCAGGAGGCGTGGGTTCGAATCCCACCTCAGACAGAGCCCATTGAAAGTACCAAGCAAGAACAAAGCAAACACAGTAAAGAGAGCATTACCAGGTGCCAGGATGGCGGAGCGGTCTAAGGCGTTGCGTTCAGGTCGCAGTCTCCCCAGGAGGCGTGGGTTCGAATCCCACCTCAGACAGAGCCCATTGAAAGTACCAAGCAAGAACAAAGGAAACACAGTCAAGAGAGCATTACCAGTTGCCAGGATGGCGGAGCGGTCTAAGGCTTTGCGTTCAGGTCGCAGTCTCCCCTGGAGGCGTGGGTTGGAATCCCGCCTCCGACAGAGCCCATTGAAAGTACCAAGCAAGAACAAAGCAAACACAGTCAAGAGAGCATTACCAGTTGCCAGCATAGCGGAGCGGTCTAAGGCGTTGCGTCCAGGTCGCAGTCTCCACAGGAGGCGTGGGTTCGAATCCCACCTCAGACAGAGCCCATTGAAAGTACCAAGCAAGAACAAAGGAAACACAGTCAAGAAAGCATTACCAGTTGCCAGGATGGCGGAGCGGTCTAAGGCGTTGCGTTCAGGTCGCAGTCTCCCCAGGAGGCGTGGGTTCGAATCCCACCTCAGACAGAGCCCATTGAAAGTACCAAGCAAGAACAAAGCAAACACAGTCAAGAGAGCATTACCAGATGCCAGCATAGCGGAGCGGTCTAAGGCGTTGCGTTCAGGTCGCAGTGTCCCCAGGAGGCGTGGGTTCGAATCCCACCTCAGACAGTGCCCATTGAAAGTACCAAGCAAGAACAAAGCAAACACAGTCAAGAGAGCATTACCAGTTGCCAGGATGGCGGAGTGGTCTAAGGTGTTGCGTTCAGGTCGCAGTCTCCCCAGGAGGCGTGGGTTCGAATCCCACCTCAGACAGAGCCCATTGAAAGTACCAAGCAAGAACAAAGCAAACACATTCAAGAGAGCATTACCAGTTGCCAGGATGGCAGAGCGGTCTAAGGCGTTGCGTTCAGGTCGCAGTCACCCCTGGCGGAGTGGGTTCGAATCCCGCCTCAGACAGAGCCCATTGAAAGTACCAAGCAAGAAGAAAGCAAACACAGTCAAGAGAGCATTACCAGTTGCCAGGATGGCAGAGCGGTCTAAGGCGTTGCGTTCAGGTCGCAGTCTCCCCTGGTGGCGTGGGTTCGAATCCCGCCTCAGACAGAGCCCATTGAAAATACCAAGCAAGAACAAAGCAAACACAGTCAAGAGAGCATTACCAGTTGCCAGGATGGCGGAGCGGTCTAAGGTGTTGCGTTCAGGTCGCAGTCTCCCCAGGAGGCGTGGGTTCGAATCCCACCTCAGACAGAGCCCATTGAAAGTACCAAGCAAGAACAAAGCAAACACAGTCAAGAGAGCATTACCAGATGCCAGCATAGCGGAGCGGTCTAAGGCGTTGCGTTCAGGTCGCAGTGTCCCCAGGAGGCGTGGGTTCGAATCCCACCTCAGACAGTGCCCATTGAAAGTACCAAGCAAGAACAAAGCAAACACAGTCAAGAGAGCATTACCAGTTGCCAGGATGGCGGAGCGGTCTAAGGTTTTGCGTTCAGGTCGCAGTCTCCCCAGGAGGCGTGGGTTCGAATCCCACCTCAGACAGAGCCCATTGAAAGTACCAAGCAAGAACAAAGCAAACACATTCAAGAGAGCATTACCAGTTGCCAGGATGGCAGAGCGGTCTAAGGCGCTGCGTTCAGGTCGCAGTCTCCCCAGGAGTCGTGGGTTCAAATCCCGCAGCAGACAGAGCTCATTGAAAGTACCAAGCAAGAAGAAAGCAAACACAGTCAAGAGAGCATTACCAGATGCCAGCATAGCGGAGCGGTCTAAGGCGTTGCGTTCAGGTCGCAGTCTCCCCAGGAGGCGTGGGTTCGAATCCCAACTCAGACAGAGCCCATTGAAAGTACCAAGCAAGAACAAAGGAAACACAGTCAAGAAAGCATTACCAGTTGCCAGGATGGCGGAGCGGTCTAAGGCGTTGCGTTCAGGTCGCAGTCTCCCCAGGAGGCGTGGGTTCGAATCCCACCTCAGACAGAGCCCATTGAAAGTACCAAGCAAGAACAAAGCAAACACAGTCAAGAGAGCATTACCAGATGATAAGATGGCAGAGCGGTCTAAGGCGTTGAGTTCAGGTCGCAGTCTCCCCAGGAGGCGTGGGTTCAAATCCCACCTCAGACAGTGACCATTGAAAGTACCAAGCAAGAACAAAGCAAACACAGTCAAGAGAGCATTACCAGATGCCAGCATAGCGGAGCGGTCTAAGGCGTTGCGTTCAGGTCGCAGTGTCCCCAGGAGGCGTGGGTTCGAATCCCACCTCAGACAGTGCC
Organism: Idiotropiscis lumnitzeri; assembly: GCF_059441095.1. Lineage (NCBI taxonomy): Eukaryota > Metazoa > Chordata > Actinopteri > Syngnathiformes > Syngnathidae > Idiotropiscis > Idiotropiscis lumnitzeri. Next base: position 332,017 of record NW_028283598.1, read on the forward strand.
CATTGAAAGTACCAAGCAAGAACAAAGCAAACACAGTCAAGAGAGCATTACCAGTTGCCAGGATGGCGGAGCGGTCTAAGGTGTTGCGTTCAGGTCGCAGTCTCCCCAGGAGGCGTGGGTTCGAATCCCACCTCAGACAGAGCCCATTGAAAGTACCAAGCAATGACAAAGGAAACACGGTCAAGAGAGCATTACCAGTTGCCAGGATGGCGGAGCGGTCTAAGGCGTTGCGTTCAGGTGACAGTACCCCAGGAGGCGTGGGTTCGAATCCCACCTCAGACAGAGCCCATTGAAAGTACCAAGCAAGAACAAAGCAAACACAGTAAAGAGAGCATTACCAGGTGCCAGGATGGCGGAGCGGTCTAAGGCGTTGCGTTCAGGTCGCAGTCTCCCCAGGAGGCGTGGGTTCGAATCCCACCTCAGACAGAGCCCATTGAAAGTACCAAGCAAGAACAAAGGAAACACAGTCAAGAGAGCATTACCAGTTGCCAGGATGGCGGAGCGGTCTAAGGCTTTGCGTTCAGGTCGCAGTCTCCCCTGGAGGCGTGGGTTGGAATCCCGCCTCAGACAGAGCCCATTGAAAGTACCAAGCAAGAACAAAGCAAACACAGTCAAGAAAGCATTACCAGTTGCCAGGATGGCGGAGCGGTCTAAGGCGTTGCGTTCAGGTCGCAGTCTCCCCAGGAGGCGTGGGTTCGAATCCCACCTCAGACAGAGCCCATTGAAAGTACCAAGCAAGAACAAAGCAAACACAGTCAAGAGAGCATTACCAGATGCCAGCATAGCGGAGCGGTCTAAGGCGTTGCGTTCAGGTCGCAGTCTCCCCAGGAGGCGTGGGTTCAAATCCCACCTCAGACAGTGACCATTGAAAGTACCAAGCAATAACCAAGGAAACACGGTCAAGAGAGCATTACCAGTTGCCAGGATGGCGGAGCGGTCTAAGGCGTTGCGTTCAGGTCACAGTCTCCCCAGGAGGCGTGGGTTCGAATCCCACCTCAGACAGAGCCCATTGAAAGTACCAAGCAAGAACAAAGCAAACACAGTAAAGAGAGCATTACCAGGTGCCAGGATGGTGGAGCGGTCTAAGGCGTTGCGTTCAGGTTGCAGTCTCCCCAGGAGGCGTGGGTTCGAATCCCACCTCAGACTGAGCCCATTGAAAGTACCAAGCAAGAACAAAAGAAACACAGTCAAGAAAGCATTACCAGTTGCCAGGATGGCGGAGCGGTCTAAGGCGTTGCGTTCAGGTCGCAGTCTCCCCAGGAGGCGTGGGTTTGAATCCCACCTCAGACAGAGCCCATTGAAAGTACCAAGCAAGAACAAAGCAAACACAGTCAAGAGAGCATTACCAGTTGCCAGGATGGCGGAGCGGTCTAAGGTGTTGCGTTCAGGTCGCAGTCTCCCCAGGAGGCGTGGGTTCGAATCCCACCTCAGACAGAGCCCATTGAAAGTACCAAGCAAGAACAAAGCAAACACATTCAAGAGAGCATTACCAGTTGCCAGGATGGCAGAGCGGTCTAAGGCGCTGCGTTCAGGTCGCAGTCTCCCCAGGAGGCGTGGGTTCAAATCCCGCAGCAGACAGAGCTCATTGAAAGTACCAAGCAAGAAGAAAGCAAAGACAGTCAAGAGAGCATTACCAGCTGCAAGGATGGCGGAGCGGTCGAAGGCGTTGCGTTCAGGTCGCAGTCTCCCCAGGAGGCGTGGGTTTGAATCCCACCTCAGACAGAGCCCATTGAAAGTACCCAGCAATAACAAAACAAACACGGTCAAGAGAGCATTACCAGTTGCCAGGATGGCGGAGCGGTCTAAGGCGTTGCGTTCAGGTCGCAGTCTCCACAGGAGGCGTGGGTTCGAATCCCACCTCAGACAGAGCCCGTTGAAAGTACCAAGCAAGAACAAAGGAAACACAGTCAAGAGAGCATTACCAGCTGCCAGGATGGCAGAGCGGTCTAAGGCGTTGCGTTCAGGTCGCAGTCACCCCTGGCGGCGTGGGTTCGAATCCCGCCTCAGACAGAGCCCATTGAAAGTACCAAGCAAGAAGAAAGCAAACACAGTCAAGAGAGCATTACCAGTTGCCAGGATGGCAGAGCGGTCTAAGGCGTTGCGTTCAGGTCGCAGTCTCCCCTGGTGGCGTGGGTTCGAATCCCGCCTCAGACAGAGCCCATTGAAAGTACCAAGCAAGAACAAAGCAAACACAGTCAAGAGAGCATTACCAGTTGCCAGGATGGCAGAGCGGTCTAAGGCGCTGCGTTCAGGTCGCAGTCTCCCCAGGAGGCGTGGGTTCGAATCCCACCTCAGACAGAGCCCATTGAAAGTACCAAGCAAGAACAAAGCAAACACAGTCAAGAGAGCATTACCAGATGCCAGCATAGCGGAGCGGTCTAAGGCGTTGCGTTCAGGTCGCAGTGTCCCCAGGAGGCGTGGGTTCGAATCCCACCTCAGACAGTGCCCATTGAAAGTACCAAGCAAGAACAAAGCAAACACAGTCAAGAGAGCATTACCAGTTGCCAGGATGGCGGAGCGGTCTAAGGTGTTGCGTTCAGGTCGCAGTCTCCCCAGGAGGCGTGGGTTCGAATCCCACCTCAGACAGAGCCCATTGAAAGTACCAAGCAAGAACAAAGCAAACACATTCAAGAGAGCATTACCAGTTGCCAGGATGGCAGAGCGGTCTAAGGCGCTGCGTTCAGGTCGCAGTCTCCCCAGGAGTCGTGGGTTCAAATCCCGCAGCAGACAGAGCTCATTGAAAGTACCAAGCAAGAAGAAAGCAAACACAGTCAAGAGAGCATTACCAGATGCCAACATAGCGGAGCGGTCTAAGGCGTTGCGTTCAGGTCGCAGTCTCCCCAGGAGGCGTGGGTTCGAATCCCAACTCAGACAGAGCCCATTGAAAGTACCAAGCAAGAACAAAGGAAACACAGTCAAGAAAGCATTACCAGTTGCCAGGATGGCGGAGCGGTCTAAGGCGTTGCGTTCAGGTCGCAGTCTCCCCAGGAGGCGTGGGTTCGAATCCCACCTCAGACAGAGCCCATTGAAAGTACCAAGCAAGAACAAAGCAAACACAGTCAAGAGAGCATTACCAGATGATAAGATGGCAGAGCGGTCTAAGGCGTTGCGTTCAGGTCGCAGTCTCCCCAGGAGGCGTGGGTTCAAATCCCACCTCAGACAGTGACCATTGAAAGTACCAAGCAAGAACAAAGCAAACACAGTCAAGAGAGCATTACCAGATGCCAGCATAGCGGAGCGGTCTAAGGCGTTGCGTTCAGGTCGCAGTGTCCCCAGGAGGCGTGGGTTCGAATCCCACCTCAGACAGTGCCCATTGAAAGTACCAAGCAAGAACAAAGCAAACACAGTCAAGAGAGCATTACCAGTTGCCAGGATGGCGGAGCGGTCTAAGGTGTTGCGTTCAGGTCGCAGTCTCCCCAGGAGGCGTGGGTTCGAATCCCACCTCAGACAGAGCCCATTGAAAGTACCAAGCAATGACAAAGGAAACACGGTCAAGAGAGCATTACCAGTTGCCAGGATGGCGGAGCGGTCTAAGGCGTTGCGTTCAGGTGACAGTACCCCAGGAGGCGTGGGTTCGAATCCCACCTCAGACAGAGCCCATTGAAAGTACCAAGCAAGAACAAAGCAAACACAGTAAAGAGAGCATTACCAGTTGCCAGGATGGCGGAGTGGTCTAAGGTGTTGCGTTCAGGTCGCAGTCTCCCCAGGAGGCGTGGGTTCGAATCCCACCTCAGACAGAGCCCATTGAAAGTACCAAGCAAGAACAAAGCAAACACATTCAAGAGAGCATTACCAGTTGCCAGGATGGCAGAGCGGTCTAAGGCGTTGCGTTCAGGTCGCAGTGTCCCCAGGAGGCGTGGGTTCGAATCCCACCTCAGACAGTGCCCATTGAAAGTACCAAGCAAGAACAAAGCAAACACAGTCAAGAGAGCATTACCAGTTGCCAGGATGGCGGAGTGGTCTAAGGTGTTGCGTTCAGGTCGCAGTCTCCCCAGGAGGCGTGGGTTCGAATCCCACCTCAGACAGAGCCCATTGAAAGTACCAAGCAAGAACAAAGCAAACACATTCAAGAGAGCATTACCAGTTGCCAGGATGGCAGAGCGGTCTAAGGCGTTGCGTTCAGGTCGCAGTCACCCCTGGCGGAGTGGGTTCGAATCCCGCCTCAGACAGAGCCCATTGAAAGTACCAAGCAAGAAGAAAGCAAACACAGTCAAGAGAGCATTACCAGTTGCCAGGATGGCAGAGCGGTCTAAGGCGTTGCGTTCAGGTCGCAGTCTCCCCTGGTGGCGTGGGTTCGAATCCCGCCTCAGACAGAGCCCATTGAAAATACCAAGCAAGAACAAAGCAAACACAGTCAAGAGAGCATTACCAGTTGCCAGGATGGCGGAGCGGTCTAAGGTGTTGCGTTCAGGTCGCAGTCTCCCCAGGAGGCGTGGGTTCGAATCCCACCTCAGACAGAGCCCATTGAAAGTACCAAGCAAGAACAAAGCAAACACAGTCAAGAGAGCATTACCAGATGCCAGCATAGCGGAGCGGTCTAAGGCGTTGCGTTCAGGTCGCAGTGTCCCCAGGAGGCGTGGGTTCGAATCCCACCTCAGACAGTGCCCATTGAAAGTACCAAGCAAGAACAAAGCAAACACAGTCAAGAGAGCATTACCAGTTGCCAGGATGGCGGAGCGGTCTAAGGTGTTGCGTTCAGGTCGCAGTCTCCCCAGGAGGCGTGGGTTCGAATCCCACCTCAGACAGTGCCCATTGAAAGTACCAAGCAAGAACAAAGCAAACACATTCAAGAGAGCATTACCAGTTGCCAGGATGGCAGAGCGGTCTAAGGCGCTGCGTTCAGGTCGCAGTCTCCCCAGGAGTCGTGGGTTCAAATCCCGCAGCAGACAGAGCTCATTGAAAGTACCAAGCAAGAAGAAAGCAAACACAGTCAAGAGAGCATTACCAGATGCCAGCATAGCGGAGCGGTCTAAGGCGTTGCGTTCAGGTCGCAGTCTCCCCAGGAGGCGTGGGTTCGAATCCCAACTCAGACAGAGCCCATTGAAAGTACCAAGCAAGAACAAAGGAAACACAGTCAAGAAAGCATTACCAGTTGCCAGGATGGCGGAGCGGTCTAAGGCGTTGCGTTCAGGTCGCAGTCTCCCCAGGAGGCGTGGGTTCGAATCCCACCTCAGACAGAGCCCATTGAAAGTACCAAGCAAGAACAAAGCAAACACAGTCAAGAGAGCATTACCAGATGATAAGATGGCAGAGCGGTCTAAGGCGTTGAGTTCAGGTCGCAGTCTCCCCAGGAGGCGTGGGTTCAAATCCCACCTCAGACAGTGACCATTGAAAGTACCAAGCAAGAACAAAGCAAACACAGTCAAGAGAGCATTACCAGATGCCAGCATAGCGGAGCGGTCTAAGGCGTTGCGTTCAGGTCGCAGTGTCCCCAGGAGGCGTGGGTTCGAATCCCACCTCAGACAGTGCCCATTGAAAGTACCAAGCAAGAACAAAGCAAACACAGTCAAGAGAGCATTACCAGTTGCCAGGATGGCGGAGCGGTCTAAGGTGTTGCGTTCAGGTCGCAGTCTCCCCAGGAGGCGTGGGTTCGAATCCCACCTCAGACAGAGCCCATTGAAAGTACCAAGCAATGACAAAGGAAACACGGTCAAGAGAGCATTACCAGTTGCCAGGATGGCGGAGCGGTCTAAGGCGTTGCGTTCAGGTGACAGTACCCCAGGAGGCGTGGGTTCGAATCCCACCTCAGACAGAGCCCATTGAAAGTACCAAGCAAGAACAAAGCAAACACAGTAAAGAGAGCATTACCAGGTGCCAGGATGGCGGAGCGGTCTAAGGCGTTGCGTTCAGGTCGCAGTCTCCCCAGGAGGCGTGGGTTCGAATCCCACCTCAGACAGAGCCCATTGAAAGTACCAAGCAAGAACAAAGGAAACACAGTCAAGAGAGCATTACCAGTTGCCAGGATGGCGGAGCGGTCTAAGGCTTTGCGTTCAGGTCGCAGTCTCCCCTGGAGGCGTGGGTTGGAATCCCGCCTCAGACAGAGCCCATTGAAAGTACCAAGCAAGAACAAAGCAAACACAGTCAAGAAAGCATTACCAGTTGCCAGGATGGCGGAGCGGTCTAAGGCGTTGCGTTCAGGTCGCAGTCTCCCCAGGAGGCGTGGGTTCGAATCCCACCTCAGACAGAGCCCATTGAAAGTACCAAGCAAGAACAAAGCAAACACAGTCAAGAGAGCATTACCAGATGCCAGCATAGCGGAGCGGTCTAAGGCGTTGCGTTCAGGTCGCAGTCTCCCCAGGAGGCGTGGGTTCAAATCCCACCTCAGACAGTGACCATTGAAAGTACCAAGCAATAACCAAGGAAACACGGTCAAGAGAGCATTACCAGTTGCCAGGATGGCGGAGCGGTCTAAGGCGTTGCGTTCAGGTCACAGTCTCCCCAGGAGGCGTGGGTTCGAATCCCACCTCAGACAGAGCCCATTGAAAGTACCAAGCAAGAACAAAGCAAACACAGTAAAGAGAGCATTACCAGGTGCCAGGATGGTGGAGCGGTCTAAGGCGTTGCGTTCAGGTTGCAGTCTCCCCAGGAGGCGTGGGTTCGAATCCCACCTCAGACTGAGCCCATTGAAAGTACCAAGCAAGAACAAAAGAAACACAGTCAAGAAAGCATTACCAGTTGCCAGGATGGCGGAGCGGTCTAAGGCGTTGCGTTCAGGTCGCAGTCTCCCCAGGAGGCGTGGGTTTGAATCCCACCTCAGACAGAGCCCATTGAAAGTACCAAGCAAGAACAAAGCAAACACAGTCAAGAGAGCATTACCAGTTGCCAGGATGGCGGAGCGGTCTAAGGTGTTGCGTTCAGGTCGCAGTCTCCCCAGGAGGCGTGGGTTCGAATCCCACCTCAGACAGAGCCCATTGAAAGTACCAAGCAAGAACAAAGCAAACACATTCAAGAGAGCATTACCAGTTGCCAGGATGGCAGAGCGGTCTAAGGCGCTGCGTTCAGGTCGCAGTCTCCCCAGGAGGCGTGGGTTCAAATCCCGCAGCAGACAGAGCTCATTGAAAGTACCAAGCAAGAAGAAAGCAAAGACAGTCAAGAGAGCATTACCAGCTGCAAGGATGGCGGAGCGGTCGAAGGCGTTGCGTTCAGGTCGCAGTCTCCCCAGGAGGCGTGGGTTTGAATCCCACCTCAGACAGAGCCCATTGAAAGTACCCAGCAATAACAAAACAAACACGGTCAAGAGAGCATTACCAGTTGCCAGGATGGCGGAGCGGTCTAAGGCGTTGCGTTCAGGTCGCAGTCTCCACAGGAGGCGTGGGTTCGAATCCCACCTCAGACAGAGCCCGTTGAAAGTACCAAGCAAGAACAAAGGAAACACAGTCAAGAGAGCATTACCAGCTGCCAGGATGGCAGAGCGGTCTAAGGCGTTGCGTTCAGGTCGCAGTCACCCCTGGCGGCGTGGGTTCGAATCCCGCCTCAGACAGAGCCCATTGAAAGTACCAAGCAAGAAGAAAGCAAACACAGTCAAGAGAGCATTACCAGTTGCCAGGATGGCAGAGCGGTCTAAGGCGTTGCGTTCAGGTCGCAGTCTCCCCTGGTGGCGTGGGTTCGAATCCCGCCTCAGACAGAGCCCATTGAAAGTACCAAGCAAGAACAAAGCAAACACAGTCAAGAGAGCATTACCAGTTGCCAGGATGGCAGAGCGGTCTAAGGCGCTGCGTTCAGGTCGCAGTCTCCCCAGGAGGCGTGGGTTCGAATCCCACCTCAGACAGAGCCCATTGAAAGTACCAAGCAAGAACAAAGCAAACACAGTCAAGAGAGCATTACCAGATGCCAGCATAGCGGAGCGGTCTAAGGCGTTGCGTTCAGGTCGCAGTGTCCCCAGGAGGCGTGGGTTCGAATCCCACCTCAGACAGTGCCCATTGAAAGTACCAAGCAAGAACAAAGCAAACACAGTCAAGAGAGCATTACCAGTTGCCAGGATGGCGGAGCGGTCTAAGGTGTTGCGTTCAGGTCGCAGTCTCCCCAGGAGGCGTGGGTTCGAATCCCACCTCAGACAGAGCCCATTGAAAGTACCAAGCAAGAACAAAGCAAACACATTCAAGAGAGCATTACCAGTTGCCAGGATGGCAGAGCGGTCTAAGGCGCTGCGTTCAGGTCGCAGTCTCCCCAGGAGTCGTGGGTTCAAATCCCGCAGCAGACAGAGCTCATTGAAAGTACCAAGCAAGAAGAAAGCAAACACAGTCAAGAGAGCATTACCAGATGCCAACATAGCGGAGCGGTCTAAGGCGTTGCGTTCAGGTCGCAGTCTCCCCAGGAGGCGTGGGTTCGAATCCCAACTCAGACAGAGCCCATTGAAAGTACCAAGCAAGAACAAAGGAAACACAGTCAAGAAAGCATTACCAGTTGCCAGGATGGCGGAGCGGTCTAAGGCGTTGCGTTCAGGTCGCAGTCTCCCCAGGAGGCGTGGGTTCGAATCCCACCTCAGACAGAGCCCATTGAAAGTACCAAGCAAGAACAAAGCAAACACAGTCAAGAGAGCATTACCAGATGATAAGATGGCAGAGCGGTCTAAGGCGTTGCGTTCAGGTCGCAGTCTCCCCAGGAGGCGTGGGTTCAAATCCCACCTCAGACAGTGACCATTGAAAGTACCAAGCAAGAACAAAGCAAACACAGTCAAGAGAGCATTACCAGATGCCAGCATAGCGGAGCGGTCTAAGGCGTTGCGTTCAGGTCGCAGTGTCCCCAGGAGGCGTGGGTTCGAATCCCACCTCAGACAGTGCCCATTGAAAGTACCAAGCAAGAACAAAGCAAACACAGTCAAGAGAGCATTACCAGTTGCCAGGATGGCGGAGCGGTCTAAGGTGTTGCGTTCAGGTCGCAGTCTCCCCAGGAGGCGTGGGTTCGAATCCCACCTCAGACAGAGCCCATTGAAAGTACCAAGCAATGACAAAGGAAACACGGTCAAGAGAGCATTACCAGTTGCCAGGATGGCGGAGCGGTCTAAGGCGTTGCGTTCAGGTGACAGTACCCCAGGAGGCGTGGGTTCGAATCCCACCTCAGACAGAGCCCATTGAAAGTACCAAGCAAGAACAAAGCAAACACAGTAAAGAGAGCATTACCAGTTGCCAGGATGGCAGAGCGGTCTAAGGCGTTGCGTTCAGGTCGCAGTCTCCCCTGGTGGCGTGGGTTCGAATCCCGCCTCAGACAGAGCCCATTGAAAGTACCAAGCAAGAACAAAGCAAACACAGTCAAGAGAGCATTACCAGTTGCCAGGATGGCAGAGCGGTCTAAGGCGCTGCGTTCAGGTCGCAGTCTCCCCAGGAGGCGTGGGTTCGAATCCCACCTCAGACAGAGCCCATTGAAAGTACCAAGCAAGAACAAAGCAAACACAGTCAAGAGAGCATTACCAGATGCCAGCATAGCGGAGCGGTCTAAGGCGTTGCGTTCAGGTCGCAGTGTCCCCAGGAGGCGTGGGTTCGAATCCCACCTCAGACAGTGCCCATTGAAAGTACCAAGCAAGAACAAAGCAAACACAGTCAAGAGAGCATTACCAGTTGCCAGGATGGCGGAGCGGTCTAAGGTGTTGCGTTCAGGTCGCAGTCTCCCCAGGAGGCGTGGGTTCGAATCCCACCTCAGACAGAGCCCATTGAAAGTACCAAGCAAGAACAAAGCAAACACATTCAAGAGAGCATTACCAGTTGCCAGGATGGCAGAGCGGTCTAAGGCGCTGCGTTCAGGTCGCAGTCTCCCCAGGAGTCGTGGGTTCAAATCCCGCAGCAGACAGAGCTCATTGAAAGTACCAAGCAAGAAGAAAGCAAACACAGTCAAGAGAGCATTACCAGATGCCAGCATAGCGGAGCGGTCTAAGGCGTTGCGTTCAGGTCGCAGTCTCCCCAGGAGGCGTGGGTTCGAATCCCACCTCAGCCAGAGCCCATTGAAAGTACCAAGCAAGAACAAAGGAAACACAGTCAAGAAAGCATTACCAGTTGCCAGGATGGCGGAGCGGTCTAAGGCGTTGCGTTCAGGTCGCAGTCTCCCCAGGAGGCGTGGGTTCGAATCCCACCTCAGACAGAGCCCATTGAAAGTACCAAGCAAGAACAAAGCAAACACAGTCAAGAGAGCATTACCAGATGATAAGATGGCAGAGCGGTCTAAGGCGTTGCGTTCAGGTCGCAGTCTCCCCAGGAGGCGTGGGTTCAAATCCCACCTCAGACAGTGACCATTGAAAGTACCAAGCAAGAACAAAGCAAACACAGTCAAGAGAGCATTACCAGATGCCAGCATAGCGGAGCGGTCTAAGGCGTTGCGTTCAGGTCGCAGTGTCCCCAGGAGGCGTGGGTTCGAATCCCACCTCAGACAGTGCCCATTGAAAGTACCAAGCAAGAACAAAGCAAACACAGTCAAGAGAGCATTACCAGTTGCCAGGATGGCGGAGCGGTCTAAGGTGTTGCGTTCAGGTCGCAGTCTCCCCAGGAGGCGTGGGTTCGAATCCCACCTCAGACAGAGCCCATTGAAAGTACCAAGCAATGACAAAGGAAACACGGTCAAGAGAGCATTACCAGTTGCCAGGATGGCGGAGCGGTCTAAGGCGTTGCGTTCAGGTGACAGTACCCCAGGAGGCGTGGGTTCGAATCCCACCTCAGACAGAGCCCATTGAAAGTACCAAGCAAGAACATAGCAAACACAGTAAAGAGAGCATTACCAGGTGCCAGGATGGCGGAGCGGTCTAAGGTGTTGCGTTCAGGTCGCAGTCTCCCCAGGAGGCGTGGGTTCGAATCCCACCTCAGACAGAGCCCATTGAAAGTACCACGCAAGAACAAAGCAAACACATTCAAGAGAGCATTACCAGTTGCCAGGATGGCAGAGCGGTCTAAGGCGCTGCGTTCAGGTCGCAGTCTCCCCAGGAGTCGTGGGTTCAAATCCCGCAGCAGACAGAGCTCATTGAAAGTACCAAGCAAGAAGAAAGCAAACACAGTCAAGAGAGCATTACCAGATGCCAGCATAGCGGAGCGGTCTAAGGCGTTGCGTTCAGGTCGCAGTCTCCCCAGGAGGCGTGGGTTCGAATCCCAACTCAGACAGAGCCCATTGAAAGTACCAAGCAAGAACAAAGGAAACACAGTCAAGAAAGCATTACCAGTTGCCAGGATGGCGGAGCGGTCTAAGGCGTTGCGTTCAGGTCGCAGTCTCCCCAGGAGGCGTGGGTTCGAATCCCACCTCAGACAGAGCCCATTGAAAGTACCAAGCAAGAACAAAGCAAACACAGTCAAGAGAGCATTACCAGATGATAAGATGGCAGAGCGGTCTAAGGCGTTGCGTTCAGGTCGCAGTCTCCCCAGGAGGCGTGGGTTCAAATCCCACCTCAGACAGTGACCATTGAAAGTACCAAGCAAGAACAAAGCAAACACAGTCAAGAGAGCATTACCAGATGCCAGCATAGCGGAGTGGTCTAAGGCGTTGCGTTCAGGTCGCAGTGTCCCCAGGAGGCGTGGGTTCGAATCCCACCTCAGACAGTGCCCATTGAAAGTACCAAGCAAGAACAAAGCAAACACAGTCAAGAGAGCATTACCAGTTGCCAGGATGGCGGAGCGGTCTAAGGTGTTGCGTTCAGGTCGCAGTCTCCCCAGGAGGCGTGGGTTCGAATCCCACCTCAGACAGAGCCCATTGAAAGTACCAAGCAATGACAAAGGAAACACGGTCAAGAGAGCATTACCAGTTGCCAGGATGGCGGAGCGGTCTAAGGCGTTGCGTTCAGGTGACAGTACCCCAGGAGGCGTGGGTTCGAATCCCACCTCAGACAGAGCCCATTGAAAGTACCAAGCAAGAACAAAGCAAACACAGTAAAGAGAGCATTACCAGGTGCCAGGATGGCGGAGTGGTCTAAGGCGTTGCGTTCAGGTCGCAGTCTCCCCAGGAGGCGTGGGTTCGAATCCCACCTCAGACAGAGCCCATTGAAAGTACCAAGCAAGAACAAAGGAAACACAGTCAAGAGAGCATTACCAGTTGCCAGGATGGCGGAGCGGTCTAAGGCTTTGCGTTCAGGTCGCAGTCTCCCCTGGAGGCGTGGGTTGGAATCCCGCCTCAGACAGAGCCCATTGAAAGTACCAAGCAAGAACAAAGCAAACACAGTCAAGAGAGCATTACCAGTTGCCAGCATAGCGGAGCGGTCTAAGGCGTTGCGTCCAGGTCGCAGTCTCCACAGGAGGCGTGGGTTCGAATCCCACCTCAGACAGAGCCCATTGAAAGTACCAAGCAAGAACAAAGGAAACACAGTCAAGAAAGCATTACCAGTTGCCAGGATGGCGGAGCGGTCTAAGGCGTTGCGTTCAGGTCGCAGTCTCCCCAGGAGGCGTGGGTTCGAATCCCACCTCAGACAGAGCCCATTGAAAGTACCAAGCAAGAACAAAGCAAACACAGTCAAGAGAGCATTACCAGATGCCAGCATAGCGGAGCGGTCTAAGGCGTTGCGTTCAGGTCGCAGTGTCCCCAGGAGGCGTGGGTTCGAATCCCACCTCAGACAGTGCCCATTGAAAGTATCAAGCAAGAACAAAGCAAACACAGTCAAGAGAGCATTACCAGTTGCCAGGATGGCGGAGTGGTCTAAGGTGTTGCGTTCAGGTCGCAGTCTCCCCAGGAGGCGTGGGTTCGAATCCCACCTCAGACAGAGCCCATTGAAAGTACCAAGCAAGAACAAAGCAAACACATTCAAGAGAGCATTACCAGTTGCCAGGATGGCAGAGCGGTCTAAGGCGTTGCGTTCAGGTCGCAGTCACCCCTGGCGGCGTGGGTTCGAATCCCGCCTCAGACAGAGCCCATTGAAAGTACCAAGCAAGAAGAAAGCAAACACAGTCAAGAGAGCATTACCAGTTGCCAGGATGGCAGAGCGGTCTAAGGCGTTGCGTTCAGGTCGCAGTCTCCCCTGGTGGCGTGGGTTCGAATCCCGCCTCAGACAGAGCCCATTGAAAGTACCAAGCAAGAACAAAGCAAACACAGTCAAGAGAGCATTACCAGTTGCCAGGATGGCAGAGCGGTCTAAGGCGCTGCGTTCAGGTCGCAGTCTCCCCAGGAGGCGTGGGTTCGAATCCCACCTCAGACAGAGCCCATTGAAAGTACCAAGCAAGAACAAAGCAAACACAGTCAAGAGAGCATTACCAGATGATAAGATGGCAGAGCGGTCTAAGGCGTTGCGTTCAGGTCGCAGTCTCCCCAGGAGGCGTGGGCTCAAATCCCACCTCAGACAGTGACCATTGAAAGTACCAAGCAAGAACAAAGCAAACACAGTCAAGAGAGCATTACCAGATGCCAGCATAGCGGAGCGGTCTAAGGCGTTGCGTTCAGGTCGCAGTGTCCCCAGGAGGCGTGGGTTCGAATCCCACCTCAGACAGTGCCCATTGAAAGTACCAAGCAAGAACAAAGCAAACACAGTCAAGAGAGCATTACCAGTTGCCAGGATGGCGGAGCGGTCTAAGGTGTTGCGTTCAGGTCGCAGTCTCCCCAGGAGGCGTGGGTTCGAATCCCACCTCAGACAGAGCCCATTGAAAGTACCAAGCAAGAACAAAGCAAACACAGTCAAGAGAGCATTACCAGATGCCAGCATAGCGGAGCGGTCTAAGGCGTTGCGTTCAGGTGACAGTACCCCAGGAGGCGTGGGTTCGAATCCCACCTCAGACAGAGCCCATTGAAAGTACCAAGCAAGAACAAAGCAAACACAGTAAAGAGAGCATTACCAGGTGCCAGGATGGCGGAGCGGTCTAAGGCGTTGCGTTCAGGTCGCAGTCTCCCCAGGAGGCGTGGGTTCGAATCCCACCTCAGACAGAGCCCATTGAAAGTACCAAGCAAGAACAAAGGAAACACAGTCAAGAGAGCATTACCAGTTGCCAGGATGGCGGAGCGGTCTAAGGCTTTGCGTTCAGGTCGCAGTCTCCCCTGGAGGCGTGGGTTGGAATCCCGCCTCAGACAGAGCCCATTGAAAGTACCAAGCAAGAACAAAGCAAACACAGTCAAGAGAGCATTACCAGTTGCCAGCATAGCGGAGCGGTCTAAGGCGTTGCGTCCAGGTCGCAGTCTCCACAGGAGGCGTGGGTTCGAATCCCACCTCAGACAGAGCCCATTGAAAGTACCAAGCAAGAACAAAGGAAACACAGTCAAGAAAGCATTACCAGTTGCCAGGATGGCGGAGCGGTCTAAGGCGTTGCGTTCAGGTCGCAGTCTCCCCAGGAGGCGTGGGTTCGAATCCCACCTCAGACAGAGCCCATTGAAAGTACCAAGCAAGAACAAAGCAAACACAGTCAAGAGAGCATTACCAGATGCCAGCATAGCGGAGCGGTCTAAGGCGTTGCGTTCAGGTCGCAGTGTCCCCAGGAGGCGTGGGTTCGAATCCCACCTCAGACAGTGCCCATTGAAAGTACCAAGCAAGAACAAAGCAAACACAGTCAAGAGAGCATTACCAGTTGCCAGGATGGCGGAGTGGTCTAAGGTGTTGCGTTCAGGTCGCAGTCTCCCCAGGAGGCGTGGGTTCGAATCCCACCTCAGACAGAGCCCATTGAAAGTACCAAGCAAGAACAAAGCAAACACATTCAAGAGAGCATTACCAGTTGCCAGGATGGCAGAGCGGTCTAAGGCGTTGCGTTCAGGTCGCAGTCACCCCTGGCGGCGTGGGTTCGAATCCCGCCTCAGACAGAGCCCATTGAAAGTACCAAGCAAGAAGAAAGCAAACACAGTCAAGAGAGCATTACCAGTTGCCAGGATGGCAGAGCGGTCTAAGGCGTTGCGTTCAGGTCGCAGTCTCCCCTGGTGGCGTGGGTTCGAATCCCGCCTCAGACAGAGCCCATTGAAAGTACCAAGCAAGAACAAAGCAAACACAGTCAAGAGAGCATTACCAGATGCCAGCATAGCGGAGCGGTCTAAGGCGTTGCGTTCAGGTCGCAGTGTCCCCAGGAGGCGTGGGTTCGAATCCCACCTCAGACAGTGCCCATTGAAAGTACCAAGCAAGAACAAAGCAAACACAGTCAAGAGAGCATTACCAGATGATAAGATGGCAGAGCGGTCTAAGGCGTTGCGTTCAGGTCGCAGTCTCCCCAGGAGGCGTGGGCTCAAATCCCACCTCAGACAGTGACCATTGAAAGTACCAAGCAAGAACAAAGCAAACACAGTCAAGAGAGCATTACCAGATGCCAGCATAGCGGAGCGGTCTAAGGCGTTGCGTTCAGGTCGCAGTGTCCCCAGGAGGCGTGGGTTCGAATCCCACCTCAGACAGTGCCCATTGAAAGTACCAAGCAAGAACAAAGCAAACACAGTCAAGAGAGCATTACCAGTTGCCAGGATGGCGGAGCGGTCTAAGGTGTTGCATTCAGGTCGCAGTCTCCCCAGGAGGCGTGGGTTCGAATCCCGCCTCAGACAGTGACCATTGAAAGTACCAAGCAAGAACAAAGCAAACACAGTCAAGAGAGCATTACCAGATGCCAGCATAGCGGAGCGGTCTAAGGCGTTGCGTTCAGGTCGCAGTGTCCCCAGGAGGCGTGGGTTCGAATCCCACCTCAGACAGAGCCCATTGAAAGTACCAAGCAAGAACAAAGCAAACA
This sequence comes from Idiotropiscis lumnitzeri, assembly GCF_059441095.1. Lineage (NCBI taxonomy): Eukaryota > Metazoa > Chordata > Actinopteri > Syngnathiformes > Syngnathidae > Idiotropiscis > Idiotropiscis lumnitzeri. The sequence goes on from NW_028283598.1 coordinate 347,595, forward strand.
CATTCAAGAGAGCATTACCAGTTGCCAGGATGGCAGAGCGGTCTAAGGCGTTGCGTTCAGGTCGCAGTCACCCCTGGCGGCGTGGGTTCGAATCCCGCCTCAGACAGAGCCCATTGAAAGTACCAAGCAAGAAGAAAGCAAACACAGTCAAGAGAGCATTACCAGTTGCCAGGATGGCGGAGTGGTCTAAGGTGTTGCGTTCAGGTCGCAGTCTCCCCAGGAGGCGTGGGTTCGAATCCCACCTCAGACAGAGCCCATTGAAAGTACCAAGCAAGAACAAAGCAAACACATTCAAGAGAGCATTACCAGTTGCCAGGATGGCAGAGCGGTCTAAGGCGTTGCGTTCAGGTCGCAGTCACCCCTGGCGGCGTGGGTTCGAATCCCGCCTCAGACAGAGCCCATTGAAAGTACCAAGCAAGAAGAAAGCAAACACAGTCAAGAGAGCATTACCAGTTGCCAGGATGGCGGAGTGGTCTAAGGTGTTGCGTTCAGGTCGCAGTCTCCCCAGGAGGCGTGGGTTCGAATCCCGCCTCAGACAGTGACCATTGAAAGTACCAAGCAAGAACAAAGCAAACACAGTCAAGAGAGCATTACCAGATGCCAGCATAGCGGAGCGGTCTAAGGCGTTGCGTTCAGGTCGCAGTGTCCCCAGGAGGCGTGGGTTCGAATCCCACCTCAGACAGTGCCCATTGAAAGTACCAAGCAAGAACAAAGCAAACACAGTCAAGAGAGCATTACCAGTTGCCAGGATGGCGGAGCGGTCTAAGGTGTTGCGTTCAGGTCGCAGTCTCCCCAGGAGGCGTGGGTTCGAATCCCACCTCAGACAGAGCCCATTGAAAGTACCAAGCAATGACAAAGGAAACACGGTCAAGAGAGCATTACCAGTTGCCAGGATGGCGGAGCGGTCTAAGGCGTTGCGTTCAGGTCACAGTCTCCCCAGGAGGCGTGGGTTCGAATCCCACCTCAGACAGAGCCCATTGAAAGTACCAAGCAAGAACAAAGCAAACACAGTAAAGAGAGCATTACCAGGTGCCAGGATGGTGGAGCGGTCTAAGGCGTTGCGTTCAGGTTGCAGTCTCCCCAGGAGGCGTGGGTTCGAATCCCACCTCAGACTGAGCCCATTGAAAGTACCAAGCAAGAACAAAAGAAACACAGTCAAGAAAGCATTACCAGTTGCCAGGATGGCGGAGCGGTCTAAGGCGTTGCGTTCAGGTCGCAGTCTCCCCAGGAGGCGTGGGTTTGAATCCCACCTCAGACAGAGCCCATTGAAAGTACCAAGCAAGAACAAAGCAAACACAGTCAAGAGAGCATTACCAGTTGCCAGGATGGCGGAGCGGTCTAAGGTGTTGCGTTCAGGTCGCAGTCTCCCCAGGAGGCGTGGGTTCGAATCCCACCTCAGACAGAGCCCATTGAAAGTACCAAGCAAGAACAAAGCAAACACATTCAAGAGAGCATTACCAGTTGCCAGGATGGCAGAGCGGTCTAAGGCGCTGCGTTCAGGTCGCAGTCTCCCCAGGAGGCGTGGGTTCAAATCCCGCAGCAGACAGAGCTCATTGAAAGTACCAAGCAAGAAGAAAGCAAAGACAGTCAAGAGAGCATTACCAGCTGCAAGGATGGCGGAGCGGTCGAAGGCGTTGCGTTCAGGTCGCAGTCTCCCCAGGAGGCGTGGGTTTGAATCCCACCTCAGACAGAGCCCATTGAAAGTACCTAGCAATAACAAAACAAACACGGTCAAGAGAGCATTACCAGTTGCCAGGATGGCGGAGCGGTCTAAGGCGTTGCGTTCAGGTCGCAGTCTCCACAGGAGGCGTGGGTTCGAATCCCACCTCAGACAGAGCCCGTTGAAAGTACCAAGCAAGAACAAAGGAAACACAGTCAAGAGAGCATTACCAGCTGCCAGGATGGCAGAGCGGTCTAAGGCGTTGCGTTCAGGTCGCAGTCACCCCTGGCGGCGTGGGTTCGAATCCCGCCTCAGACAGAGCCCATTGAAAGTACCAAGCAAGAAGAAAGCAAACACAGTCAAGAGAGCATTACCAGTTGCCAGGATGGCAGAGCGGTCTAAGGCGTTGCGTTCAGGTCGCAGTCTCCCCTGGTGGCGTGGGTTCGAATCCCGCCTCAGACAGAGCCCATTGAAAGTACCAAGCAAGAACAAAGCAAACACAGTCAAGAGAGCATTACCAGTTGCCAGGATGGCAGAGCGGTCTAAGGCGCTGCGTTCAGGTCGCAGTCTCCCCAGGAGGCGTGGGTTCGAATCCCACCTCAGACAGAGCCCATTGAAAGTACCAAGCAAGAACAAAGCAAACACAGTCAAGAGAGCATTACCAGATGCCAGCATAGCGGAGCGGTCTAAGGCGTTGCGTTCAGGTCGCAGTGTCCCCAGGAGGCGTGGGTTCGAATCCCACCTCAGACAGTGCCCATTGAAAGTACCAAGCAAGAACAAAGCAAACACAGTCAAGAGAGCATTACCAGTTGCCAGGATGGCGGAGCGGTCTAAGGTGTTGCGTTCAGGTCGCAGTCTCCCCAGGAGGCGTGGGTTCGAATCCCACCTCAGACAGAGCCCATTGAAAGTACCAAGCAAGAACAAAGCAAACACATTCAAGAGAGCATTACCAGTTGCCAGGATGGCAGAGCGGTCTAAGGCGCTGCGTTCAGGTCGCAGTCTCCCCAGGAGTCGTGGGTTCAAATCCCGCAGCAGACAGAGCTCATTGAAAGTACCAAGCAAGAAGAAAGCAAACACAGTCAAGAGAGCATTACCAGATGCCAGCATAGCGGAGCGGTCTAAGGCGTTGCGTTCAGGTCGCAGTCTCCCCAGGAGGCGTGGGTTCGAATCCCAACTCAGACAGAGCCCATTGAAAGTACCAAGCAAGAACAAAGGAAACACAGTCAAGAAAGCATTACCAGTTGCCAGGATGGCGGAGCGGTCTAAGGCGTTGCGTTCAGGTCGCAGTCTCCCCAGGAGGCGTGGGTTCGAATCCCACCTCAGACAGAGCCCATTGAAAGTACCAAGCAAGAACAAAGCAAACACAGTCAAGAGAGCATTACCAGATGATAAGATGGCAGAGCGGTCTAAGGCGTTGCGTTCAGGTCGCAGTCTCCCCAGGAGGCGTGGGTTCAAATCCCACCTCAGACAGTGACCATTGAAAATACCAAGCAAGAACAAAGCAAACACAGTCAAGAGAGCATTACCAGTTGCCAGGATGGCGGAGCGGTCTAAGGTGTTGCGTTCAGGTCGCAGTGTCCCCAGGAGGCGTGGGTTCGAATCCCACCTCAGACAGTGCCCATTGAAAGTACCAAGCAAGAACAAAGCAAACACAGTCAAGAGAGCATTACCAGTTGCCAGGATGGCGGAGCGGTCTAAGGTGTTGCGTTCAGGTCGCAGTCTCCCCAGGAGGCGTGGGTTCGAATCCCACCTCAGACAGAGCCCATTGAAAGTACCAAGCAATGACAAAGGAAACACGGTCAAGAGAGCATTACCAGTTGCCAGGATGGCGGAGTGGTCTAAGGCGTTGCGTTCAGGTGACAGTACCCCAGGAGGCGTGGGTTCGAATCCCACCTCAGACAGAGCCCATTGAAAGTACCAAGCAAGAACAAAGCAAACACAGTAAAGAGAGCATTACCAGTTGCCAGGATGGCAGAGCGGTCTAAGGCGTTGCGTTCAGGTCGCAGTCTCCCCTGGTGGCGTGGGTTCGAATCCCGCCTCAGACAGAGCCCATTGAAAGTACCAAGCAAGAACAAAGCAAACACAGTCAAGAGAGCATTACCAGATGCCAGCATAGCGGAGCGGTCTAAGGCGTTGCGTTCAGGTCGCAGTGTCCCCAGGAGGCGTGGGTTCGAATCCCACCTCAGACAGTGCCCATTGAAAGTACCAAGCAAGAACAAAGCAAACACAGTCAAGAGAGCATTACCAGTTGCCAGGATGGCGGAGCGGTCTAAGGTGTTGCGTTCAGGTCGCAGTCTCCCCAGGAGGCGTGGGTTCGAATCCCACCTCAGACAGAGCCCATTGAAAGTACCAAGCAATGACAAAGGAAACACGGTCAAGAGAGCATTACCAGTTGCCAGGATGGCGGAGTGGTCTAAGGCGTTGCGTTCAGGTGACAGTACCCCAGGAGGCGTGGGTTCGAATCCCACCTCAGACAGAGCCCATTGAAAGTACCAAGCAAGAACAAAGCAAACACAGTAAAGAGAGCATTACCAGTTGCCAGGATGGCAGAGCGGTCTAAGGCGTTGCGTTCAGGTCGCAGTCTCCCCTGGTGGCGTGGGTTCGAATCCCGCCTCAGACAGAGCCCATTGAAAGTACCAAGCAAGAACAAAGGAAACACAGTCAAGAGAGCATTACCAGTTGCCAGGATGGCAGAGCGGTCTAAGGCGCTGCGTTCAGGTCGCAGTCTCCCCAGGAGGCGTGGGTTCGAATCCCACCTCAGACAGAGCCCATTGAAAGTACCAAGCAAGAACAAAGCAAACACAGTCAAGAGAGCATTACCAGATGCCAGCATAGCGGAGCGGTCTAAGGCGTTGCGTTCAGGTCGCAGTGTCCCCAGGAGGCGTGGGTTCGAATCCCACCTCAGACAGTGCCCATTGAAAGTACCAAGCAAGAACAAAGCAAACACAGTCAAGAGAGCATTACCAGTTGCCAGGATGGCGGAGCGGTCTAAGGTGTTGCGTTCAGGTCGCAGTCTCCCCAGGAGGCGTGGGTTCGAATCCCACCTCAGACAGAGCCCATTGAAAGTACCAAGCAAGAACAAAGCAAACACATTCAAGAGAGCATTACCAGTTGCCAGGATGGCAGAGCGGTCTAAGGCGCTGCGTTCAGGTCGCAGTCTCCCCAGGAGTCGTGGGTTCAAATCCCGCAGCAGACAGAGCTCATTGAAAGTACCAAGCAAGAAGAAAGCAAACACAGTCAAGAGAGCATTACCAGATGCCAGCATAGCGGAGCGGTCTAAGGCGTTGCGTTCAGGTCGCAGTCTCCCCAGGAGGCGTGGGTTCGAATCCCAACTCAGACAGAGCCCATTGAAAGTACCAAGCAAGAACAAAGGAAACACAGTCAAGAAAGCATTACCAGTTGCCAGGATGGCGGAGCGGTCTAAGGCGTTGCGTTCAGGTCGCAGTCTCCCCAGGAGGCGTGGGTTCGAATCCCACCTCAGACAGAGCCCATTGAAAGTACCAAGCAAGAACAAAGCAAACACAGTCAAGAGAGCATTACCAGATGATAAGATGGCAGAGCGGTCTAAGGCGTTGCGTTCAGGTCGCAGTCTCCCCAGGAGGCGTGGGTTCAAATCCCACCTCAGACAGTGACCATTGAAAGTACCAAGCAAGAACAAAGCAAACACAGTCAAGAGAGCATTACCAGATGCCAGCATAGCGGAGCGGTCTAAGGCGTTGCGTTCAGGTCGCAGTGTCCCCAGGAGGCGTGGGTTCGAATCCCACCTCAGACAGTGCCCATTGAAAGTACCAAGCAAGAACAAAGCAAACACAGTCAAGAGAGCATTACCAGTTGCCAGGATGGCGGAGCGGTCTAAGGTGTTGCGTTCAGGTCGCAGTCTCCCCAGGAGGCGTGGGTTCGAATCCCACCTCAGACAGAGCCCATTGAAAGTACCAAGCAATGACAAAGGAAACACGGTCAAGAGAGCATTACCAGTTGCCAGGATGGCGGAGCGGTCTAAGGCGTTGCGTTCAGGTGACAGTACCCCAGGAGGCGTGGGTTCGAATCCCACCTCAGACAGAGCCCATTGAAAGTACCAAGCAAGAACAAAGCAAACACAGTAAAGAGAGCATTACCAGGTGCCAGGATGGCGGAGCGGTCTAAGGTGTTGCGTTCAGGTCGCAGTCTCCCCAGGAGGCGTGGGTTCGAATCCCACCTCAGACAGAGCCCATTGAAAGTACCAAGCAAGAACAAAGCAAACACATTCAAGAGAGCATTACCAGTTGCCAGGATGGCAGAGCGGTCTAAGGCGCTGCGTTCAGGTCGCAGTCTCCCCAGGAGTCGTGGGTTCAAATCCCGCAGCAGACAGAGCTCATTGAAAGTACCAAGCAAGAAGAAAGCAAACACAGTCAAGAGAGCATTACCAGATGCCAGCATAGCGGAGCGGTCTAAGGCGTTGCGTTCAGGTCGCAGTCTCCCCAGGAGGCGTGGGTTCGAATCCCAACTCAGACAGAGCCCATTGAAAGTACCAAGCAAGAACAAAGGAAACACAGTCAAGAAAGCATTACCAGTTGCCAGGATGGCGGAGCGGTCTAAGGCGTTGCGTTCAGGTCGCAGTCTCCCCAGGAGGCGTGGGTTCGAATCCCACCTCAGACAGAGCCCATTGAAAGTACCAAGCAAGAACAAAGCAAACACAGTCAAGAGAGCATTACCAGATGATAAGATGGCAGAGCGGTCTAAGGCGTTGCGTTCAGGTCGCAGTCTCCCCAGGAGGCGTGGGTTCAAATCCCACCTCAGACAGTGACCATTGAAAGTACCAAGCAAGAACAAAGCAAACACAGTCAAGAGAGCATTACCAGATGCCAGCATAGCGGAGCGGTCTAAGGCGTTGCGTTCAGGTCGCAGTGTCCCCAGGAGGCGTGGGTTCGAATCCCACCTCAGACAGTGCCCATTGAAAGTACCAAGCAAGAACAAAGCAAACACAGTCAAGAGAGCATTACCAGTTGCCAGGATGGCGGAGCGGTCTAAGGTGTTGCGTTCAGGTCGCAGTCTCCCCAGGAGGCGTGGGTTCGAATCCCACCTCAGACAGAGCCCATTGAAAGTACCAAGCAATGACAAAGGAAACACGGTCAAGAGAGCATTACCAGTTGCCAGGATGGCGGAGCGGTCTAAGGCGTTGCGTTCAGGTGACAGTACCCCAGGAGGCGTGGGTTCGAATCCCACCTCAGACAGAGCCCATTGAAAGTACCAAGCAAGAACAAAGCAAACACAGTAAAGAGAGCATTACCAGGTGCCAGGATGGCGGAGCGGTCTAAGGCGTTGCGTTCAGGTCGCAGTCTCCCCAGGAGGCGTGGGTTCGAATCCCACCTCAGACAGAGCCCATTGAAAGTACCAAGCAATGACAAAGGAAACACGGTCAAGAGAGCATTACCAGTTGCCAGGATGGCGGAGCGGTCTAAGGCGTTGCGTTCAGGTGACAGTACCCCAGGAGGCGTGGGTTCGAATCCCACCTCAGACAGAGCCCATTGAAAGTACCAAGCAAGAACAAAGCAAACACAGTAAAGAGAGCATTACCAGGTGCCAGGATGGCGGAGCGGTCTAAGGTGTTGCGTTCAGGTCGCAGTCTCCCCAGGAGGCGTGGGTTCGAATCCCACCTCAGACAGAGCCCATTGAAAGTACCAAGCAAGAACAAAGCAAACACATTCAAGAGAGCATTACCAGTTGCCAGGATGGCAGAGCGGTCTAAGGCGCTGCGTTCAGGTCGCAGTCTCCCCAGGAGTCGTGGGTTCAAATCCCGCAGCAGACAGAGCTCATTGAAAGTACCAAGCAAGAAGAAAGCAAACACAGTCAAGAGAGCATTACCAGATGCCAGCATAGCGGAGCGGTCTAAGGCGTTGCGTTCAGGTCGCAGTCTCCCCAGGAGGCGTGGGTTCGAATCCCAACTCAGACAGAGCCCATTGAAAGTACCAAGCAAGAACAAAGGAAACACAGTCAAGAAAGCATTACCAGTTGCCAGGATGGCGGAGCGGTCTAAGGCGTTGCGTTCAGGTCGCAGTCTCCCCAGGAGGCGTGGGTTCGAATCCCACCTCAGACAGAGCCCATTGAAAGTACCAAGCAAGAACAAAGCAAACACAGTCAAGAGAGCATTACCAGATGATAAGATGGCAGAGCGGTCTAAGGCGTTGCGTTCAGGTCGCAGTCTCCCCAGGAGGCGTGGGTTCAAATCCCACCTCAGACAGTGACCATTGAAAGTACCAAGCAAGAACAAAGCAAACACAGTCAAGAGAGCATTACCAGATGCCAGCATAGCGGAGCGGTCTAAGGCGTTGCGTTCAGGTCGCAGTGTCCCCAGGAGGCGTGGGTTCGAATCCCACCTCAGACAGTGCCCATTGAAAGTACCAAGCAAGAACAAAGCAAACACAGTCAAGAGAGCATTACCAGTTGCCAGGATGGCGGAGCGGTCTAAGGTGTTGCGTTCAGGTCGCAGTCTCCCCAGGAGGCGTGGGTTCGAATCCCACCTCAGACAGAGCCCATTGAAAGTACCAAGCAATGACAAAGGAAACACGGTCAAGAGAGCATTACCAGTTGCCAGGATGGCGGAGCGGTCTAAGGCGTTGCGTTCAGGTGACAGTACCCCAGGAGGCGTGGGTTCGAATCCCACCTCAGACAGAGCCCATTGAAAGTACCAAGCAAGAACAAAGCAAACACAGTAAAGAGAGCATTACCAGGTGCCAGGATGGCGGAGCGGTCTAAGGCGTTGCGTTCAGGTCGCAGTCTCCCCAGGAGGCGTGGGTTCGAATCCCACCTCAGACAGAGCCCATTGAAAGTACCAAGCAAGAACAAAGGAAACACAGTCAAGAGAGCATTACCAGTTGCCAGGATGGCGGAGCGGTCTAAGGCTTTGCGTTCAGGTCGCAGTCTCCCCTGGAGGCGTGGGTTGGAATCCCGCCTCAGACAGAGCCCATTGAAAGTACCAAGCAAGAACAAAGCAAACACAGTCAAGAAAGCATTACCAGTTGCCAGGATGGCGGAGCGGTCTAAGGCGTTGCGTTCAGGTCGCAGTCTCCCCAGGAGGCGTGGGTTCGAATCCCACCTCAGACAGAGCCCATTGAAAGTACCAAGCAAGAACAAAGCAAACACAGTCAAGAGAGCATTACCAGATGCCAGCATAGCGGAGCGGTCTAAGGCGTTGCGTTCAGGTCGCAGTCTCCCCAGGAGGCGTGGGTTCAAATCCCACCTCAGACAGTGACCATTGAAAGTACCAAGCAATAACCAAGGAAACACGGTCAAGAGAGCATTACCAGTTGCCAGGATGGCGGAGCGGTCTAAGGCGTTGCGTTCAGGTCACAGTCTCCCCAGGAGGCGTGGGTTCGAATCCCACCTCAGACAGAGCCCATTGAAAGTACCAAGCAAGAACAAAGCAAACACAGTAAAGAGAGCATTACCAGGTGCCAGGATGGTGGAGCGGTCTAAGGCGTTGCGTTCAGGTTGCAGTCTCCCCAGGAGGCGTGGGTTCGAATCCCACCTCAGACTGAGCCCATTGAAAGTACCAAGCAAGAACAAAAGAAACACAGTCAAGAAAGCATTACCAGTTGCCAGGATGGCGGAGCGGTCTAAGGCGTTGCGTTCAGGTCGCAGTCTCCCCAGGAGGCGTGGGTTTGAATCCCACCTCAGACAGAGCCCATTGAAAGTACCAAGCAAGAACAAAGCAAACACAGTCAAGAGAGCATTACCAGTTGCCAGGATGGCGGAGCGGTCTAAGGTGTTGCGTTCAGGTCGCAGTCTCCCCAGGAGGCGTGGGTTCGAATCCCACCTCAGACAGAGCCCATTGAAAGTACCAAGCAAGAACAAAGCAAACACATTCAAGAGAGCATTACCAGTTGCCAGGATGGCAGAGCGGTCTAAGGCGCTGCGTTCAGGTCGCAGTCTCCCCAGGAGGCGTGGGTTCAAATCCCGCAGCAGACAGAGCTCATTGAAAGTACCAAGCAAGAAGAAAGCAAAGACAGTCAAGAGAGCATTACCAGCTGCAAGGATGGCGGAGCGGTCGAAGGCGTTGCGTTCAGGTCGCAGTCTCCCCAGGAGGCGTGGGTTTGAATCCCACCTCAGACAGAGCCCATTGAAAGTACCTAGCAATAACAAAACAAACACGGTCAAGAGAGCATTACCAGTTGCCAGGATGGCGGAGCGGTCTAAGGCGTTGCGTTCAGGTCGCAGTCTCCACAGGAGGCGTGGGTTCGAATCCCACCTCAGACAGAGCCCGTTGAAAGTACCAAGCAAGAACAAAGGAAACACAGTCAAGAGAGCAATACCAGCTGCCAGGATGGCAGAGCGGTCTAAGGCGTTGCGTTCAGGTCGCAGTCACCCCTGGCGGCGTGGGTTCGAATCCCGCCTCAGACAGAGCCCATTGAAAGTACCAAGCAAGAAGAAAGCAAACACAGTCAAGAGAGCATTACCAGTTGCCAGGATGGCAGAGCGGTCTAAGGCGTTGCGTTCAGGTCGCAGTCTCCCCTGGTGGCGTGGGTTCGAATCCCGCCTCAGACAGAGCCCATTGAAAGTACCAAGCAAGAACAAAGCAAACACAGTCAAGAGAGCATTACCAGTTGCCAGGATGGCAGAGCGGTCTAAGGCGCTGCGTTCAGGTCGCAGTCTCCCCAGGAGGCGTGGGTTCGAATCCCACCTCAGACAGAGCCCATTGAAAGTACCAAGCAAGAACAAAGCAAACACAGTCAAGAGAGCATTACCAGATGCCAGCATAGCGGAGCGGTCTAAGGCGTTGCGTTCAGGTCGCAGTGTCCCCAGGAGGCGTGGGTTCGAATCCCACCTCAGACAGTGCCCATTGAAAGTACCAAGCAAGAACAAAGCAAACACAGTCAAGAGAGCATTACCAGTTGCCAGGATGGCGGAGCGGTCTAAGGTGTTGCGTTCAGGTCGCAGTCTCCCCAGGAGGCGTGGGTTCGAATCCCACCTCAGACAGAGCCCATTGAAAGTACCAAGCAAGAACAAAGCAAACACATTCAAGAGAGCATTACCAGTTGCCAGGATGGCAGAGCGGTCTAAGGCGCTGCGTTCAGGTCGCAGTCTCCCCAGGAGTCGTGGGTTCAAATCCCGCAGCAGACAGAGCTCATTGAAAGTACCAAGCAAGAAGAAAGCAAACACAGTCAAGAGAGCATTACCAGATGCCAGCATAGCGGAGCGGTCTAAGGCGTTGCGTTCAGGTCGCAGTCTCCCCAGGAGGCGTGGGTTCGAATCCCAACTCAGACAGAGCCCATTGAAAGTACCAAGCAAGAACAAAGGAAACACAGTCAAGAAAGCATTACCAGTTGCCAGGATGGCGGAGCGGTCTAAGGCGTTGCGTTCAGGTCGCAGTCTCCCCAGGAGGCGTGGGTTCGAATCCCACCTCAGACAGAGCCCATTGAAAGTACCAAGCAAGAACAAAGCAAACACAGTCAAGAGAGCATTACCAGATGATAAGATGGCAGAGCGGTCTAAGGCGTTGCGTTCAGGTCGCAGTCTCCCCAGGAGGCGTGGGTTCAAATCCCACCTCAGACAGTGACCTTTGAAAGTACCAAGCAAGAACAAAGCAAACACAGTCAAGAGAGCATTACCAGATGCCAGCATAGCGGAGCGGTCTAAGGCGTTGCGTTCAGGTCGCAGTGTCCCCAGGAGGCGTGGGTTCGAATCCCACCTCAGACAGTGCCCATTGAAAGTACCAAGCAAGAACAAAGCAAACACAGTCAAGAGAGCATTACCAGTTGCCAGGATGGCGGAGCGGTCTAAGGTGTTGCGTTCAGGTCGCAGTCTCCCCAGGAGGCGTGGGTTCGAATCCCACCTCAGACAGAGCCCATTGAAAGTACCAAGCAATGACAAAGGAAACACGGTCAAGAGAGCATTACCAGTTGCCAGGATGGCGGAGCGGTCTAAGGCGTTGCGTTCAGGTGACAGTACCCCAGGAGGCGTGGGTTCGAATCCCACCTCAGACAGAGCCCATTGAAAGTACCAAGCAAGAACATAGCAAACACAGTAAAGAGAGCATTACCAGTTGCCAGGATGGCAGAGCGGTCTAAGGCGTTGCGTTCAGGTCGCAGTCTCCCCTGGTGGCGTGGGTTCGAATCCCGCCTCAGACAGAGCCCATTGAAAGTACCAAGCAAGAACAAAGCAAACACAGTCAAGAGAGCATTACCAGTTGCCAGGATGGCAGAGCGGTCTAAGGCGCTGCGTTCAGGTCGCAGTCTCCCCAGGAGGCGTGGGTTCGAATCCCACCTCAGACAGAGCCCATTGAAAGTACCAAGCAAGAACAAAGCAAACACAGTCAAGAGAGCATTACCAGATGCCAGCATAGCGGAGCGGTCTAAGGCGTTGCATTCAGGTCGCAGTGTCCCCAGGAGGCGTGGGTTCGAATCCCACCTCAGACAGTGCCCATTGAAAGTACCAAGCAAGAACAAAGCAAACACAGTCAAGAGAGCATTACCAGTTGCCAGGATGGCAGAGCGGTCTAAGGCGCTGCGTTCAGGTCGCAGTCTCCCCAGGAGTCGTGGGTTCAAATCCCGCAGCAGACAGAGCTCATTGAAAGTACCAAGCAAGAAGAAAGCAAACACAGTCAAGAGAGCATTACCAGATGCCAGCATAGCGGAGCGGTCTAAGGCGTTGCGTTCAGGTCGCAGTCTCCCCAGGAGGCGTGGGTTCGAATCCCAACTCAGCCAGAGCCCATTGAAAGTACCAAGCAAGAACAAAGGAAACACAGTCAAGAAAGCATTACCAGTTGCCAGGATGGCGGAGCGGTCTAAGGCGTTGCGTTCAGGTCGCAGTCTCCCCAGGAGGCGTGGGTTCGAATCCCACCTCAGACAGAGCCCATTGAAAGTACCAAGCAAGAACAAAGCAAACACAGTCAAGAGAGCATTACCAGATGATAAGATGGCAGAGCGGTCTAAGGCGTTGCGTTCAGGTCGCAGTCTCCCCAGGAGGCGTGGGTTCAAATCCCACCTCAGACAGTGACCATTGAAAGTACCAAGCAAGAACAAAGCAAACACAGTCAAGAGAGCATTACCAGATGCCAGCATAGCGGAGCGGTCTAAGGCGTTGCGTTCAGGTCGCAGTGTCCCCAGGAGGCGTGGGTTCGAATCCCACCTCAGACAGTGCCCATTGAAAGTACCAAGCAAGAACAAAGCAAACACAGTCAAGAGAGCATTACCAGTTGCCAGGATGGCGGAGCGGTCTAAGGTGTTGCGTTCAGGTCGCAGTCTCCCCAGGAGGCGTGGGTTCGAATCCCACCTCAGACAGAGCCCATTGAAAGTACCAAGCAATGACAAAGGAAACACGGTCAAGAGAGCATTACCAGTTGCCAGGATGGCGGAGCGGTCTAAGGCGTTGCGTTCAGGTGACAGTACCCCAGGAGGCGTGGGTTCGAATCCCACCTCAGACAGAGCCCATTGAAAGTACCAAGCAAGAACAAAGCAAACACAGTAAAGAGAGCATTACCAGGTGCCAGGATGGCGGAGCGGTCTAAGGCGTTGCGTTCAGGTCGCAGTCTCCCCAGGAGGCGTGGGTTCGAATCCCACCTCAGACAGAGCCCATTGAAAGTACCAAGCAAGAACAAAGGAAACACAGTCAAGAGAGCATTACCAGTTGCCAGGATGGCGGAGCGGTCTAAGGCTTTGCGTTCAGGTCGCAGTCTCCCCAGGAGGCGTGGGTTCGAATCCCACCTCAGACAGAGCCCATTGAAAGTACCAAGCAAGAACAAAGCAAACACAGTCAAGAGAGCATTACCAGATGCCAGCATAGCGGAGCGGTCTAAGGCGTTGCGTTCAGGTCGCAGTGTCCCCAGGAGGCGTGGGTTCGAATCCCACCTCAGACAGTGCCCATTGAAAGTACCAAGCAAGAACAAAGCAAACACAGTCAAGAGAGCATTACCAGTTGCCAGGATGGCGGAGTGGTCTAAGGTGTTGCGTTCAGGTCGCAGTCTCCCCAGGAGGCGTGGGTTCGAATCCCACCTCAGACAGAGCCCATTGAAAGTACCAAGCAAGAACAAAGCAAACACATTCAAGAGAGCATTACCAGTTGCCAGGATGGCAGAGCGGTCTAAGGCGTTGCGTTCAGGTCGCAGTCACCCCTGGCGGCGTGGGTTCGAATCCCGCCTCAGACAGAGCCCATTGAAAGTACCAAGCAAGAAGAAAGCAAACACAGTCAAGAGAGCATTACCAGTTGCCAGGATGGCAGAGCGGTCTAAGGCGTTGCGTTCAGGTCGCAGTCTCCCCTGGTGGCGTGGGTTCGAATCCCGCCTCAGACAGAGCCCATTGAAAATACCAAGCAAGAACAAAGCAAACACAGTCAAGAGAGCATTACCAGTTGCCAGGATGGCGGAGCGGTCTAAGGTGTTGCGTTCAGGTCGCAGTCTCCCCAGGAGGCGTGGGTTCGAATCCCACCTCAGACAGAGCCCATTGAAAGTACCAAGCAAGAACAAAGCAAACACAGTCAAGAGAGCATTACCAGATGCCAGCATAGCGGAGCGGTCTAAGGCGTTGCGTTCAGGTCGCAGTGTCCCCAGGAGGCGTGGGTTCGAATCCCACCTCAGACAGTGCCCATTGAAAGTACCAAGCAAGAACAAAGCAAACACAGTCAAGAGAGCATTACCAGTTGCCAGGATGGCGGAGCGGTCTAAGGTGTTGCGTTCAGGTCGCAGTCTCCCCAGGATGCGTGGGTTCGAATCCCACCTCAGACAGAGCCCATTGAAAGTACCAAGCAAGAACAAAGCAAACACATTCAAGAGAGCATTACCAGTTGCCAGGATGGCAGAGCGGTCTAAGGCGCTGCGTTCAGGTCGCAGTCTCCCCAGGAGTCGTGGGTTCAAATCCCGCAGCAGACAGAGCTCATTGAAAGTACCAAGCAAGAAGAAAGCAAACACAGTCAAGAGAGCATTACCAGATGCCAGCATAGCGGAGCGGTCTAAGGCGTTGCGTTCAGGTCGCAGTCTCCCCAGGAGGCGTGGGTTCGAATCCCAACTCAGACAGAGCCCATTGAAAGTACCAAGCAAGAACAAAGGAAACACAGTCAAGAAAGCATTACCAGTTGCCAGGATGGCGGAGCGGTCTAAGGCGTTGCGTTCAGGTCGCAGTCTCCCCAGGAGGCGTGGGTTCGAATCCCACCTCAGACAGAGCCCATTGAAAGTACCAAGCAAGAACAAAGCAAACACAGTCAAGAGAGCATTACCAGATGATAAGATGGCAGAGCGGTCTAAGGCGTTGCGTTCAGGTCGCAGTCTCCCCAGGAGGCGTGGGTTCAAATCCCACCTCAGACAGTGACCATTGAAAGTACCAAGCAAGAACAAAGCAAACACAGTCAAGAGAGCATTACCAGATGCCAGCATAGCGGAGCGGTCTAAGGCGTTGCGTTCAGGTCGCAGTGTCCCCAGGAGGCGTGGGTTCGAATCCCACCTCAGACAGTGCCCATTGAAAGTACCAAGCAAGAACAAAGCAAACACAGTCAAGAGAGCATTACCAGTTGCCAGGATGGCGGAGCGGTCTAAGGTGTTGCGTTCAGGTCGCAGTCTCCCCAGGAGGCGTGGGTTCGAATCCCACCTCAGACAGAGCCCATTGAAAGTACCAAGCAATGACAAAGGAAACACGGTCAAGAGAGCATTACCAGTTGCCAGGATGGCGGAGCGGTCTAAGGCGTTGCGTTCAGGTGACAGTACCCCAGGAGGCGTGGGTTCGAATCCCACCTCAGACAGAGCCCATTGAAAGTACCAAGCAAGAACAAAGCAAACACAGTAAAGAGAGCATTACCAGGTGCCAGGATGGCGGAGCGGTCTAAGGCGTTGCGTTCAGGTCGCAGTCTCCCCAGGAGGCGTGGGTTCGAATCCCACCTCAGACAGAGCCCATTGAAAGTACCAAGCAAGAACAAAGGAAACACAGTCAAGAGAGCATTACCAGTTGCCAGGATGGCGGAGCGGTCTAAGGCTTTGCGTTCAGGTCGCAGTCTCCCCTGGAGGCGTGGGTTGGAATCCCGCCTCAGACAGAGCCCATTGAAAGTACCAAGCAAGAACAAAGCAAACACAGTCAAGAAAGCATTACCAGTTGCCAGGATGGCGGAGCGGTCTAAGGCGTTGCGTTCAGGTCGCAGTCTCCCCAGGAGGCGTGGGTTCGAATCCCACCTCAGACAGAGCCCATTGAAAGTACCAAGCAAGAACAAAGCAAACACAGTCAAGAGAGCATTACCAGATGCCAGCATAGCGGAGCGGTCTAAGGCGTTGCGTTCAGGTCGCAGTCTCCCCAGGAGGCGTGGGTTCAAATCCCACCTCAGACAGTGACCATTGAAAGTACCAAGCAATAACCAAGGAAACACGGTCAAGAGAGCATTACCAGTTGCCAGGATGGCGGAGCGGTCTAAGGCGTTGCGTTCAGGTCACAGTCTCCCCAGGAGGCGTGGGTTCGAATCCCACCTCAGACAGAGCCCATTGAAAGTACCAAGCAAGAACAAAGCAAACACAGTAAAGAGAGCATTACCAGGTGCCAGGATGGTGGAGCGGTCTAAGGCGTTGCGTTCAGGTTGCAGTCTCCCCAGGAGGCGTGGGTTCGAATCCCACCTCAGACTGAGCCCATTGAAAGTACCAAGCAAGAACAAAAGAAACACAGTCAAGAAAGCATTACCAGTTGCCAGGATGGCGGAGCGGTCTAAGGCGTTGCGTTCAGGTCGCAGTCTCCCCAGGAGGCGTGGGTTTGAATCCCACCTCAGACAGAGCCCATTGAAAGTACCAAGCAAGAACAAAGCAAACACAGTCAAGAGAGCATTACCAGTTGCCAGGATGGCGGAGCGGTCTAAGGTGTTGCGTTCAGGTCGCAGTCTCCCCAGGAGGCGTGGGTTCGAATCCCACCTCAGACAGAGCCCATTGAAAGTACCAAGCAAGAACAAAGCAAACACATTCAAGAGAGCATTACCAGTTGCCAGGATGGCAGAGCGGTCTAAGGCGCTGCGTTCAGGTCGCAGTCTCCCCAGGAGGCGTGGGTTCAAATCCCGCAGCAGACAGAGCTCATTGAAAGTACCAAGCAAGAAGAAAGCAAAGACAGTCAAGAGAGCATTACCAGCTGCAAGGATGGCGGAGCGGTCGAAGGCGTTGCGTTCAGGTCGCAGTCTCCCCAGGAGGCGTGGGTTTGAATCCCACCTCAGACAGAGCCCATTGAAAGTACCCAGCAATAACAAAACAAACACGGTCAAGAGAGCATTACCAGTTGCCAGGATGGCGGAGCGGTCTAAGGCGTTGCGTTCAGGTCGCAGTCTCCACAGGAGGCGTGGGTTCGAATCCCACCTCAGACAGAGCCCGTTGAAAGTACCAAGCAAGAACAAAGGAAACACAGTCAAGAGAGCATTACCAGCTGCCAGGATGGCAGAGCGGTCTAAGGCGTTGCGTTCAGGTCGCAGTCACCCCTGGCGGCGTGGGTTCGAATCCCGCCTCAGACAGAGCCCATTGAAAGTACCAAGCAAGAAGAAAGCAAACACAGTCAAGAGAGCATTACCAGTTGCCAGGATGGCAGAGCGGTCTAAGGCGTTGCGTTCAGGTCGCAGTCTCCCCTGGTGGCGTGGGTTCGAATCCCGCCTCAGACAGAGCCCATTGAAAGTACCAAGCAAGAACAAAGCAAACACAGTCAAGAGAGCATTACCAGTTGCCAGGATGGCAGAGCGGTCTAAGGCGCTGCGTTCAGGTCGCAGTCTCCCCAGGAGGCGTGGGTTCGAATCCCACCTCAGACAGAGCCCATTGAAAGTACCAAGCAAGAACAAAGCAAACACAGTCAAGAGAGCATTACCAGATGCCAGCATAGCGGAGCGGTCTAAGGCGTTGCGTTCAGGTCGCAGTGTCCCCAGGAGGCGTGGGTTCGAATCCCACCTCAGACAGTGCCCATTGAAAGTACCAAGCAAGAACAAAGCAAACACAGTCAAGAGAGCATTACCAGTTGCCAGGATGGCGGAGCGGTCTAAGGTGTTGCGTTCAGGTCGCAGTCTCCCCAGGAGGCGTGGGTTCGAATCCCACCTCAGACAGAGCCCATTGAAAGTACCAAGCAAGAACAAAGCAAACACATTCAAGAGAGCATTACCAGTTGCCAGGATGGCAGAGCGGTCTAAGGCGCTGCGTTCAGGTCGCAGTCTCCCCAGGAGTCGTGGGTTCAAATCCCGCAGCAGACAGAGCTCATTGAAAGTACCAAGCAAGAAGAAAGCAAACACAGTCAAGAGAGCATTACCAGATGCCAACATAGCGGAGCGGTCTAAGGCGTTGCGTTCAGGTCGCAGTCTCCCCAGGAGGCGTGGGTTCGAATCCCAACTCAGACAGAGCCCATTGAAAGTACCAAGCAAGAACAAAGGAAACACAGTTAAGAAAGCATTACCAGTTGCCAGGATGGCGGAACGGTCTAAGGCGTTGCGTTCAGGTCGCAGTCTCCCCAGGAGGCGTGGGTTCGAATCCCACCTCAGACAGAGCCCATTGAAAGTACCAAGCAAGAACAAAGCAAACACAGTCAAGAGAGCATTACCAGATGATAAGATGGCAGAGCGGTCTAAGGCGTTGCGTTCAGGTCGCAGTCTCCCCAGGAGGCGTGGGTTCAAATCCCACCTCAGACAGTGACCATTGAAAGTACCAAGCAAGAACAAAGCAAACACAGTCAAGAGAGCATTACCAGATGCCAGCATAGCGGAGCGGTCTAAGGCGTTGCGTTCAGGTCGCAGTCTCCCCAGGAGGCGTGGGTTCGAATCCCACCTCAGACAGAGCCCATTGAAAGTACCAAGCAATGACAAAGGAAACACGGTCAAGAGAGCATTACCAGTTGCCAGGATGGCGGAGCGGTCTAAGGCGTTGCGTTCAGGTGACAGTACCCCAGGAGGCGTGGGTTCGAATCCCACCTCAGACAGAGCCCATTGAAAGTACCAAGCAAGAACAAAGCAAACACAGTAAAGAGAGCATTACCAGTTGCCAGGATGGCAGAGCGGTCTAAGGCGTTGCGTTCAGGTCGCAGTCTCCCCTGGTGGCGTGGGTTCGAATCCCGCCTCAGACAGAGCCCATTGAAAGTACCAAGCAAGAACAAAGCAAACACAGTCAAGAGAGCATTACCAGTTGCCAGGATGGCAGAGCGGTCTAAGGCGCTGCGTTCAGGTCGCAGTCTCCCCAGGAGGCGTGGGTTCGAATCCCACCTCAGACAGAGCCCATTGAAAGTACCAAGCAAGAACAAAGCAAACACAGTCAAGAGAGCATTACCAGATGCCAGCATAGCGGAGCGGTCTAAGGCGTTGCGTTCAGGTCGCAGTGTCCCCAGGAGGCGTGGGTTCGAATCCCACCTCAGACAGTGCCCATTGAAAGTACCAAGCAAGAACAAAGCAAACACAGTCAAGAGAGCATTACCAGTTGCCAGGATGGCGGAGCGGTCTAAGGTGTTGCGTTCAGGTCGCAGTCTCCCCAGGAGGCGTGGGTTCGAATCCCACCTCAGACAGAGCCCATTGAAAGTACCAAGCAAGAACAAAGCAAACACATTCAAGAGAGCATTACCAGTTGCCAGGATGGCAGAGCGGTCTAAGGCGCTGCGTTCAGGTCGCAGTCTCCCCAGGAGTCGTGGGTTCAAATCCCGCAGCAGACAGAGCTCATTGAAAGTACCAAGCAAGAAGAAAGCAAACACAGTCAAGAGAGCATTACCAGATGCCAGCATAGCGGAGCGGTCTAAGGCGTTGCGTTCAGGTCGCAGTCTCCCCAGGAGGCGTGGGTTCGAATCCCACCTCAGCCAGAGCCCATTGAAAGTACCAAGCAAGAACAAAGGAAACACAGTCAAGAAAGCATTACCAGTTGCCAGGATGGCGGAGCGGTCTAAGGCGTTGCGTTCAGGTCGCAGTCTCCCCAGGAGGCGTGGGTTCGAATCCCACCTCAGACAGAGCCCATTGAAAGTACCAAGCAAGAACAAAGCAAACACAGTCAAGAGAGCATTACCAGATGATAAGATGGCAGAGCGGTCTAAGGCGTTGCGTTCAGGTCGCAGTCTCCCCAGGAGGCGTGGGTTCAAATCCCACCTCAGACAGTGACCATTGAAAGTACCAAGCAAGAACAAAGCAAACACAGTCAAGAGAGCATTACCAGATGCCAGCATAGCGGAGCGGTCTAAGGCGTTGCGTTCAGGTCGCAGTGTCCCCAGGAGGCGTGGGTTCGAATCCCACCTCAGACAGTGCCCATTGAAAGTACCAAGCAAGAACAAAGCAAACACAGTCAAGAGAGCATTACCAGTTGCCAGGATGGCGGAGCGGTCTAAGGTGTTGCGTTCAGGTCGCAGTCTCCCCAGGAGGCGTGGGTTCGAATCCCACCTCAGACAGAGCCCATTGAAAGTACCAAGCAATGACAAAGGAAACACGGTCAAGAGAGCATTACCAGTTGCCAGGATGGCGGAGCGGTCTAAGGCGTTGCGTTCAGGTGACAGTACCCCAGGAGGCGTGGGTTCGAATCCCACCTCAGACAGAGCCCATTGAAAGTACCAAGCAAGAACATAGCAAACACAGTAAAGAGAGCATTACCAGGTGCCAGGATGGCGGAGCGGTCTAAGGTGTTGCGTTCAGGTCGCAGTCTCCCCAGGAGGCGTGGGTTCGAATCCCACCTCAGACAGAGCCCATTGAAAGTACCAAGCAAGAACAAAGCAAACACATTCAAGAGAGCATTACCAGTTGCCAGGATGGCAGAGCGGTCTAAGGCGCTGCGTTCAGGTCGCAGTCTCCCCAGGAGTCGTGGGTTCAAATCCCGCAGCAGACAGAGCTCATTGAAAGTACCAAGCAAGAAGAAAGCAAACACAGTCAAGAGAGCATTACCAGATGCCAGCATAGCGGAGCGGTCTAAGGCGTTGCGTTCAGGTCGCAGTCTCCCCAGGAGGCGTGGGTTCGAATCCCAACTCAGACAGAGCCCATTGAAAGTACCAAGCAAGAACAAAGGAAACACAGTCAAGAAAGCATTACCAGTTGCCAGGATGGCGGAGCGGTCTAAGGCGTTGCGTTCAGGTCGCAGTCTCCCCAGGAGGCGTGGGTTCGAATCCCACCTCAGACAGAGCCCATTGAAAGTACCAAGCAAGAACAAAGCAAACACAGTCAAGAGAGCATTACCAGATGATAAGATGGCAGAGCGGTCTAAGGCGTTGCGTTCAGGTCGCAGTCTCCCCAGGAGGCGTGGGTTCAAATCCCACCTCAGACAGTGACCATTGAAAGTACCAAGCAAGAACAAAGCAAACACAGTCAAGAGAGCATTACCAGATGCCAGCATAGCGGAGCGGTCTAAGGCGTTGCGTTCAGGTCGCAGTGTCCCCAGGAGGCGTGGGTTCGAATCCCACCTCAGACAGTGCCCATTGAAAGTACCAAGCAAGAACAAAGCAAACACAGTCAAGAGAGCATTACCAGTTGCCAGGATGGCGGAGCGGTCTAAGGTGTTGCGTTCAGGTCGCAGTCTCCCCAGGAGGCGTGGGTTCGAATCCCACCCCAGACAGAGCCCATTGAAAGTACCAAGCAATGACAAAGGAAACACGGTCAAGAGAGCATTACCAGTTGCCAGGATGGCGGAGCGGTCTAAGGCGTTGCGTTCAGGTGACAGTACCCCAGGAGGCGTGGGTTCGAATCCCACCTCAGACAGAGCCCATTGAAAGTACCAAGCAAGAACAAAGCAAACACAGTAAAGAGAGCATTACCAGGTGCCAGGATGGCGGAGTGGTCTAAGGCGTTGCGTTCAGGTCGCAGTCTCCCCAGGAGGCGTGGGTTCGAATCCCACCTCAGACAGAGCCCATTGAAAGTACCAAGCAAGAACAAAGGAAACACAGTCAAGAGAGCATTACCAGTTGCCAGGATGGCGGAGCGGTCTAAGGCTTTGCGTTCAGGTCGCAGTCTCCCCTGGAGGCGTGGGTTGGAATCCCGCCTCAGACAGAGCCCATTGAAAGTACCAAGCAAGAACAAAGCAAACACAGTCAAGAGAGCATTACCAGTTGCCAGCATAGCGGAGCGGTCTAAGGCGTTGCGTCCAGGTCGCAGTCTCCACAGGAGGCGTGGGTTCGAATCCCACCTCAGACAGAGCCCATTGAAAGTACCAAGCAAGAACAAAGGAAACACAGTCAAGAAAGCATTACCAGTTGCCAGGATGGCGGAGCGGTCTAAGGCGTTGCGTTCAGGTCGCAGTCTCCCCAGGAGGCGTGGGTTCGAATCCCACCTCAGACAGAGCCCATTGAAAGTACCAAGCAAGAACAAAGCAAACACAGTCAAGAGAGCATTACCAGATGCCAGCATAGCGGAGCGGTCTAAGGCGTTGCGTTCAGGTCGCAGTGTCCCCAGGAGGCGTGGGTTCGAATCCCACCTCAGACAGTGCCCATTGAAAGTACCAAGCAAGAACAAAGCAAACACAGTCAAGAGAGCATTACCAGTTGCCAGGATGGCGGAGTGGTCTAAGGTGTTGCGTTCAGGTCGCAGTCTCCCCAGGAGGCGTGGGTTCGAATCCCACCTCAGACAGAGCCCATTGAAAGTACCAAGCAAGAACAAAGCAAACACATTCAAGAGAGCATTACCAGTTGCCAGGATGGCAGAGCGGTCTAAGGCGTTGCGTTCAGGTCGCAGTCACCCCTGGCGGCGTGGGTTCGAATCCCGCCTCAGACAGAGCCCATTGAAAGTACCAAGCAAGAAGAAAGCAAACACAGTCAAGAGAGCATTACCAGTTGCCAGGATGGCAGAGCGGTCTAAGGCGTTGCGTTCAGGTCGCAGTCTCCCCTGGTGGCGTGGGTTCGAATCCCGCCTCAGACAGAGCCCATTGAAAGTACCAAGCAAGAACAAAGCAAACACAGTCAAGAGAGCATTACCAGTTGCCAGGATGGCAGAGCGGTCTAAGGCGCTGCGTTCAGGTCGCAGTCTCCCCAGGAGGCGTGGGTTCGAATCCCACCTCAGACAGAGCCCATTGAAAGTACCAAGCAAGAACAAAGCAAACACAGTCAAGAGAGCATTACCAGATGATAAGATGGCAGAGCGGTCTAAGGCGTTGCGTTCAGGTCGCAGTCTCCCCAGGAGGCGTGGGCTCAAATCCCACCTCAGACAGTGACCATTGAAAGTACCAAGCAAGAACAAAGCAAACACAGTCAAGAGAGCATTACCAGATGCCAGCATAGCGGAGCGGTCTAAGGCGTTGCGTTCAGGTCGCAGTGTCCCCAGGAGGCGTGGGTTCGAATCCCACCTCAGACAGTGCCCATTGAAAGTACCAAGCAAGAACAAAGCAAACACAGTCAAGAGAGCATTACCAGTTGCCAGGATGGCGGAGCGGTCTAAGGTGTTGCGTTCAGGTCGCAGTCTCCCCAGGAGGCGTGGGTTCGAATCCCACCTCAGACAGAGCCCATTGAAAGTACCAAGCAAGAACAAAGCAAACACAGTCAAGAGAGCATTACCAGATGCCAGCATAGCGGAGCGGTCTAAGGCGTTGCGTTCAGGTGACAGTACCCCAGGAGGCGTGGGTTCGAATCCCACCTCAGACAGAGCCCATTGAAAGTACCAAGCAAGAACAAAGCAAACACAGTAAAGAGAGCATTACCAGGTGCCAGGATGGCGGAGCGGTCTAAGGCGTTGCGTTCAGGTCGCAGTCTCCCCAGGAGGCGTGGGTTCGAATCCCACCTCAGACAGAGCCCATTGAAAGTACCAAGCAAGAACAAAGGAAACACAGTCAAGAGAGCATTACCAGTTGCCAGGATGGCGGAGCGGTCTAAGGCTTTGCGTTCAGGTCGCAGTCTCCCCTGGAGGCGTGGGTTGGAAACCCGCCTCAGACAGAGCCCATTGAAAGTACCAAGCAAGAACAAAGCAAACACAGTCAAGAGAGCATTACCAGTTGCCAGCATAGCGGAGCGGTCTAAGGCGTTGCGTCCAGGTCGCAGTCTCCACAGGAGGCGTGGGTTCGAATCCCACCTCAGACAGAGCCCATTGAAAGTACCAAGCAAGAACAAAGGAAACACAGTCAAGAAAGCATTACCAGTTGCCAGGATGGCGGAGCGGTCTAAGGCGTTGCGTTCAGGTCGCAGTCTCCCCAGGAGGCGTGGGTTCGAATCCCACCTCAGACAGAGCCCATTGAAAGTACCAAGCAAGAACAAAGCAAACACAGTCAAGAGAGCATTACCAGATGCCAGCATAGCGGAGCGGTCTAAGGCGTTGCGTTCAGGTCGCAGTGTCCCCAGGAGGCGTGGGTTCGAATCCCACCTCAGACAGTGCCCATTGAAAGTACCAAGCAAGAACAAAGCAAACACAGTCAAGAGAGCATTACCAGTTGCCAGGATGGCGGAGTGGTCTAAGGTGTTGCGTTCAGGTCGCAGTCTCCCCAGGAGGCGTGGGTTCGAATCCCACCTCAGACAGAGCCCATTGAAAGTACCAAGCAAGAACAAAGCAAACACATTCAAGAGAGCATTACCAGTTGCCAGGATGGCAGAGCGGTCTAAGGCGTTGCGTTCAGGTCGCAGTCACCCCTGGCGGCGTGGGTTCGAATCCCGCCTCAGACAGAGCCCATTGAAAGTACCAAGCAAGAAGAAAGCAAACACAGTCAAGAGAGCATTACCAGTTGCCAGGATGGCAGAGCGGTCTAAGGCGTTGCGTTCAGGTCGCAGTCTCCCCTGGTGGCGTGGGTTCGAATCCCGCCTCAGACAGAGCCCATTGAAAGTACCAAGCAAGAACAAAGCAAACACAGTCAAGAGAGCATTACCAGATGCCAGCATAGAGGAGCGGTCTAAGGCGTTGCGTTCAGGTCGCAGTGTCCCCAGGAGGCGTGGGTTCGAATCCCACCTCAGACAGTGCCCATTGAAAGTACCAAGCAAGAACAAAGCAAACACAGTCAAGAGAGCATTACCAGATGATAAGATGGCAGAGCGGTCTAAGGCGTTGCGTTCAGGTCGCAGTCTCCCCAGGAGGCGTGGGCTCAAATCCCACCTCAGACAGTGACCATTGAAAGTACCAAGCAAGAACAAAGCAAACACAGTCAAGAGAGCATTACCAGATGCCAGCATAGCGGAGCGGTCTAAGGCGTTGCGTTCAGGTCGCAGTGTCCCCAGGAGGCGTGGGTTCGAATCCCACCTCAGACAGTGCCCATTGAAAGTACCAAGCAAGAACAAAGCAAACACAGTCAAGAGAGCATTACCAGTTGCCAGGATGGCGGAGCGGTCTAAGGTGTTGCGTTCAGGTCGCAGTCTCCCCAGGAGGCGTGGGTTCGAATCCCGCCTCAGACAGTGACCATTGAAAGTACCAAGCAAGAACAAAGCAAACACAGTCAAGAGAGCATTACCAGATGCCAGCATAGCGGAGCGGTCTAAGGCGTTGCGTTCAGGTCGCAGTGTCCCCAGGAGGCGTGGGTTCGAATCCCACCTCAGACAGAGCCCATTGAAAGTACCAAGCAAGAACAAAGCAAACACATTCAAGAGAGCATTACCAGTTGCCAGGATGGCAGAGCGGTCTAAGGCGTTGCGTTCAGGTCGCAGTCACCCCTGGCGGCGTGGGTTCGAATCCCGCCTCAGACAGAGCCCATTGAAAGTACCAAGCAAGAAGAAAGCAAACACAGTCAAGAGAGCATTACCAGTTGCCAGGATGGCGGAGTGGTCTAAGGTGTTGCGTTCAGGTCGCAGTCTCCCCAGGAGGCGTGGGTTCGAATCCCACCTCAGACAGAGCCCATTGAAAGTACCAAGCAAGAACAAAGCAAACACATTCAAGAGAGCATTACCAGTTGCCAGGATGGCAGAGCGGTCTAAGGCGTTGCGTTCAGGTCGCAGTCACCCCTGGCGGCGTGGGTTCGAATCCCGCCTCAGACAGAGCCCATTGAAAGTACCAAGCAAGAAGAAAGCAAACACAGTCAAGAGAGCATTACCAGTTGCCAGGATGGCGGAGTGGTCTAAGGTGTTGCGTTCAGGTCGCAGTCTCCCCAGGAGGCGTGGGTTCGAATCCCGCCTCAGACAGTGACCATTGAAAGTACCAAGCAAGAACAAAGCAAACACAGTCAAGAGAGCATTACCAGATGCCAGCATAGCGGAGCGGTCTAAGGCGTTGCGTTCAGGTCGCAGTGTCCCCAGGAGGCGTGGGTTCGAATCCCACCTCAGACAGTGCCCATTGAAAGTACCAAGCAAGAACAAAGCAAACACAGTCAAGAGAGCATTACCAGTTGCCAGGATGGCGGAGCGGTCTAAGGTGTTGCGTTCAGGTCGCAGTCTCCCCAGGAGGCGTGGGTTCGAATCCCACCTCAGACAGAGCCCATTGAAAGTACCAAGCAATGACAAAGGAAACACGGTCAAGAGAGCATTACCAGTTGCCAGGATGGCGGAGCGGTCTAAGGCGTTGCGTTCAGGTCACAGTCTCCCCAGGAGGCGTGGGTTCGAATCCCACCTCAGACAGAGCCCATTGAAAGTACCAAGCAAGAACAAAGCAAACACAGTAAAGAGAGCATTACCAGGTGCCAGGATGGTGGAGCGGTCTAAGGCGTTGCGTTCAGGTTGCAGTCTCCCCAGGAGGCGTGGGTTCGAATCCCACCTCAGACTGAGCCCATTGAAAGTACCAAGCAAGAACAAAAGAAACACAGTCAAGAAAGCATTACCAGTTGCCAGGATGGCGGAGCGGTCTAAGGCGTTGCGTTCAGGTCGCAGTCTCCCCAGGAGGCGTGGGTTTGAATCCCACCTCAGACAGAGCCCATTGAAAGTACCAAGCAAGAACAAAGCAAACACAGTCAAGAGAGCATTACCAGTTGCCAGGATGGCGGAGCGGTCTAAGGTGTTGCGTTCAGGTCGCAGTCTCCCCAGGAGGCGTGGGTTCGAATCCCACCTCAGACAGAGCCCATTGAAAGTACCAAGCAAGAACAAAGCAAACACATTCAAGAGAGCATTACCAGTTGCCAGGATGGCAGAGCGGTCTAAGGCGCTGCGTTCAGGTCGCAGTCTCCCCAGGAGGCGTGGGTTCAAATCCCGCAGCAGACAGAGCTCATTGAAAGTACCAAGCAAGAAGAAAGCAAAGACAGTCAAGAGAGCATTACCAGCTGCAAGGATGGCGGAGCGGTCGAAGGCGTTGCGTTCAGGTCGCAGTCTCCCCAGGAGGCGTGGGTTTGAATCCCACCTCAGACAGAGCCCATTGAAAGTACCTAGCAATAACAAAACAAACACGGTCAAGAGAGCATTACCAGTTGCCAGGATGGCGGAGCGGTCTAAGGCGTTGCGTTCAGGTCGCAGTCTCCACAGGAGGCGTGGGTTCGAATCCCACCTCAGACAGAGCCCGTTGAAAGTACCAAGCAAGAACAAAGGAAACACAGTCAAGAGAGCATTACCAGCTGCCAGGATGGCAGAGCGGTCTAAGGCGTTGCGTTCAGGTCGCAGTCACCCCTGGCGGCGTGGGTTCGAATCCCGCCTCAGACAGAGCCCATTGAAAGTACCAAGCAAGAAGAAAGCAAACACAGTCAAGAGAGCATTACCAGTTGCCAGGATGGCAGAGCGGTCTAAGGCGTTGCGTTCAGGTCGCAGTCTCCCCTGGTGGCGTGGGTTCGAATCCCGCCTCAGACAGAGCCCATTGAAAGTACCAAGCAAGAACAAAGCAAACACAGTCAAGAGAGCATTACCAGTTGCCAGGATGGCAGAGCGGTCTAAGGCGCTGCGTTCAGGTCGCAGTCTCCCCAGGAGGCGTGGGTTCGAATCCCACCTCAGACAGAGCCCATTGAAAGTACCAAGCAAGAACAAAGCAAACACAGTCAAGAGAGCATTACCAGATGCCAGCATAGCGGAGCGGTCTAAGGCGTTGCGTTCAGGTCGCAGTGTCCCCAGGAGGCGTGGGTTCGAATCCCACCTCAGACAGTGCCCATTGAAAGTACCAAGCAAGAACAAAGCAAACACAGTCAAGAGAGCATTACCAGTTGCCAGGATGGCGGAGCGGTCTAAGGTGTTGCGTTCAGGTCGCAGTCTCCCCAGGAGGCGTGGGTTCGAATCCCACCTCAGACAGAGCCCATTGAAAGTACCAAGCAAGAACAAAGCAAACACATTCAAGAGAGCATTACCAGTTGCCAGGATGGCAGAGCGGTCTAAGGCGCTGCGTTCAGGTCGCAGTCTCCCCAGGAGTCGTGGGTTCAAATCCCGCAGCAGACAGAGCTCATTGAAAGTACCAAGCAAGAAGAAAGCAAACACAGTCAAGAGAGCATTACCAGATGCCAGCATAGCGGAGCGGTCTAAGGCGTTGCGTTCAGGTCGCAGTCTCCCCAGGAGGCGTGGGTTCGAATCCCAACTCAGACAGAGCCCATTGAAAGTACCAAGCAAGAACAAAGGAAACACAGTCAAGAAAGCATTACCAGTTGCCAGGATGGCGGAGCGGTCTAAGGCGTTGCGTTCAGGTCGCAGTCTCCCCAGGAGGCGTGGGTTCGAATCCCACCTCAGACAGAGCCCATTGAAAGTACCAAGCAAGAACAAAGCAAACACAGTCAAGAGAGCATTACCAGATGATAAGATGGCAGAGCGGTCTAAGGCGTTGCGTTCAGGTCGCAGTCTCCCCAGGAGGCGTGGGTTCAAATCCCACCTCAGACAGTGACCATTGAAAGTACCAAGCAAGAACAAAGCAAACACAGTCAAGAGAGCATTACCAGATGCCAGCATAGCGGAGCGGTCTAAGGCGTTGCGTTCAGGTCGCAGTGTCCCCAGGAGGCGTGGGTTCGAATCCCACCTCAGACAGTGCCCATTGAAAGTACCAAGCAAGAACAAAGCAAACACAGTCAAGAGAGCATTACCAGTTGCCAGGATGGCGGAGCGGTCTAAGGTGTTGCGTTCAGGTCGCAGTCTCCCCAGGAGGCGTGGGTTCGAATCCCACCTCAGACAGAGCCCATTGAAAGTACCAAGCAATGACAAAGGAAACACGGTCAAGAGAGCATTACCAGTTGCCAGGATGGCGGAGTGGTCTAAGGCGTTGCGTTCAGGTGACAGTACCCCAGGAGGCGTGGGTTCGAATCCCACCTCAGACAGAGCCCATTGAAAGTACCAAGCAAGAACAAAGCAAACACAGTAAAGAGAGCATTACCAGTTGCCAGGATGGCAGAGCGGTCTAAGGCGTTGCGTTCAGGTCGCAGTCTCCCCTGGTGGCGTGGGTTCGAATCCCGCCTCAGACAGAGCCCATTGAAAGTACCAAGCAAGAACAAAGGAAACACAGTCAAGAGAGCATTACCAGTTGCCAGGATGGCAGAGCGGTCTAAGGCGCTGCGTTCAGGTCGCAGTCTCCCCAGGAGGCGTGGGTTCGAATCCCACCTCAGACAGAGCCCATTGAAAGTACCAAGCAAGAACAAAGCAAACACAGTCAAGAGAGCATTACCAGATGCCAGCATAGCGGAGCGGTCTAAGGCGTTGCGTTCAGGTCGCAGTGTCCCCAGGAGGCGTGGGTTCGAATCCCACCTCAGACAGTGCCCATTGAAAGTACCAAGCAAGAACAAAGCAAACACAGTCAAGAGAGCATTACCAGTTGCCAGGATGGCGGAGCGGTCTAAGGTGTTGCGTTCAGGTCGCAGTCTCCCCAGGAGGCGTGGGTTCGAATCCCACCTCAGACAGAGCCCATTGAAAGTACCAAGCAAGAACAAAGCAAACACATTCAAGAGAGCATTACCAGTTGCCAGGATGGCAGAGCGGTCTAAGGCGCTGCGTTCAGGTCGCAGTCTCCCCAGGAGTCGTGGGTTCAAATCCCGCAGCAGACAGAGCTCATTGAAAGTACCAAGCAAGAAGAAAGCAAACACAGTCAAGAGAGCATTACCAGATGCCAACATAGCGGAGCGGTCTAAGGCGTTGCGTTCAGGTCGCAGTCTCCCCAGGAGGCGTGGGTTCGAATCCCAACTCAGACAGAGCCCATTGAAAGTACCAAGCAAGAACAAAGGAAACACAGTTAAGAAAGCATTACCAGTTGCCAGGATGGCGGAGCGGTCTAAGGCGTTGCGTTCAGGTCGCAGTCTCCCCAGGAGGCGTGGGTTCGAATCCCACCTCAGACAGAGCCCATTGAAAGTACCAAGCAAGAACAAAGCAAACACAGTCAAGAGAGCATTACCAGATGATAAGATGGCAGAGCGGTCTAAGGCGTTGCGTTCAGGTCGCAGTCTCCCCAGGAGGCGTGGGTTCAAATCCCACCTCAGACAGTGACCATTGAAAGTACCAAGCAAGAACAAAGCAAACACAGTCAAGAGAGCATTACCAGATGCCAGCATAGCGGAGCGGTCTAAGGCGTTGCGTTCAGGTCGCAGTCTCCCCAGGAGGCGTGGGTTCGAATCCCACCTCAGACAGAGCCCATTGAAAGTACCAAGCAATGACAAAGGAAACACGGTCAAGAGAGCATTACCAGTTGCCAGGATGGCGGAGCGGTCTAAGGCGTTGCGTTCAGGTGACAGTACCCCAGGAGGCGTGGGTTCGAATCCCACCTCAGACAGAGCCCATTGAAAGTACCAAGCAAGAACAAAGCAAACACAGTAAAGAGAGCATTACCAGTTGCCAGGATGGCAGAGCGGTCTAAGGCGTTGCGTTCAGGTCGCAGTCTCCCCTGGTGGCGTGGGTTCGAATCCCGCCTCAGACAGAGCCCATTGAAAGTACCAAGCAAGAACAAAGCAAACACAGTCAAGAGAGCATTACCAGTTGCCAGGATGGCAGAGCGGTCTAAGGCGCTGCGTTCAGGTCGCAGTCTCCCCAGGAGGCGTGGGTTCGAATCCCACCTCAGACAGAGCCCATTGAAAGTACCAAGCAAGAACAAAGCAAACACAGTCAAGAGAGCATTACCAGATGCCAGCATAGCGGAGCGGTCTAAGGCGTTGCGTTCAGGTCGCAGTGTCCCCAGGAGGCGTGGGTTCGAATCCCACCTCAGACAGTGCCCATTGAAAGTACCAAGCAAGAACAAAGCAAACACAGTCAAGAGAGCATTACCAGTTGCCAGGATGGCGGAGCGGTCTAAGGTGTTGCGTTCAGGTCGCAGTCTCCCCAGGAGGCGTGGGTTCGAATCCCACCTCAGACAGAGCCCATTGAAAGTACCAAGCAAGAACAAAGCAAACACATTCAAGAGAGCATTACCAGTTGCCAGGATGGCAGAGCGGTCTAAGGCGCTGCGTTCAGGTCGCAGTCTCCCCAGGAGTCGTGGGTTCAAATCCCGCAGCAGACAGAGCTCATTGAAAGTACCAAGCAAGAAGAAAGCAAACACAGTCAAGAGAGCATTACCAGATGCCAGCATAGCGGAGCGGTCTAAGGCGTTGCGTTCAGGTCGCAGTCTCCCCAGGAGGCGTGGGTTCGAATCCCACCTCAGCCAGAGCCCATTGAAAGTACCAAGCAAGAACAAAGGAAACACAGTCAAGAAAGCATTACCAGTTGCCAGGATGGCGGAGCGGTCTAAGGCGTTGCGTTCAGGTCGCAGTCTCCCCAGGAGGCGTGGGTTCGAATCCCACCTCAGACAGAGCCCATTGAAAGTACCAAGCAAGAACAAAGCAAACACAGTCAAGAGAGCATTACCAGATGATAAGATGGCAGAGCGGTCTAAGGCGTTGCGTTCAGGTCGCAGTCTCCCCAGGAGGCGTGGGTTCAAATCCCACCTCAGACAGTGACCATTGAAAGTACCAAGCAAGAACAAAGCAAACACAGTCAAGAGAGCATTACCAGATGCCAGCATAGCGGAGCGGTCTAAGGCGTTGCGTTCAGGTCGCAGTGTCCCCAGGAGGCGTGGGTTCGAATCCCACCTCAGACAGTGCCCATTGAAAGTACCAAGCAAGAACAAAGCAAACACAGTCAAGAGAGCATTACCAGTTGCCAGGATGGCGGAGCGGTCTAAGGTGTTGCGTTCAGGTCGCAGTCTCCCCAGGAGGCGTGGGTTCGAATCCCACCTCAGACAGAGCCCATTGAAAGTACCAAGCAATGACAAAGGAAACACGGTCAAGAGAGCATTACCAGTTGCCAGGATGGCGGAGCTGTCTAAGGCGTTGCGTTCAGGTGACAGTACCCCAGGAGGCGTGGGTTCGAATCCCACCTCAGACAGAGCCCATTGAAAGTACCAAGCAAGAACATAGCAAACACAGTAAAGAGAGCATTACCAGGTGCCAGGATGGCGGAGCGGTCTAAGGTGTTGCGTTCAGGTCGCAGTCTCCCCAGGAGGCGTGGGTTCGAATCCCACCTCAGACAGAGCCCATTGAAAGTACCAAGCAAGAACAAAGCAAACACATTCAAGAGAGCATTACCAGTTGCCAGGATGGCAGAGCGGTCTAAGGCGCTGCGTTCAGGTCGCAGTCTCCCCAGGAGTCGTGGGTTCAAATCCCGCAGCAGACAGAGCTCATTGAAAGTACCAAGCAAGAAGAAAGCAAACACAGTCAAGAGAGCATTACCAGATGCCAGCATAGCGGAGCGGTCTAAGGCGTTGCGTTCAGGTCGCAGTCTCCCCAGGAGGCGTGGGTTCGAATCCCAACTCAGACAGAGCCCATTGAAAGTACCAAGCAAGAACAAAGGAAACACAGTCAAGAAAGCATTACCAGTTGCCAGGATGGCGGAGCGGTCTAAGGCGTTGCGTTCAGGTCGCAGTCTCCCCAGGAGGCGTGGGTTCGAATCCCACCTCAGACAGAGCCCATTGAAAGTACCAAGCAAGAACAAAGCAAACACAGTCAAGAGAGCATTACCAGATGATAAGATGGCAGAGCGGTCTAAGGCGTTGCGTTCAGGTCGCAGTCTCCCCAGGAGGCGTGGGTTCAAATCCCACCTCAGACAGTGACCATTGAAAGTACCAAGCAAGAACAAAGCAAACACAGTCAAGAGAGCATTACCAGATGCCAGCATAGCGGAGCGGTCTAAGGCGTTGCGTTCAGGTCGCAGTGTCCCCAGGAGGCGTGGGTTCGAATCCCACCTCAGACAGTGCCCATTGAAAGTACCAAGCAAGAACAAAGCAAACACAGTCAAGAGAGCATTACCAGTTGCCAGGATGGCGGAGCGGTCTAAGGTGTTGCGTTCAGGTCGCAGTCTCCCCAGGAGGCGTGGGTTCGAATCCCACCCCAGACAGAGCCCATTGAAAGTACCAAGCAATGACAAAGGAAACACGGTCAAGAGAGCATTACCAGTTGCCAGGATGGCGGAGCGGTCTAAGGCGTTGCGTTCAGGTGACAGTACCCCAGGAGGCGTGGGTTCGAATCCCACCTCAGACAGAGCCCATTGAAAGTACCAAGCAAGAACAAAGCAAACACAGTAAAGAGAGCATTACCAGGTGCCAGGATGGCGGAGTGGTCTAAGGCGTTGCGTTCAGGTCGCAGTCTCCCCAGGAGGCGTGGGTTCGAATCCCACCTCAGACAGAGCCCATTGAAAGTACCAAGCAAGAACAAAGGAAACACAGTCAAGAGAGCATTACCAGTTGCCAGGATGGCGGAGCGGTCTAAGGCTTTGCGTTCAGGTCGCAGTCTCCCCTGGAGGCGTGGGTTGGAATCCCGCCTCAGACAGAGCCCATTGAAAGTACCAAGCAAGAACAAAGCAAACACAGTCAAGAGAGCATTACCAGTTGCCAGCATAGCGGAGCGGTCTAAGGCGTTGCGTCCAGGTCGCAGTCTCCACAGGAGGCGTGGGTTCGAATCCCACCTCAGACAGAGCCCATTGAAAGTACCAAGCAAGAACAAAGGAAACACAGTCAAGAAAGCATTACCAGTTGCCAGGATGGCGGAGCGGTCTAAGGCGTTGCGTTCAGGTCGCAGTCTCCCCAGGAGGCGTGGGTTCGAATCCCACCTCAGACAGAGCCCATTGAAAGTACCAAGCAAGAACAAAGCAAACACAGTCAAGAGAGCATTACCAGATGCCAGCATAGCGGAGCGGTCTAAGGCGTTGCGTTCAGGTCGCAGTGTCCCCAGGAGGCGTGGGTTCGAATCCCACCTCAGACAGTGCCCATTGAAAGTACCAAGCAAGAACAAAGCAAACACAGTCAAGAGAGCATTACCAGTTGCCAGGATGGCGGAGTGGTCTAAGGTGTTGCGTTCAGGTCGCAGTCTCCCCAGGAGGCGTGGGTTCGAATCCCACCTCAGACAGAGCCCATTGAAAGTACCAAGCAAGAACAAAGCAAACACATTCAAGAGAGCATTACCAGTTGCCAGGATGGCAGAGCGGTCTAAGGCGTTGCGTTCAGGTCGCAGTCACCCCTGGCGGCGTGGGTTCGAATCCCGCCTCAGACAGAGCCCATTGAAAGTACCAAGCAAGAAGAAAGCAAACACAGTCAAGAGAGCATTACCAGTTGCCAGGATGGCAGAGCGGTCTAAGGCGTTGCGTTCAGGTCGCAGTCTCCCCTGGTGGCGTGGGTTCGAATCCCGCCTCAGACAGAGCCCATTGAAAGTACCAAGCAAGAACAAAGCAAACACAGTCAAGAGAGCATTACCAGTTGCCAGGATGGCAGAGCGGTCTAAGGCGCTGCGTTCAGGTCGCAGTCTCCCCAGGAGGCGTGGGTTCGAATCCCACCTCAGACAGAGCCCATTGAAAGTACCAAGCAAGAACAAAGCAAACACAGTCAAGAGAGCATTACCAGATGATAAGATGGCAGAGCGGTCTAAGGCGTTGCGTTCAGGTCGCAGTCTCCCCAGGAGGCGTGGGCTCAAATCCCACCTCAGACAGTGACCATTGAAAGTACCAAGCAAGAACAAAGCAAACACAGTCAAGAGAGCATTACCAGATGCCAGCATAGCGGAGCGGTCTAAGGCGTTGCGTTCAGGTCGCAGTGTCCCCAGGAGGCGTGGGTTCGAATCCCACCTCAGACAGTGCCCATTGAAAGTACCAAGCAAGAACAAAGCAAACACAGTCAAGAGAGCATTACCAGTTGCCAGGATGGCGGAGCGGTCTAAGGTGTTGCGTTCAGGTCGCAGTCTCCCCAGGAGGCGTGGGTTCGAATCCCACCTCAGACAGAGCCCATTGAAAGTACCAAGCAAGAACAAAGCAAACACAGTCAAGAGAGCATTACCAGATGCCAGCATAGCGGAGCGGTCTAAGGCGTTGCGTTCAGGTGACAGTACCCCAGGAGGCGTGGGTTCGAATCCCACCTCAGACAGAGCCCATTGAAAGTACCAAGCAAGAACAAAGCAAACACAGTAAAGAGAGCATTACCAGGTGCCAGGATGGCGGAGCGGTCTAAGGCGTTGCGTTCAGGTCGCAGTCTCCCCAGGAGGCGTGGGTTCGAATCCCACCTCAGACAGAGCCCATTGAAAGTACCAAGCAAGAACAAAGGAAACACAGTCAAGAGAGCATTACCAGTTGCCAGGATGGCGGAGCGGTCTAAGGCTTTGCGTTCAGGTCGCAGTCTCCCCTGGAGGCGTGGGTTGGAAACCCGCCTCAGACAGAGCCCATTGAAAGTACCAAGCAAGAACAAAGCAAACACAGTCAAGAGAGCATTACCAGTTGCCAGCATAGCGGAGCGGTCTAAGGCGTTGCGTCCAGGTCGCAGTCTCCACAGGAGGCGTGGGTTCGAATCCCACCTCAGACAGAGCCCATTGAAAGTACCAAGCAAGAACAAAGGAAACACAGTCAAGAAAGCATTACCAGTTGCCAGGATGGCGGAGCGGTCTAAGGCGTTGCGTTCAGGTCGCAGTCTCCCCAGGAGGCGTGGGTTCGAATCCCACCTCAGACAGAGCCCATTGAAAGTACCAAGCAAGAACAAAGCAAACACAGTCAAGAGAGCATTACCAGATGCCAGCATAGCGGAGCGGTCTAAGGCGTTGCGTTCAGGTCGCAGTGTCCCCAGGAGGCGTGGGTTCGAATCCCACCTCAGACAGTGCCCATTGAAAGTACCAAGCAAGAACAAAGCAAACACAGTCAAGAGAGCATTACCAGTTGCCAGGATGGCGGAGTGGTCTAAGGTGTTGCGTTCAGGTCGCAGTCTCCCCAGGAGGCGTGGGTTCGAATCCCACCTCAGACAGAGCCCATTGAAAGTACCAAGCAAGAACAAAGCAAACACATTCAAGAGAGCATTACCAGTTGCCAGGATGGCAGAGCGGTCTAAGGCGTTGCGTTCAGGTCGCAGTCACCCCTGGCGGCGTGGGTTCGAATCCCGCCTCAGACAGAGCCCATTGAAAGTACCAAGCAAGAAGAAAGCAAACACAGTCAAGAGAGCATTACCAGTTGCCAGGATGGCAGAGCGGTCTAAGGCGTTGCGTTCAGGTCGCAGTCTCCCCTGGTGGCGTGGGTTCGAATCCCGCCTCAGACAGAGCCCATTGAAAGTACCAAGCAAGAACAAAGCAAACACAGTCAAGAGAGCATTACCAGATGCCAGCATAGAGGAGCGGTCTAAGGCGTTGCGTTCAGGTCGCAGTGTCCCCAGGAGGCGTGGGTTCGAATCCCACCTCAGACAGTGCCCATTGAAAGTACCAAGCAAGAACAAAGCAAACACAGTCAAGAGAGCATTACCAGATGATAAGATGGCAGAGCGGTCTAAGGCGTTGCGTTCAGGTCGCAGTCTCCCCAGGAGGCGTGGGCTCAAATCCCACCTCAGACAGTGACCATTGAAAGTACCAAGCAAGAACAAAGCAAACACAGTCAAGAGAGCATTACCAGATGCCAGCATAGCGGAGCGGTCTAAGGCGTTGCGTTCAGGTCGCAGTGTCCCCAGGAGGCGTGGGTTCGAATCCCACCTCAGACAGTGCCCATTGAAAGTACCAAGCAAGAACAAAGCAAACACAGTCAAGAGAGCATTACCAGTTGCCAGGATGGCGGAGCGGTCTAAGGTGTTGCGTTCAGGTCGCAGTCTCCCCAGGAGGCGTGGGTTCGAATCCCGCCTCAGACAGTGACCATTGAAAGTACCAAGCAAGAACAAAGCAAACACAGTCAAGAGAGCATTACCAGATGCCAGCATAGCGGAGCGGTCTAAGGCGTTGCGTTCAGGTCGCAGTGTCCCCAGGAGGCGTGGGTTCGAATCCCACCTCAGACAGAGCCCATTGAAAGTACCAAGCAAGAACAAAGCAAACACATTCAAGAGAGCATTACCAGTTGCCAGGATGGCAGAGCGGTCTAAGGCGTTGCGTTCAGGTCGCAGTCACCCCTGGCGGCGTGGGTTCGAATCCCGCCTCAGACAGAGCCCATTGAAAGTACCAAGCAAGAAGAAAGCAAACACAGTCAAGAGAGCATTACCAGTTGCCAGGATGGCGGAGTGGTCTAAGGTGTTGCGTTCAGGTCGCAGTCTCCCCAGGAGGCGTGGGTTCGAATCCCACCTCAGACAGAGCCCATTGAAAGTACCAAGCAAGAACAAAGCAAACACATTCAAGAGAGCATTACCAGTTGCCAGGATGGCAGAGCGGTCTAAGGCGTTGCGTTCAGGTCGCAGTCACCCCTGGCGGCGTGGGTTCGAATCCCGCCTCAGACAGAGCCCATTGAAAGTACCAAGCAAGAAGAAAGCAAACACAGTCAAGAGAGCATTACCAGTTGCCAGGATGGCGGAGTGGTCTAAGGTGTTGCGTTCAGGTCGCAGTCTCCCCAGGAGGCGTGGGTTCGAATCCCGCCTCAGACAGTGACCATTGAAAGTACCAAGCAAGAACAAAGCAAACACAGTCAAGAGAGCATTACCAGATGCCAGCATAGCGGAGCGGTCTAAGGCGTTGCGTTCAGGTCGCAGTGTCCCCAGGAGGCGTGGGTTCGAATCCCACCTCAGACAGTGCCCATTGAAAGTACCAAGCAAGAACAAAGCAAACACAGTCAAGAGAGCATTACCAGTTGCCAGGATGGCGGAGCGGTCTAAGGTGTTGCGTTCAGGTCGCAGTCTCCCCAGGAGGCGTGGGTTCGAATCCCACCTCAGACAGAGCCCATTGAAAGTACCAAGCAATGACAAAGGAAACACGGTCAAGAGAGCATTACCAGTTGCCAGGATGGCGGAGCGGTCTAAGGCGTTGCGTTCAGGTCACAGTCTCCCCAGGAGGCGTGGGTTCGAATCCCACCTCAGACAGAGCCCATTGAAAGTACCAAGCAAGAACAAAGCAAACACAGTAAAGAGAGCATTACCAGGTGCCAGGATGGTGGAGCGGTCTAAGGCGTTGCGTTCAGGTTGCAGTCTCCCCAGGAGGCGTGGGTTCGAATCCCACCTCAGACTGAGCCCATTGAAAGTACCAAGCAAGAACAAAAGAAACACAGTCAAGAAAGCATTACCAGTTGCCAGGATGGCGGAGCGGTCTAAGGCGTTGCGTTCAGGTCGCAGTCTCCCCAGGAGGCGTGGGTTTGAATCCCACCTCAGACAGAGCCCATTGAAAGTACCAAGCAAGAACAAAGCAAACACAGTCAAGAGAGCATTACCAGTTGCCAGGATGGCGGAGCGGTCTAAGGTGTTGCGTTCAGGTCGCAGTCTCCCCAGGAGGCGTGGGTTCGAATCCCACCTCAGACAGAGCCCATTGAAAGTACCAAGCAAGAACAAAGCAAACACATTCAAGAGAGCATTACCAGTTGCCAGGATGGCAGAGCGGTCTAAGGCGCTGCGTTCAGGTCGCAGTCTCCCCAGGAGGCGTGGGTTCAAATCCCGCAGCAGACAGAGCTCATTGAAAGTACCAAGCAAGAAGAAAGCAAAGACAGTCAAGAGAGCATTACCAGCTGCAAGGATGGCGGAGCGGTCGAAGGCGTTGCGTTCAGGTCGCAGTCTCCCCAGGAGGCGTGGGTTTGAATCCCACCTCAGACAGAGCCCATTGAAAGTACCTAGCAATAACAAAACAAACACGGTCAAGAGAGCATTACCAGTTGCCAGGATGGCGGAGCGGTCTAAGGCGTTGCGTTCAGGTCGCAGTCTCCACAGGAGGCGTGGGTTCGAATCCCACCTCAGACAGAGCCCGTTGAAAGTACCAAGCAAGAACAAAGGAAACACAGTCAAGAGAGCATTACCAGCTGCCAGGATGGCAGAGCGGTCTAAGGCGTTGCGTTCAGGTCGCAGTCACCCCTGGCGGCGTGGGTTCGAATCCCGCCTCAGACAGAGCCCATTGAAAGTACCAAGCAAGAAGAAAGCAAACACAGTCAAGAGAGCATTACCAGTTGCCAGGATGGCAGAGCGGTCTAAGGCGTTGCGTTCAGGTCGCAGTCTCCCCTGGTGGCGTGGGTTCGAATCCCGCCTCAGACAGAGCCCATTGAAAGTACCAAGCAAGAACAAAGCAAACACAGTCAAGAGAGCATTACCAGTTGCCAGGATGGCAGAGCGGTCTAAGGCGCTGCGTTCAGGTCGCAGTCTCCCCAGGAGGCGTGGGTTCGAATCCCACCTCAGACAGAGCCCATTGAAAGTACCAAGCAAGAACAAAGCAAACACAGTCAAGAGAGCATTACCAGATGCCAGCATAGCGGAGCGGTCTAAGGCGTTGCGTTCAGGTCGCAGTGTCCCCAGGAGGCGTGGGTTCGAATCCCACCTCAGACAGTGCCCATTGAAAGTACCAAGCAAGAACAAAGCAAACACAGTCAAGAGAGCATTACCAGTTGCCAGGATGGCGGAGCGGTCTAAGGTGTTGCGTTCAGGTCGCAGTCTCCCCAGGAGGCGTGGGTTCGAATCCCACCTCAGACAGAGCCCATTGAAAGTACCAAGCAAGAACAAAGCAAACACATTCAAGAGAGCATTACCAGTTGCCAGGATGGCAGAGCGGTCTAAGGCGATGCGTTCAGGTCGCAGTCTCCCCAGGAGTCGTGGGTTCAAATCCCGCAGCAGACAGAGCTCATTGAAAGTACCAAGCAAGAAGAAAGCAAACACAGTCAAGAGAGCATTACCAGATGCCAGCATAGCGGAGCGGTCTAAGGCGTTGCGTTCAGGTCGCAGTCTCCCCAGGAGGCGTGGGTTCGAATCCCAACTCAGACAGAGCCCATTGAAAGTACCAAGCAAGAACAAAGGAAACACAGTCAAGAAAGCATTACCAGTTGCCAGGATGGCGGAGCGGTCTAAGGCGTTGCGTTCAGGTCGCAGTCTCCCCAGGAGGCGTGGGTTCGAATCCCACCTCAGACAGAGCCCATTGAAAGTACCAAGCAAGAACAAAGCAAACACAGTCAAGAGAGCATTACCAGATGATAAGATGGCAGAGCGGTCTAAGGCGTTGCGTTCAGGTCGCAGTCTCCCCAGGAGGCGTGGGTTCAAATCCCACCTCAGACAGTGACCATTGAAAGTACCAAGCAAGAACAAAGCAAACACAGTCAAGAGAGCATTACCAGATGCCAGCATAGCGGAGCGGTCTAAGGCGTTGCGTTCAGGTCGCAGTGTCCCCAGGAGGCGTGGGTTCGAATCCCACCTCAGACAGTGCCCATTGAAAGTACCAAGCAAGAACAAAGCAAACACAGTCAAGAGAGCATTACCAGTTGCCAGGATGGCGGAGCGGTCTAAGGTGTTGCGTTCAGGTCGCAGTCTCCCCAGGAGGCGTGGGTTCGAATCCCACCTCAGACAGAGCCCATTGAAAGTACCAAGCAATGACAAAGGAAACACGGTCAAGAGAGCATTACCAGTTGCCAGGATGGCGGAGTGGTCTAAGGCGTTGCGTTCAGGTGACAGTACCCCAGGAGGCGTGGGTTCGAATCCCACCTCAGACAGAGCCCATTGAAAGTACCAAGCAAGAACAAAGCAAACACAGTAAAGAGAGCATTACCAGTTGCCAGGATGGCAGAGCGGTCTAAGGCGTTGCGTTCAGGTCGCAGTCTCCCCTGGTGGCGTGGGTTCGAATCCCGCCTCAGACAGAGCCCATTGAAAGTACCAAGCAAGAACAAAGGAAACACAGTCAAGAGAGCATTACCAGTTGCCAGGATGGCAGAGCGGTCTAAGGCGCTGCGTTCAGGTCGCAGTCTCCCCAGGAGGCGTGGGTTCGAATCCCACCTCAGACAGAGCCCATTGAAAGTACCAAGCAAGAACAAAGCAAACACAGTCAAGAGAGCATTACCAGATGCCAGCATAGCGGAGCGGTCTAAGGCGTTGCGTTCAGGTCGCAGTGTCCCCAGGAGGCGTGGGTTCGAATCCCACCTCAGACAGTGCCCATTGAAAGTACCAAGCAAGAACAAAGCAAACACAGTCAAGAGAGCATTACCAGTTGCCAGGATGGCGGAGCGGTCTAAGGTGTTGCGTTCAGGTCGCAGTCTCCCCAGGAGGCGTGGGTTCGAATCCCACCTCAGACAGAGCCCATTGAAAGTACCAAGCAAGAACAAAGCAAACACATTCAAGAGAGCATTACCAGTTGCCAGGATGGCAGAGCGGTCTAAGGCGCTGCGTTCAGGTCGCAGTCTCCCCAGGAGTCGTGGGTTCAAATCCCGCAGCAGACAGAGCTCATTGAAAGTACCAAGCAAGAAGAAAGCAAACACAGTCAAGAGAGCATTACCAGATGCCAGCATAGCGGAGCGGTCTAAGGCGTTGCGTTCAGGTCGCAGTCTCCCCAGGAGGCGTGGGTTCGAATCCCAACTCAGACAGAGCCCATTGAAAGTACCAAGCAAGAACAAAGGAAACACAGTCAAGAAAGCATTACCAGTTGCCAGGATGGCGGAGCGGTCTAAGGCGTTGCGTTCAGGTCGCAGTCTCCCCAGGAGGCGTGGGTTCGAATCCCACCTCAGACAGAGCCCATTGAAAGTACCAAGCAAGAACAAAGCAAACACAGTCAAGAGAGCATTACCAGATGATAAGATGGCAGAGCGGTCTAAGGCGTTGCGTTCAGGTCGCAGTCTCCCCAGGAGGCGTGGGTTCAAATCCCACCTCAGACAGTGACCATTGAAAGTACCAAGCAAGAACAAAGCAAACACAGTCAAGAGAGCATTACCAGATGCCAGCATAGCGGAGCGGTCTAAGGCGTTGCGTTCAGGTCGCAGTGTCCCCAGGAGGCGTGGGTTCGAATCCCACCTCAGACAGTGCCCATTGAAAGTACCAAGCAAGAACAAAGCAAACACAGTCAAGAGAGCATTACCAGTTGCCAGGATGGCGGAGCGGTCTAAGGTGTTGCGTTCAGGTCGCAGTCTCCCCAGGAGGCGTGGGTTCGAATCCCACCTCAGACAGAGCCCATTGAAAGTACCAAGCAATGACAAAGGAAACACGGTCAAGAGAGCATTACCAGTTGCCAGGATGGCGGAGCGGTCTAAGGCGTTGCGTTCAGGTGACAGTACCCCAGGAGGCGTGGGTTCGAATCCCACCTCAGACAGAGCCCATTGAAAGTACCAAGCAAGAACAAAGCAAACACAGTAAAGAGAGCATTACCAGGTGCCAGGATGGCGGAGCGGTCTAAGGTGTTGCGTTCAGGTCGCAGTCTCCCCAGGAGGCGTGGGTTCGAATCCCACCTCAGACAGAGCCCATTGAAAGTACCAAGCAAGAACAAAGCAAACACATTCAAGAGAGCATTACCAGTTGCCAGGATGGCAGAGCGGTCTAAGGCGCTGCGTTCAGGTCGCAGTCTCCCCAGGAGTCGTGGGTTCAAATCCCAACTCAGACAGAGCCCATTGGAAGTACCAAGCAAGAACAAAGGAAACACAGTCAAGAAAGCATTACCAGTTGCCAGGATGGCGGAGCGGTCTAAGGCGTTGCGTTCAGGTCGCAGTCTCCCCAGGAGGCGTGGGTTCGAATCCCACCTCAGACAGAGCCCATTGAAAGTACCAAGCAAGAACAAAGCAAACACAGTCAAGAGAGCATTACCAGATGATAAGATGGCAGAGCGGTCTAAGGCGTTGCGTTCAGGTCGCAGTCTCCCCAGGAGGCGTGGGTTCAAATCCCACCTCAGACAGTGACCATTGAAAGTACCAAGCAAGAACAAAGCAAACACAGTCAAGAGAGCATTACCAGATGCCAGCATAGCGGAGCGGTCTAAGGCGTTGCGTTCAGGTCGCAGTGTCCCCAGGAGGCGTGGGTTCGAATCCCACCTCAGACAGTGCCCATTGAAAGTACCAAGCAAGAACAAAGCAAACACAGTCAAGAGAGCATTACCAGTTGCCAGGATGGCGGAGCGGTCTAAGGTGTTGCGTTCAGGTCGCAGTCTCCCCAGGAGGCGTGGGTTCGAATCCCACCTCAGACAGAGCCCATTGAAAGTACCAAGCAATGACAAAGGAAACACGGTCAAGAGAGCATTACCAGTTGCCAGGATGGCGGAGCGGTCTAAGGCGTTGCGTTCAGGTGACAGTACCCCAGGAGGCGTGGGTTCGAATCCCACCTCAGACAGAGCCCATTGAAAGTACCAAGCAAGAACAAAGCAAACACAGTAAAGAGAGCATTACCAGGTGCCAGGATGGCGGAGCGGTCTAAGGCGTTGCGTTCAGGTCGCAGTCTCCCCAGGAGGCGTGGGTTCGAATCCCACCTCAGACAGAGCCCATTGAAAGTACCAAGCAAGAACAAAGGAAACACAGTCAAGAGAGCATTACCAGTTGCCAGGATGGCGGAGCGGTCTAAGGCTTTGCGTTCAGGTCGCAGTCTCCCCTGGAGGCGTGGGTTGGAATCCCGCCTCAGACAGAGCCCATTGAAAGTACCAAGCAAGAACAAAGCAAACACAGTCAAGAGAGCATTACCAGTTGCCAGCATAGCGGAGCGGTCTAAGGCGTTGCGTCCAGGTCGCAGTCTCCACAGGAGGCGTGGGTTCGAATCCCACCTCAGACAGAGCCCATTGAAAGTACCAAGCAAGAACAAAGGAAACACAGTCAAGAAAGCATTACCAGTTGCCAGGATGGCGGAGCGGTCTAAGGCGTTGCGTTCAGGTCGCAGTCTCCCCAGGAGGCGTGGGTTCGAATCCCACCTCAGACAGAGCCCATTGAAAGTACCAAGCAAGAACAAAGCAAACACAGTCAAGAGAGCATTACCAGATGCCAGCATAGCGGAGCGGTCTAAGGCGTTGCGTTCAGGTCGCAGTGTCCCCAGGAGGCGTGGGTTCGAATCCCACCTCAGACAGTGCCCATTGAAAGTACCAAGCAAGAACAAAGCAAACACAGTCAAGAGAGCATTACCAGTTGCCAGGATGGCGGAGTGGTCTAAGGTGTTGCGTTCAGGTCGCAGTCTCCCCAGGAGGCGTGGGTTCGAATCCCACCTCAGACAGAGCCCATTGAAAGTACCAA
Source organism: Idiotropiscis lumnitzeri (assembly GCF_059441095.1). Taxonomy (NCBI): domain Eukaryota; kingdom Metazoa; phylum Chordata; class Actinopteri; order Syngnathiformes; family Syngnathidae; genus Idiotropiscis; species Idiotropiscis lumnitzeri. The sequence goes on from NW_028283598.1 coordinate 391,188, forward strand.
GCAAGAACAAAGCAAACACATTCAAGAGAGCATTACCAGTTGCCAGGATGGCAGAGCGGTCTAAGGCGTTGCGTTCAGGTCGCAGTCACCCCTGGCGGCGTGGGTTCGAATCCCGCCTCAGACAGAGCCCATTGAAAGTACCAAGCAAGAAGAAAGCAAACACAGTCAAGAGAGCATTACCAGTTGCCAGGATGGCAGAGCGGTCTAAGGCGTTGCGTTCAGGTCGCAGTCTCCCCTGGTGGCGTGGGTTCGAATCCCGCCTCAGACAGAGCCCATTGAAAGTACCAAGCAAGAACAAAGCAAACACAGTCAAGAGAGCATTACCAGTTGCCAGGATGGCAGAGCGGTCTAAGGCGCTGCGTTCAGGTCGCAGTCTCCCCAGGAGGCGTGGGTTCGAATCCCACCTCAGACAGAGCCCATTGAAAGTACCAAGCAAGAACAAAGCAAACACAGTCAAGAGAGCATTACCAGATGATAAGATGGCAGAGCGGTCTAAGGCGTTGCGTTCAGGTCGCAGTCTCCCCAGGAGGCGTGGGCTCAAATCCCACCTCAGACAGTGACCATTGAAAGTACCAAGCAAGAACAAAGCAAACACAGTCAAGAGAGCATTACCAGATGCCAGCATAGCGGAGCGGTCTAAGGCGTTGCGTTCAGGTCGCAGTGTCCCCAGGAGGCGTGGGTTCGAATCCCACCTCAGACAGTGCCCATTGAAAGTACCAAGCAAGAACAAAGCAAACACAGTCAAGAGAGCATTACCAGTTGCCAGGATGGCGGAGCGGTCTAAGGTGTTGCGTTCAGGTCGCAGTCTCCCCAGGAGGCGTGGGTTCGAATCCCACCTCAGACAGAGCCCATTGAAAGTACCAAGCAAGAACAAAGCAAACACAGTCAAGAGAGCATTACCAGATGCCAGCATAGCGGAGCGGTCTAAGGCGTTGCGTTCAGGTGACAGTACCCCAGGAGGCGTGGGTTCGAATCCCACCTCAGACAGAGCCCATTGAAAGTACCAAGCAAGAACAAAGCAAACACAGTAAAGAGAGCATTACCAGGTGCCAGGATGGCGGAGCGGTCTAAGGCGTTGCGTTCAGGTCGCAGTCTCCCCAGGAGGCGTGGGTTCGAATCCCACCTCAGACAGAGCCCATTGAAAGTACCAAGCAAGAACAAAGGAAACACAGTCAAGAGAGCATTACCAGTTGCCAGGATGGCGGAGCGGTCTAAGGCTTTGCGTTCAGGTCGCAGTCTCCCCTGGAGGCGTGGGTTGGAATCCCGCCTCAGACAGAGCCCATTGAAAGTACCAAGCAAGAACAAAGCAAACACAGTCAAGAGAGCATTACCAGTTGCCAGCATAGCGGAGCGGTCTAAGGCGTTGCGTCCAGGTCGCAGTCTCCACAGGAGGCGTGGGTTCGAATCCCACCTCAGACAGAGCCCATTGAAAGTACCAAGCAAGAACAAAGGAAACACAGTCAAGAAAGCATTACCAGTTGCCAGGATGGCGGAGCGGTCTAAGGCGTTGCGTTCAGGTCGCAGTCTCCCCAGGAGGCGTGGGTTCGAATCCCACCTCAGACAGAGCCCATTGAAAGTACCAAGCAAGAACAAAGCAAACACAGTCAAGAGAGCATTACCAGATGCCAGCATAGCGGAGCGGTCTAAGGCGTTGCGTTCAGGTCGCAGTGTCCCCAGGAGGCGTGGGTTCGAATCCCACCTCAGACAGTGCCCATTGAAAGTACCAAGCAAGAACAAAGCAAACACAGTCAAGAGAGCATTACCAGTTGCCAGGATGGCGGAGTGGTCTAAGGTGTTGCGTTCAGGTCGCAGTCTCCCCAGGAGGCGTGGGTTCGAATCCCACCTCAGACAGAGCCCATTGAAAGTACCAAGCAAGAACAAAGCAAACACATTCAAGAGAGCATTACCAGTTGCCAGGATGGCAGAGCGGTCTAAGGCGTTGCGTTCAGGTCGCAGTCACCCCTGGCGGCGTGGGTTCGAATCCCGCCTCAGACAGAGCCCATTGAAAGTACCAAGCAAGAAGAAAGCAAACACAGTCAAGAGAGCATTACCAGTTGCCAGGATGGCAGAGCGGTCTAAGGCATTGCGTTCAGGTCGCAGTCTCCCCTGGTGGCGTGGGTTCGAATCCCGCCTCAGACAGAGCCCATTGAAAGTACCAAGCAAGAACAAAGCAAACACAGTCAAGAGAGCATTACCAGATGCCAGCATAGCGGAGCGGTCTAAGGCGTTGCGTTCAGGTCGCAGTGTCCCCAGGAGGCGTGGGTTCGAATCCCACCTCAGACAGTGCCCATTGAAAGTACCAAGCAAGAACAAAGCAAACACAGTCAAGAGAGCATTACCAGATGATAAGATGGCAGAGCGGTCTAAGGCGTTGCGTTCAGGTCGCAGTCTCCCCAGGAGGCGTGGGCTCAAATCCCACCTCAGACAGTGACCATTGAAAGTACCAAGCAAGAACAAAGCAAACACAGTCAAGAGAGCATTACCAGATGCCAGCATAGCGGAGCGGTCTAAGGCGTTGCGTTCAGGTCGCAGTGTCCCCAGGAGGCGTGGGTTCGAATCCCACCTCAGACAGTGCCCATTGAAAGTACCAAGCAAGAACAAAGCAAACACAGTCAAGAGAGCATTACCAGTTGCCAGGATGGCGGAGCGGTCTAAGGTGTTGCGTTCAGGTCGCAGTCTCCCCAGGAGGCGTGGGTTCGAATCCCACCTCAGACAGAGCCCATTGAAAGTACCAAGCAAGAACAAAGCAAACACAGTCAAGAGAGCATTACCAGATGCCAGCATAGCGGAGCGGTCTAAGGCGTTGTGTTCAGGTCGCAGTGTCCCCAGGAGGCGTGGGTTCGAATCCCACCTCAGACAGTGCCCATTGAAAGTACCAAGCAAGAACAAAGCAAACACAGTCAAGAGAGCATTACCAGTTGCCAGGATGGCGGAGCGGTCTAAGGTGTTGCGTTCAGGTCGCAGTCTCCCCAGGAGGCGTGGGTTCGAATCCCACCTCAGACAGAGCCCATTGAAAGTACCAAGCAAGAACAAAGCAAACACATTCAAGAGAGCATTACCAGTTGCCAGGATGGCAGAGCGGTCTAAGGCGCTGCGTTCAGGTCGCAGTCTCCCCAGGAGTCGTGGGTTCAAATCCCGCAGCAGACAGAGCTCATTGAAAGTACCAAGCAAGAAGAAAGCAAACACAGTCAAGAGAGCATTACCAGATGCCAGCATAGCGGAGCGGTCTAAGGCGTTGCGTTCAGGTCGCAGTCTCCCCAGGAGGCGTGGGTTCGAATCCCAACTCAGACAGAGCCCATTGAAAGTACCAAGCAAGAACAAAGGAAACACAGTCAAGAAAGCATTACCAGTTGCCAGGATGGCGGAGCGGTCTAAGGCGTTGCGTTCAGGTCGCAGTCTCCCCAGAAGGCGTGGGTTCGAATCCCACCTCAGACAGAGCCCATTGAAAGTACCAAGCAAGAACAAAGCAAACACAGTCAAGAGAGCATTACCAGATGATAAGATGGCAGAGCGGTCTAAGGCGTTGCGTTCAGGTCGCAGTCTCCCCAGGAGGCGTGGGTTCAAATCCCACCTCAGACAGTGACCATTGAAAGTACCAAGCAAGAACAAAGCAAACACAGTCAAGAGAGCATTACCAGATGCCAGCATAGCGGAGCGGTCTAAGGCGTTGCGTTCAGGTCGCAGTGTCCCCAGGAGGCGTGGGTTCGAATCCCACCTCAGACAGTGCCCATTGAAAGTACCAAGCAAGAACAAAGCAAACACAGTCAAGAGAGCATTACCAGTTGCCAGGATGGCGGAGCGGTCTAAGGTGTTGCGTTCAGGTCGCAGTCTCCCCAGGAGGCGTGGGTTCGAATCCCACCTCAGACAGAGCCCATTGAAAGTACCAAGCAATGACAAAGGAAACACGGTCAAGAGAGCATTACCAGTTGCCAGGATGGCGGAGCGGTCTAAGGCGTTGCGTTCAGGTGACAGTACCCCAGGAGGCGTGGGTTCGAATCCCACCTCAGACAGAGCCCATTGAAAGTACCAAGCAAGAACAAAGCAAACACAGTAAAGAGAGCATTACCAGGTGCCAGGATGGCGGAGCGGTCTAAGGCGTTGCGTTCAGGTCGCAGTCTCCCCAGGAGGCGTGGGTTCCAATCCCACCTCAGACAGAGCCCATTGAAAGTACCAAGCAAGAACAAAGGAAACACAGTCAAGAGAGCATTACCAGTTGCCAGGATGGCGGAGCGGTCTAAGGCTTTGCGTTCAGGTCGCAGTCTCCCCTGGAGGCGTGGGTTGGAATCCCGCCTCAGACAGAGCCCATTGAAAGTACCAAGCAAGAACAAAGCAAACACAGTCAAGAGAGCATTACCAGTTGCCAGCATAGCGGAGCGGTCTAAGGCGTTGCGTCCAGGTCGCAGTCTCCACAGGAGGCGTGGGTTCGAATCCCACCTCAGACAGAGCCCATTGAAAGTACCAAGCAAGAACAAAGGAAACACAGTCAAGAAAGCATTACCAGTTGCCAGGATGGCGGAGCGGTCTAAGGCGTTGCGTTCAGGTCGCAGTCTCCCCAGGAGGCGTGGGTTCGAATCCCACCTCAGACAGAGCCCATTGAAAGTACCAAGCAAGAACAAAGCAAACACAGTCAAGAGAGCATTACCAGATGCCAGCATAGCGGAGCGGTCTAAGGCGTTGCGTTCAGGTCGCAGTCTCCCCAGGAGGCGTGGGTTCAAATCCCACCTCAGACAGTGACCATTGAAAGTACCAAGCAATAACCAAGGAAACACGGTCAAGAGAGCATTACCAGTAGCCAGGATGGCGGAGCGGTCTAAGGCGCTGCGTTCAGGTCGCAGTCTCCCCAGGAGTCGTGGGTTCAAATCCCGCAGCAGACAGAGCTCATTGAAAGTACCAAGCAAGAAGAAAGCAAACACAGTCAAGAGAGCATTACCAGATGCCAGCATAGCGGAGCGGTCTAAGGCGTTGCGTTCAGGTCGCAGTCTCCCCAGGAGGCGTGGGTTCGAATCCCAACTCAGACAGAGCCCATTGAAAGTACCAAGCAAGAACAAAGGAAACACAGTCAAGAAAGCATTACCAGTTGCCAGGATGGCGGAGCGGTCTAAGGCGTTGCGTTCAGGTCGCAGTCTCCCCAGGAGGCGTGGGTTCGAATCCCACCTCAGACAGAGCCCATTGAAAGTACCAAGCAAGAACAAAGCAAACACAGTCAAGAGAGCATTACCAGATGATAAGATGGCAGAGCGGTCTAAGGCGTTGCGTTCAGGTCGCAGTCTCCCCAGGAGGCGTGGGTTCAAATCCCACCTCAGACAGTGACCATTGAAAGTTCCAAGCAAGAACAAAGCAAACACAGTCAAGAGAGCATTACCAGATGCCAGCATAGCGGAGCGGTCTAAGGCGTTGCGTTCAGGTCGCAGTGTCCCCAGGAGGCGTGGGTTCGAATCCCACCTCAGACAGTGCCCATTGAAAGTACCAAGCAAGAACAAAGCAAACACAGTCAAGAGAGCATTACCAGTTGCCAGGATGGCGGAGCGGTCTAAGGTGTTGCGTTCAGGTCGCAGTCTCCCCAGGAGGCGTGGGTTCGAATCCCACCTCAGACAGAGCCCATTGAAAGTACCAAGCAATGACAAAGGAAACACGGTCAAGAGAGCATTACCAGTTGCCAGGATGGCGGAGCGGTCTAAGGCGTTGCGTTCAGGTGACAGTACCCCAGGAGGCGTGGGTTCGAATCCCACCTCAGACAGAGCCCATTGAAAGTACCAAGCAAGAACAAAGCAAACACAGTAAAGAGAGCATTACCAGGTGCCAGGATGGCGGAGCGGTCTAAGGCGTTGCGTTCAGGTCGCAGTCTCCCCAGGAGGCGTGGGTTCGAATCCCACCTCAGACAGAGCCCATTGAAAGTACCAAGCAAGAACAAAGGAAACACAGTCAAGAGAGCATTACCAGTTGCCAGGATGGCGGAGCGGTCTAAGGCTTTGCGTTCAGGTCGCAGTCTCCCCTGGTGGCGTGGGTTCGAATCCCGCCTCAGACAGAGCCCATTGAAAGTACCAAGCAAGAACAAAGCAAACACAGTCAAGAGAGCATTACCAGTTGCCAGGATGGCAGAGCGGTCTAAGGCGCTGCGTTCAGGTCGCAGTCTCCCCAGGAGGCGTGGGTTCGAATCCCACCTCAGACAGAGCCCATTGAAAGTACCAAGCAAGAACAAAGCAAACACAGTCAAGAGAGCATTACCAGATGATAAGATGGCAGAGCGGTCTAAGGCGTTGCGTTCAGGTCGCAGTCTCCCCAGGAGGCGTGGGCTCAAATCCCACCTCAGACAGTGACCATTGAAAGTACCAAGCAAGAACAAAGCAAACACAGTCAAGAGAGCATTACCAGATGCCAGCATAGCGGAGCGGTCTAAGGCGTTGCGTTCAGGTCGCAGTGTCCCCAGGAGGCGTGGGTTCGAATCCCACCTCAGACAGTGCCCATTGAAAGTACCAAGCAAGAACAAAGCAAACACAGTCAAGAGAGCATTACCAGTTGCCAGGATGGCGGAGCGGTCTAAGGTGTTGCGTTCAGGTCGCAGTCTCCCCAGGAGGCGTGGGTTCGAATCCCACCTCAGACAGAGCCCATTGAAAGTACCAAGCAAGAACAAAGCAAACACAGTCAAGAGAGCATTACCAGATGCCAGCATAGCGGAGCGGTCTAAGGCGTTGCGTTCAGGTCGCAGTGTCCCCAGGAGGCGTGGGTTCGAATCCCACCTCAGACAGTGCCCATTGAAAGTACCAAGCAAGAACAAAGCAAACACAGTCAAGAGAGCATTACCAGTTGCCAGGATGGCGGAGCGGTCTAAGGTGTTGCGTTCAGGTCGCAGTCTCCCCAGGAGGCGTGGGTTCGAATCCCACCTCAGACAGAGCCCATTGAAAGTACCAAGCAAGAACAAAGCAAACACATTCAAGAGAGCATTACCAGTTGCCAGGATGGCAGAGCGGTCTAAGGCGCTGCGTTCAGGTCGCAGTCTCCCCAGGAGTCGTGGGTTCAAATCCCGCAGCAGACAGAGCTCATTGAAAGTACCAAGCAAGAAGAAAGCAAACACAGTCAAGAGAGCATTACCAGATGCCAGCATAGCGGAGCGGTCTAAGGCGTTGCGTTCAGGTCGCAGTCTCCCCAGGAGGCGTGGGTTCGAATCCCACCTCAGACAGAGCCCATTGAAAGTACCAAGCAAGAACAAAGCAAACACATTCAAGAGAGCATTACCAGTTGCCAGGATGGCAGAGCGGTCTAAGGCGTTGCGTTCAGGTCGCAGTCACCCCTGGCGGCGTGGGTTCGAATCCCGCCTCAGACAGAGCCCATTGAAAGTACCAAGCAAGAAGAAAGCAAACACAGTCAAGAGAGCATTACCAGTTGCCAGGATGGCAGAGCGGTCTAAGGCGTTGCGTTCAGGTCGCAGTCTCCCCTGGTGGCGTGGGTTCGAATCCCGCCTCAGACAGAGCCCATTGAAAGTACCAAGCAAGAACAAAGCAAACACAGTCAAGAGAGCATTACCAGTTGCCAGGATGGCAGAGCGGTCTAAGGCGCTGCGTTCAGGTCGCAGTCTCCCCAGGAGGCGTGGGTTCGAATCCCACCTCAGACAGAGCCCATTGAAAGTACCAAGCAAGAACAAAGCAAACACAGTCAAGAGAGCATTACCAGATGATAAGATGGCAGAGCGGTCTAAGGCGTTGCGTTCAGGTCGCAGTCTCCCCAGGAGGCGTGGGCTCAAATCCCACCTCAGACAGTGACCATTGAAAGTACCAAGCAAGAACAAAGCAAACACAGTCAAGAGAGCATTACCAGATGCCAGCATAGCGGAGCGGTCTAAGGCGTTGCGTTCAGGTCGCAGTGTCCCCAGGAGGCGTGGGTTCGAATCCCACCTCAGACAGTGCCCATTGAAAGTACCAAGCAAGAACAAAGCAAACACAGTCAAGAGAGCATTACCAGTTGCCAGGATGGCGGAGCGGTCTAAGGTGTTGCGTTCAGGTCGCAGTCTCCCCAGGAGGCGTGGGTTCGAATCCCACCTCAGACAGAGCCCATTGAAAGTACCAAGCAAGAACAAAGCAAACACAGTCAAGAGAGCATTACCAGATGCCAGCATAGCGGAGCGGTCTAAGGCGTTGCGTTCAGGTGACAGTACCCCAGGAGGCGTGGGTTCGAATCCCACCTCAGACAGAGCCCATTGAAAGTACCAAGCAAGAACAAAGCAAACACAGTAAAGAGAGCATTACCAGGTGCCAGGATGGCGGAGCGGTCTAAGGCGTTGCGTTCAGGTCGCAGTCTCCCCAGGAGGCGTGGGTTCGAATCCCACCTCAGACAGAGCCCATTGAAAGTACCAAGCAAGAACAAAGGAAACACAGTCAAGAGAGCATTACCAGTTGCCAGGATGGCGGAGCGGTCTAAGGCTTTGCGTTCAGGTCGCAGTCTCCCCTGGAGGCGTGGGTTGGAATCCCGCCTCAGACAGAGCCCATTGAAAGTACCAAGCAAGAACAAAGCAAACACAGTCAAGAGAGCATTACCAGTTGCCAGCATAGCGGAGCGGTCTAAGGCGTTGCGTCCAGGTCGCAGTCTCCACAGGAGGCGTGGGTTCGAATCCCACCTCAGACAGAGCCCATTGAAAGTACCAAGCAAGAACAAAGGAAACACAGTCAAGAAAGCATTACCAGTTGCCAGGATGGCGGAGCGGTCTAAGGCGTTGCGTTCAGGTCGCAGTCTCCCCAGGAGGCGTGGGTTCGAATCCCACCTCAGACAGAGCCCATTGAAAGTACCAAGCAAGAACAAAGCAAACACAGTCAAGAGAGCATTACCAGATGCCAGCATAGCGGAGCGGTCTAAGGCGTTGCGTTCAGGTCGCAGTGTCCCCAGGAGGCGTGGGTTCGAATCCCACCTCAGACAGTGCCCATTGAAAGTACCAAGCAAGAACAAAGCAAACACAGTCAAGAGAGCATTACCAGTTGCCAGGATGGCGGAGTGGTCTAAGGTGTTGCGTTCAGGTCGCAGTCTCCCCAGGAGGCGTGGGTTCGAATCCCACCTCAGACAGAGCCCATTGAAAGTACCAAGCAAGAACAAAGCAAACACATTCAAGAGAGCATTACCAGTTGCAAGGATGGCAGAGCGGTCTAAGGCGTTGCGTTCAGGTCGCAGTCACCCCTGGCGGCGTGGGTTCGAATCCCGCCTCAGACAGAGCCCATTGAAAGTACCAAGCAAGAAGAAAGCAAACACAGTCAAGAGAGCATTACCAGTTGCCAGGATGGCAGAGCGGTCTAAGGCGTTGCGTTCAGGTCGCAGTCTCCCCTGGTGGCGTGGGTTCGAATCCCGCCTCAGACAGAGCCCATTGAAAGTACCAAGCAAGAACAAAGCAAACACAGTCAAGAGAGCATTACCAGATGCCAGCATAGCGGAGCGGTCTAAGGCGTTGCGTTCAGGTCGCAGTGTCCCCAGGAGGCGTGGGTTCGAATCCCACCTCAGACAGTGCCCATTGAAAGTACCAAGCAAGAACAAAGCAAACACAGTCAAGAGAGCATTACCAGATGATAAGATGGCAGAGCGGTCTAAGGCGTTGCGTTCAGGTCGCAGTCTCCCCAGGAGGCGTGGGCTCAAATCCCACCTCAGACAGTGACCATTGAAAGTACCAAGCAAGAACAAAGCAAACACAGTCAAGAGAGCATTACCAGATGCCAGCATAGCGGAGCGGTCTAAGGCGTTGCGTTCAGGTCGCAGTGTCCCCAGGAGGCGTGGGTTCGAATCCCACCTCAGACAGTGCCCATTGAAAGTACCAAGCAAGAACAAAGCAAACACAGTCAAGAGAGCATTACCAGTTGCCAGGATGGCGGAGCGGTCTAAGGTGTTGCGTTCAGGTCGCAGTCTCCCCAGGAGGCGTGGGTTCGAATCCCACCTCAGACAGAGCCCATTGAAAGTACCAAGCAAGAACAAAGCAAACACAGTCAAGAGAGCATTACCAGATGCCAGCATAGCGGAGCGGTCTAAGGCGTTGCGTTCAGGTCGCAGTGTCCCCAGGAGGCGTGGGTTCGAATCCCACCTCAGACAGTGCCCATTGAAAGTACCAAGCAAGAACAAAGCAAACACAGTCAAGAGAGCATTACCAGTTGCCAGGATGGCGGAGCGGTCTAAGGTGTTGCGTTCAGGTCGCAGTCTCCCCAGGAGGCGTGGGTTCGAATCCCACCTCAGACAGAGCCCATTGAAAGTACCAAGCAAGAACAAAGCAAACACATTCAAGAGAGCATTACCAGTTGCCAGGATGGCAGAGCGGTCTAAGGCGCTGCGTTCAGGTCGCAGTCTCCCCAGGAGTCGTGGGTTCAAATCCCGCAGCAGACAGAGCTCATTGAAAGTACCAAGCAAGAAGAAAGCAAACACAGTCAAGAGAGCATTACCAGATGCCAGCATAGCGGAGCGGTCTAAGGCGTTGCGTTCAGGTCGCAGTCTCCCCAGGAGGCGTGGGTTCGAATCCCAACTCAGACAGAGCCCATTGAAAGTACCAAGCAAGAACAAAGGAAACACAGTCAAGAAAGCATTACCAGTTGCCAGGATGGCGGAGCGGTCTAAGGCGTTGCGTTCAGGTCGCAGTCTCCCCAGGAGGCGTGGGTTCGAATCCCACCTCAGACAGAGCCCATTGAAAGTACCAAGCAAGAACAAAGCAAACACAGTCAAGAGAGCATTACCAGATGATAAGATGGCAGAGCGGTCTAAGGCGTTGCGTTCAGGTCGCAGTCTCCCCAGGAGGCGTGGGTTCAAATCCCACCTCAGACAGTGACCATTGAAAGTACCAAGCAAGAACAAAGCAAACACAGTCAAGAGAGCATTACCAGATGCCAGCATAGCGGAGCGGTCTAAGGCGTTGCGTTCAGGTCGCAGTGTCCCCAGGAGGCGTGGGTTCGAATCCCACCTCAGACAGTGCCCATTGAAAGTACCAAGCAAGAACAAAGCAAACACAGTCAAGAGAGCATTACCAGTTGCCAGGATGGCGGAGCGGTCTAAGGTGTTGCGTTCAGGTCGCAGTCTCCCCAGGAGGCGTGGGTTCGAATCCCACCTCAGACAGAGCCCATTGAAAGTACCAAGCAATGACAAAGGAAACACGGTCAAGAGAGCATTACCAGTTGCCAGGATGGCGGAGCGGTCTAAGGCGTTGCGTTCAGGTGACAGTACCCCAGGAGGCGTGGGTTCGAATCCCACCTCAGACAGAGCCCATTGAAAGTACCAAGCAAGAACAAAGCAAACACAGTAAAGAGAGCATTACCAGGTGCCAGGATGGCGGAGCGGTCTAAGGCGTTGCGTTCAGGTCGCAGTCTCCCCAGGAGGCGTGGGTTCGAATCCCACCTCAGACAGAGCCCATTGAAAGTACCAAGCAAGAACAAAGGAAACACAGTCAAGAGAGCATTACCAGTTGCCAGGATGGCGGAGCGGTCTAAGGCTTTGCGTTCAGGTCGCAGTCTCCCCTGGAGGCGTGGGTTGGAATCCCGCCTCAGACAGAGCCCATTGAAAGTACCAAGCAAGAACAAAGCAAACACAGTCATGAGAGCATTACCAGTTGCCAGCATAGCGGAGCGGTCTAAGGCGTTGCGTCCAGGTCGCAGTCTCCACAGGAGGCGTGGGTTCGAATCCCACCTCAGACAGAGCCCATTGAAAGTACCAAGCAAGAACAAAGGAAACACAGTCAAGAAAGCATTACCAGTTGCCAGGATGGCGGAGCGGTCTAAGGCGTTGCGTTCAGGTCGCAGTCTCCCCAGGAGGCGTGGGTTCGAATCCCACCTCAGACAGAGCCCATTGAAAGTACCAAGCAAGAACAAAGCAAACACAGTCAAGAGAGCATTACCAGATGCCAGCATAGCGGAGCGGTCTAAGGCGTTGCGTTCAGGTCGCAGTGTCCCCAGGAGGCGTGGGTTCGAATCCCACCTCAGACAGTGCCCATTGAAAGTACCAAGCAAGAACAAAGCAAACACAGTCAAGAGAGCATTACCAGTTGCCAGGATGGCAGAGCGGTCTAAGGCGCTGCGTTCAGGTCGCAGTCTCCCCAGGAGTCGTGGGTTCAAATCCCGCAGCAGACAGAGCTCATTGAAAGTACCAAGCAAGAAGAAAGCAAACACAGTCAAGAGAGCATTACCAGATGCCAGCATAGCGGAGCGGTCTAAGGCGTTGCGTTCAGGTCGCAGTCTCCCCAGGAGGCGTGGGTTCGAATCCCAACTCAGACAGAGCCCATTGAAAGTACCAAGCAAGAACAAAGGAAACACAGTCAAGAAAGCATTACCAGTTGCCAGGATGGCGGAGCGGTCTAAGGCGTTGCGTTCAGGTCGCAGTCTCCCCAGGAGGCGTGGGTTCGAATCCCACCTCAGACAGAGCCCATTGAAAGTACCAAGCAAGAACAAAGCAAACACAGTCAAGAGAGCATTACCAGATGATAAGATGGCAGAGCGGTCTAAGGCGTTGCGTTCAGGTCGCAGTCTCCCCAGGAGGCGTGGGTTCAAATCCCACCTCAGACAGTGACCATTGAAAGTACCAAGCAAGAACAAAGCAAACACAGTCAAGAGAGCATTACCAGATGCCAGCATAGCGGAGCGGTCTAAGGCGTTGCGTTCAGGTCGCAGTGTCCCCAGGAGGCGTGGGTTCGAATCCCACCTCAGACAGTGCCCATTGAAAGTACCAAGCAAGAACAAAGCAAACACAGTCAAGAGAGCATTACCAGTTGCCAGGATGGCGGAGCGGTCTAAGGTGTTGCGTTCAGGTCGCAGTCTCCCCAGGAGGCGTGGGTTCGAATCCCACCTCAGACAGAGCCCATTGAAAGTACCAAGCAAGAACAAAGCAAACACAGTCAAGAGAGCATTACCAGATGCCAGCATAGCGGAGCGGTCTAAGGCGTTGCGATCAGGTCGCAGTGTCCCCAGGAGGCGTGGGTTCGAATCCCACCTCAGACAGTGCCCATTGAAAGTACCAAGCAAGAACAAAGCAAACACAGTCAAGAGAGCATTACCAGTTGCCAGGATGGCGGAGCGGTCTAAGGTGTTGCGTTCAGGTCGCAGTCTCCCCAGGAGGCGTGGGTTCGAATCCCACCTCAGACAGAGCCCATTGAAAGTACCAAGCAAGAACAAAGCAAACACATTCAAGAGAGCATTACCAGTTGCCAGGATGGCAGAGCGGTCTAAGGCGCTGCGTTCAGGTCGCAGTCTCCCCAGGAGTCGTGGGTTCAAATCCCGCAGCAGACAGAGCTCATTGAAAGTACCAAGCAAGAAGAAAGCAAACACAGTCAAGAGAGCATTACCAGATGCCAGCATAGCGGAGCGGTCTAAGGCGTTGCGTTCAGGTCGCAGTCTCCCCAGGAGGCGTGGGTTCGAATCCCACCTCAGACAGAGCCCATTGAAAGTACCAAGCAAGAACAAAGCAAACACATTCAAGAGAGCATTACCAGTTGCCAGGATGGCAGAGCGGTCTAAGGCGTTGCGTTCAGGTCGCAGTCACCCCTGGCGGCGTGGGTTCGAATCCCGCCTCAGACAGAGCCCATTGAAAGTACCAAGCAAGAAGAAAGCAAACACAGTCAAGAGAGCATTACCAGTTGCCAGGATGGCAGAGCGGTCTAAGGCGTTGCGTTCAGGTCGCAGTCTCCCCTGGTGGCGTGGGTTCGAATCCCGCCTCAGACAGAGCCCATTGAAAGTACCAAGCAAGAACAAAGCAAACACAGTCAAGAGAGCATTACCAGTTGCCAGGATGGCAGAGCGGTCTAAGGCGCTGCGTTCAGGTCGCAGTCTCCCCAGGAGGCGTGGGTTCGAATCCCACCTCAGACAGAGCCCATTGAAAGTACCAAGCAAGAACAAAGCAAACACAGTCAAGAGAGCATTACCAGATGATAAGATGGCAGAGCGGTCTAAGGCGTTGCGTTCAGGTCGCAGTCTCCCCAGGAGGCGTGGGCTCAAATCCCACCTCAGACAGTGACCATTGAAAGTACCAAGCAAGAACAAAGCAAACACAGTCAAGAGAGCATTACCAGATGCCAGCATAGCGGAGCGGTCTAAGGCGTTGCGTTCAGGTCGCAGTGTCCCCAGGAGGCGTGGGTTCGAATCCCACCTCAGACAGTGCCCATTGAAAGTACCAAGCAAGAACAAAGCAAACACAGTCAAGAGAGCATTACCAGTTGCCAGGATGGCGGAGCGGTCTAAGGTGTTGCGTTCAGGTCGCAGTCTCCCCAGGAGGCGTGGGTTCGAATCCCACCTCAGACAGAGCCCATTGAAAGTACCAAGCAAGAACAAAGCAAACACAGTCAAGAGAGCATTACCAGATGCCAGCATAGCGGAGCGGTCTAAGGCGTTGCGTTCAGGTGACAGTACCCCAGGAGGCGTGGGTTCGAATCCCACCTCAGACAGAGCCCATTGAAAGTACCAAGCAAGAACAAAGCAAACACAGTAAAGAGAGCATTACCAGGTGCCAGGATGGCGGAGCGGTCTAAGGCGTTGCGTTCAGGTCGCAGTCTCCCCAGGAGGCGTGGGTTCGAATCCCACCTCAGACAGAGCCCATTGAAAGTACCAAGCAAGAACAAAGGAAACACAGTCAAGAGAGCATTACCAGTTGCCAGGATGGCGGAGCGGTCTAAGGCTTTGCGTTCAGGTCGCAGTCTCCCCTGGAGGCGTGGGTTGGAATCCCGCCTCAGACAGAGCCCATTGAAAGTACCAAGCAAGAACAAAGCAAACACAGTCAAGAGAGCATTACCAGTTGCCAGCATAGCGGAGCGGTCTAAGGCGTTGCGTCCAGGTCGCAGTCTCCACAGGAGGCGTGGGTTCGAATCCCACCTCAGACAGAGCCCATTGAAAGTACCAAGCAAGAACAAAGGAAACACAGTCAAGAAAGCATTACCAGTTGCCAGGATGGCGGAGCGGTCTAAGGCGTTGCGTTCAGGTCGCAGTCTCCCCAGGAGGCGTGGGTTCGAATCCCACCTCAGACAGAGCCCATTGAAAGTACCAAGCAAGAACAAAGCAAACACAGTCAAGAGAGCATTACCAGATGCCAGCATAGCGGAGCGGTCTAAGGCGTTGCGTTCAGGTCGCAGTGTCCCCAGGAGGCGTGGGTTCGAATCCCACCTCAGACAGTGCCCATTGAAAGTACCAAGCAAGAACAAAGCAAACACAGTCAAGAGAGCATTACCAGTTGCCAGGATGGCGGAGTGGTCTAAGGTGTTGCGTTCAGGTCGCAGTCTCCCCAGGAGGCGTGGGTTCGAATCCCACCTCAGACAGAGCCCATTGAAAGTACCAAGCAAGAACAAAGCAAACACATTCAAGAGAGCATTACCAGTTGCCAGGATGGCAGAGCGGTCTAAGGCGTTGCGTTCAGGTCGCAGTCACCCCTGGCGGCGTGGGTTCGAATCCCGCCTCAGACAGAGCCCATTGAAAGTACCAAGCAAGAAGAAAGCAAACACAGTCAAGAGAGCATTACCAGTTGCCAGGATGGCAGAGCGGTCTAAGGCGTTGCGTTCAGGTCGCAGTCTCCCCTGGTGGCGTGGGTTCGAATCCCGCCTCAGACAGAGCCCATTGAAAGTACCAAGCAAGAACAAAGCAAACACAGTCAAGAGAGCATTACCAGATGCCAGCATAGCGGAGCGGTCTAAGGCGTTGCGTTCAGGTCGCAGTGTCCCCAGGAGGCGTGGGTTCGAATCCCACCTCAGACAGTGCCCATTGAAAGTACCAAGCAAGAACAAAGCAAACACAGTCAAGAGAGCATTACCAGATGATAAGATGGCAGAGCGGTCTAAGGCGTTGCGTTCAGGTCGCAGTCTCCCCAGGAGGCGTGGGCTCAAATCCCACCTCAGACAGTGACCATTGAAAGTACCAAGCAAGAACAAAGCAAACACAGTCAAGAGAGCATTACCAGATGCCAGCATAGCGGAGCGGTCTAAGGCGTTGCGTTCAGGTCGCAGTGTCCCCAGGAGGCGTGGGTTCGAATCCCACCTCAGACAGTGCCCATTGAAAGTACCAAGCAAGAACAAAGCAAACACAGTCAAGAGAGCATTACCAGTTGCCAGGATGGCGGAGCGGTCTAAGGTGTTGCGTTCAGGTCGCAGTCTCCCCAGGAGGCGTGGGTTCGAATCCCACCTCAGACAGAGCCCATTGAAAGTACCAAGCAAGAACAAAGCAAACACAGTCAAGAGAGCATTACCAGATGCCAGCATAGCGGAGCGGTCTAAGGCGTTGCGTTCAGGTCGCAGTGTCCCCAGGAGGCGTGGGTTCGAATCCCACCTCAGACAGTGCCCATTGAAAGTACCAAGCAAGAACAAAGCAAACACAGTCAAGAGAGCATTACCAGTTGCCAGGATGGCGGAGCGGTCTAAGGTGTTGCGTTCAGGTCGCAGTCTCCCCAGGAGGCGTGGGTTCGAATCCCACCTCAGACAGAGCCCATTGAAAGTACCAAGCAAGAACAAAGCAAACACATTCAAGAGAGCATTACCAGTTGCCAGGATGGCAGAGCGGTCTAAGGCGCTGCGTTCAGGTCGCAGTCTCCCCAGGAGTCGTGGGTTCAAATCCCGCAGCAGACAGAGCTCATTGAAAGTACCAAGCAAGAAGAAAGCAAACACAGTCAAGAGAGCATTACCAGATGCCAGCATAGCGGAGCGGTCTAAGGCGTTGCGTTCAGGTCGCAGTCTCCCCAGGAGGCGTGGGTTCGAATCCCAACTCAGACAGAGCCCATTGAAAGTACCAAGCAAGAACAAAGGAAACACAGTCAAGAAAGCATTACCAGTTGCCAGGATGGCGGAGCGGTCTAAGGCGTTGCGTTCAGGTCGCAGTCTCCCCAGGAGGCGTGGGTTCGAATCTCACCTCAGACAGAGCCCATTGAAAGTACCAAGCAAGAACAAAGCAAACACAGTCAAGAGAGCATTACCAGATGATAAGATGGCAGAGCGGTCTAAGGCGTTGCGTCCAGGTTGCAGTCTCCACAGGAGGCGTGGGTTCGAATCCCACCTCAGACAGAGCCCATTGAAAGTACCAAGCAAGAACAAAGGAAACACAGTCAAGAAAGCATTACCAGTTGCCAGGATGGCGGAGCGGTCTAAGGCGTTGCGTTCAGGTCGCAGTCTCCCCAGGAGGCGTGGGTTCGAATCCCACCTCAGACAGTGCCCATTGAAAGTACCAAGCAAGAACAAAGCAAACACAGTCAAGAGAGCATTACCAGTTGCCAGGATGGCGGAGCGGTCTAAGGTGTTGCGTTCAGGTCGCAGTCTCCCCAGGAGGCGTGGGTTCGAATCCCACCTCAGACAGAGCCCATTGAAAGTACCAAGCAATGACAAAGGAAACACGGTCAAGAGAGCATTACCAGTTGCCAGGATGGCGGAGCGGTCTAAGGCGTTGCGTTCAGGTGACAGTACCCCAGGAGGCGTGGGTTCGAATCCCACCTCAGACAGAGCCCATTGAAAGTACCAAGCAAGAACAAAGCAAACACAGTAAAGAGAGCATTACCAGGTGCCAGGATGGCGGAGCGGTCTAAGGCGTTGCGTTCAGGTCGCAGTCTCCCCAGGAGGCGTGGGTTCGAATCCCACCTCAGACAGAGCCCATTGAAAGTACCAAGCAAGAACAAAGGAAACACAGTCAAGAGAGCATTACCAGTTGCCAGGATGGCGGAGCGGTCTAAGGCTTTGCGTTCAGGTCGCAGTCTCCCCTGGAGGCGTGGGTTGGAATCCCGCCTCAGACAGAGCCCATTGAAAGTACCAAGCAAGAACAAAGCAAACACAGTCAAGAGAGCATTACCAGTTGCCAGCATAGCGGAGCGGTCTAAGGCGTTGCGTCCAGGTCGCAGTCTCCACAGGAGGCGTGGGTTCGAATCCCACCTCAGACAGAGCCCATTGAAAGTACCAAGCAAGAACAAAGGAAACACAGTCAAGAAAGCATTACCAGTTGCCAGGATGGCGGAGCGGTCTAAGGCGTTGCGTTCAGGTCGCAGTCTCCCCAGGAGGCGTGGGTTCGAATCCCACCTCAGACAGAGCCCATTGAAAGTACCAAGCAAGAACAAAGCAAACACAGTCAAGAGAGCATTACTAGATGCCAGCATAGCGGAGCGGTCTAAGGCGTTGCGTTCAGGTCGCAGTCTCCCCAGGAGGCGTGGGTTCAAATCCCACCTCAGACAGTGACCATTGAAAGTACCAAGCAATAACCAAGGAAACACGGTCAAGAGAGCATTACCAGTAGCCAGGATGGCGGAGCGGTCTAAGGCGCTGCGTTCAGGTCGCAGTCTCCCCAGGAGTCGTGGGTTCAAATCCCGCAGCAGACAGAGCTCATTGAAAGTACCAAGCAAGAAGAAAGCAAACACAGTCAAGAGAGCATTACCAGATGCCAGCATAGCGGAGCGGTCTAAGGCGTTGCGTTCAGGTCGCAGTCTCCCCAGGAGGCGTGGGTTCGAATCCCAACTCAGACAGAGCCCATTGAAAGTACCAAGCAAGAACAAAGGAAACACAGTCAAGAAAGCATTACCAGTTGCCAGGATGGCGGAGCGGTCTAAGGCGTTGCGTTCAGGTCGCAGTCTCCCCAGGAGGCGTGGGTTCGAATCCCACCTCAGACAGAGCCCATTGAAAGTACCAAGCAAGAACAAAGCAAACACAGTCAAGAGAGCATTACCAGATGATAAGATGGCAGAGCGGTCTAAGGCGTTGCGTTCAGGTCGCAGTCTCCCCAGGAGGCGTGGGTTCAAATCCCACCTCAGACAGTGACCATTGAAAGTACCAAGCAAGAACAAAGCAAACACAGTCAAGAGAGCATTACCAGATGCCAGCATAGCGGAGCGGTCTAAGGCCTTGCGTTCAGGTCGCAGTGTCCCCAGGAGGCGTGGGTTCGAATCCCACCTCAGACAGTGCCCATTGAAAGTACCAAGCAAGAACAAAGCAAACACAGTCAAGAGAGCATTACCAGTTGCCAGGATGGCGGAGCGGTCTAAGGTGTTGCGTTCAGGTCGCAGTCTCCCCAGGAGGCGTGGGTTCGAATCCCACCTCAGACAGAGCCCATTGAAAGTACCAAGCAAGAACAAAGCAAACACAGTCAAGAGAGCATTACCAGATGCCAGCATAGCGGAGCGGTCTAAGGCGTTGCGTTCAGGTCGCAGTGTCCCCAGGAGGCGTGGGTTCGAATCCCACCTCAGACAGTGCCCATTGAAAGTACCAAGCAAGAACAAAGCAAACACAGTCAAGAGAGCATTACCAGTTGCCAGGATGGCGGAGCGGTCTAAGGTGTTGCGTTCAGGTCGCAGTCTCCCCAGGAGGCGTGGGTTCGAATCCCACCTCAGATAGAGCCCATTGAAAGTACCAAGCAAGAACAAAGCAAACACATTCAAGAGAGCATTACCAGTTGCCAGGATGGCAGAGCGGTCTAAGGCGCTGCGTTCAGGTCGCAGTCTCCCCAGGAGTCGTGGGTTCAAATCCCGCAGCAGACAGAGCTCATTGAAAGTACCAAGCAAGAAGAAAGCAAACACAGTCAAGAGAGCATTACCAGATGCCAGCATAGCGGAGCGGTCTAAGGCGTTGCGTTCAGGTCGCAGTCTCCCCAGGAGGCGTGGGTTCGAATCCCACCTCAGACAGAGCCCATTGAAAGTACCAAGCAAGAACAAAGCAAACACATTCAAGAGAGCATTACCAGTTGCCAGGATGGCAGAGCGGTCTAAGGCGTTGCGTTCAGGTCGCAGTCACCCCTGGCGGCGTGGGTTCGAATCCCGCCTCAGACAGAGCCCATTGAAAGTACCAAGCAAGAAGAAAGCAAACACAGTCAAGAGAGCATTACCAGTTGCCAGGATGGCAGAGCGGTCTAAGGCGTTGCGTTCAGGTCGCAGTCTCCCCTGGTGGCGTGGGTTCGAATCCCGCCTCAGACAGAGCCCATTGAAAGTACCAAGCAAGAACAAAGCAAACACAGTCAAGAGAGCATTACCAGTTGCCAGGATGGCAGAGCGGTCTAAGGCGCTGCGTTCAGGTCGCAGTCTCCCCAGGAGGCGTGGGTTCGAATCCCACCTCAGACAGAGCCCATTGAAAGTACCAAGCAAGAACAAAGCAAACACAGTCAAGAGAGCATTACCAGATGATAAGATGGCAGAGCGGTCTAAGGCGTTGCGTTCAGGTCGCAGTCTCCCCAGGAGGCGTGGGCTCAAATCCCACCTCAGACAGTGACCATTGAAAGTACCAAGCAAGAACAAAGCAAACACAGTCAAGAGAGCATTACCAGATGCCAGCATAGCGGAGCGGTCTAAGGCGTTGCGTTCAGGTCGCAGTGTCCCCAGGAGGCGTGGGTTCGAATCCCACCTCAGACAGTGCCCATTGAAAGTACCAAGCAAGAACAAAGCAAACACAGTCAAGAGAGCATTACCAGTTGCCAGGATGGCGGAGCGGTCTAAGGTGTTGCGTTCAGGTCGCAGTCTCCCCAGGAGGCGTGGGTTCGAATCCCACCTCAGACAGAGCCCATTGAAAGTACCAAGCAAGAACAAAGCAAACACAGTCAAGAGAGCATTACCAGATGCCAGCATAGCGGAGCGGTCTAAGGCGTTGCGTTCAGGTGACAGTACCCCAGGAGGCGTGGGTTCGAATCCCACCTCAGACAGAGCCCATTGAAAGTACCAAGCAAGAACAAAGCAAACACAGTAAAGAGAGCATTACCAGGTGCCAGGATGGCGGAGCGGTCTAAGGCGTTGCGTTCAGGTCGCAGTCTCCCCAGGAGGCGTGGGTTCGAATCCCACCTCAGACAGAGCCCATTGAAAGTACCAAGCAAGAACAAAGGAAACACAGTCAAGAGAGCATTACCAGTTGCCAGGATGGCGGAGCGGTCTAAGGCTTTGCGTTCAGGTCGCAGTCTCCCCTGGAGGCGTGGGTTGGAATCCCGCCTCAGACAGAGCCCATTGAAAGTACCAAGCAAGAACAAAGCAAACACAGTCAAGAGAGCATTACCAGTTGCCAGCATAGCGGAGCGGTCTAAGGCGTTGCGTCCAGGTCGCAGTCTCCACAGGAGGCGTGGGTTCGAATCCCACCTCAGACAGAGCCCATTGAAAGTACAAAGCAAGAACAAAGGAAACACAGTCAAGAAAGCATTACCAGTTGCCAGGATGGCGGAGCGGTCTAAGGCGTTGCGTTCAGGTCGCAGTCTCCCCAGGAGGCGTGGGTTCGAATCCCACCTCAGACAGAGCCCATTGAAAGTACCAAGCAAGAACAAAGCAAACACAGTCAAGAGAGCATTACCAGATGCCAGCATAGCGGAGCGGTCTAAGGCGTTGCGTTCAGGTCGCAGTGTCCCCAGGAGGCGTGGGTTCGAATCCCACCTCAGACAGTGCCCATTGAAAGTACCAAGCAAGAACAAAGCAAACACAGTCAAGAGAGCATTACCAGTTGCCAGGATGGCGGAGTGGTCTAAGGTGTTGCGTTCAGGTCGCAGTCTCCCCAGGAGGCGTGGGTTCGAATCCCACCTCAGACAGAGCCCATTGAAAGTACCAAGCAAGAACAAAGCAAACACATTCAAGAGAGCATTACCAGTTGCCAGGATGGCAGAGCGGTCTAAGGCGTTGCGTTCAGGTCGCAGTCACCCCTGGCGGCGTGGGTTCGAATCCCGCCTCAGACAGAGCCCATTGAAAGTACCAAGCAAGAAGAAAGCAAACACAGTCAAGAGAGCATTACCAGTTGCCAGGATGGCAGAGCGGTCTAAGGCGTTGCGTTCAGGTCGCAGTCTCCCCTGGTGGCGTGGGTTCGAATCCCGCCTCAGACAGAGCCCATTGAAAGTACCAAGCAAGAACAAAGCAAACACAGTCAAGAGAGCATTACCAGTTGCCAGGATGGCAGAGCGGTCTAAGGCGCTGCGTTCAGGTCGCAGTCTCCCCAGGAGGCGTGGGTTCGAATCCCACCTCAGACAGAGCCCATTGAAAGTACCAAGCAAGAACAAAGCAAACACAGTCAAGAGAGCATTACCAGATGATAAGATGGCAGAGCGGTCTAAGGCGTTGCGTTCAGGTCGCAGTCTCCCCAGGAGGCGTGGGCTCAAATCCCACCTCAGACAGTGACCATTGAAAGTACCAAGCAAGAACAAAGCAAACACAGTCAAGAGAGCATTACCAGATGCCAGCATAGCGGAGCGGTCTAAGGCGTTGCGTTCAGGTCGCAGTGTCCCCAGGAGGCGTGGGTTCGAATCCCACCTCAGACAGTGCCCATTGAAAGTACCAAGCAAGAACAAAGCAAACACAGTCAAGAGAGCATTACCAGTTGCCAGGATGGCGGAGCGGTCTAAGGTGTTGCGTTCAGGTCGCAGTCTCCCCAGGAGGCGTGGGTTCGAATCCCACCTCAGACAGAGCCCATTGAAAGTACCAAGCAAGAACAAAGCAAACACAGTCAAGAGAGCATTACCAGATGCCAGCATAGCGGAGCGGTCTAAGGCGTTGCGTTCAGGTCGCAGTGTCCCCAGGAGGCGTGGGTTCGAATCCCACCTCAGACAGTGCCCATTGAAAGTACCAAGCAAGAACAAAGCAAACACAGTCAAGAGAGCATTACCAGTTGCCAGGATGGCAGAGCGGTCTAAGGCGCTGCGTTCAGGTCGCAGTCTCCCCAGGAGTCGTGGGTTCAAATCCCGCAGCAGACAGAGCTCATTGAAAGTACCAAGCAAGAAGAAAGCAAACACAGTCAAGAGAGCATTACCAGATGCCAGCATAGCGGAGCGGTCTAAGGCGTTGCGTTCAGGTCGCAGTCTCCCCAGGAGGCGTGGGTTCGAATCCCAACTCAGACAGAGCCCATTGAAAGTACCAAGCAAGAACAAAGGAAACACAGTCAAGAAAGCATTACCAGTTGCCAGGATGGCGGAGCGTTCTAAGGCGTTGCGTTCAGGTCGCAGTCTCCCCAGGAGGCGTGGGTTCGAATCCCACCTCAGACAGAGCCCATTGAAAGTACCAAGCAAGAACAAAGCAAACACAGTCAAGAGAGCATTACCAGATGATAAGATGGCAGAGCGGTCTAAGGCGTTGCGTTCAGGTCGCAGTCTCCCCAGGAGGCGTGGGTTCAAATCCCACCTCAGACAGTGACCATTGAAAGTACCAAGCAAGAACAAAGCAAACACAGTCAAGAGAGCATTACCAGATGCCAGCATAGCGGAGCGGTCTAAGGCGTTGCGTTCAGGTCGCAGTGTCCCCAGGAGGCGTGGGTTCGAATCCCACCTCAGACAGTGCCCATTGAAAGTACCAAGCAAGAACAAAGCAAACACAGTCAAGAGAGCATTACCAGTTGCCAGGATGGCGGAGCGGTCTAAGGTGTTGCGTTCAGGTCGCAGTCTCCCCAGGAGGCGTGGGTTCGAATCCCACCTCAGACAGAGCCCATTGAAAGTACCAAGCAATGACAAAGGAAACACGGTCAAGAGAGCATTACCAGTTGCCAGGATGGCGGAGCGGTCTAAGGCGTTGCGTTCAGGTGACAGTACCCCAGGAGGCGTGGGTTCGAATCCCACCTCAGACAGAGCCCATTGAAAGTACCAAGCAAGAACAAAGCAAACACAGTAAAGAGAGCATTACCAGGTGCCAGGATGGCGGAGCGGTCTAAGGCGTTGCGTTCAGGTCGCAGTCTCCCCAGGAGGCGTGGGTTCGAATCCCACCTCAGACAGAGCCCATTGAAAGTACCAAGCAAGAACAAAGGAAACACAGTCAAGAGAGCATTACCAGTTGCCAGGATGGCGGAGCGGTCTAAGGCTTTGCGTTCAGGTCGCAGTCTCCCCTGGAGGCGTGGGTTGGAATCCCGCCTCAGACAGAGCCCATTGAAAGTACCAAGCAAGAACAAAGCAAACACAGTCAAGAGAGCATTACCAGTTGCCAGCATAGCGGAGCGGTCTAAGGCGTTGCGTCCAGGTCGCAGTCTCCACAGGAGGCGTGGGTTCGAATCCCACCTCAGACAGAGCCCATTGAAAGTACCAAGCAAGAACAAAGGAAACACAGTCAAGAAAGCATTACCAGTTGCCAGGATGGCGGAGCGGTCTAAGGCGTTGCGTTCAGGTCGCAGTCTCCCCAGGAGGCGTGGGTTCGAATCCCACCTCAGACAGAGCCCATTGAAAGTACCAAGCAAGAACAAAGCAAACACAGTCAAGAGAGCATTACTAGATGCCAGCATAGCGGAGCGGTCTAAGGCGTTGCGTTCAGGTCGCAGTCTCCCCAGGAGGCGTGGGTTCAAATCCCACCTCAGACAGTGACCATTGAAAGTACCAAGCAATAACCAAGGAAACACGGTCAAGAGAGCATTACCAGTAGCCAGGATGGCGGAGCGGTCTAAGGCGCTGCGTTCAGGTCGCAGTCTCCCCAGGAGTCGTGGGTTCAAATCCCGCAGCAGACAGAGCTCATTGAAAGTACCAAGCAAGAAGAAAGCAAACACAGTCAAGAGAGCATTACCAGATGCCAGCATAGCGGAGCGGTCTAAGGCGTTGCGTTCAGGTCGCAGTCTCCCCAGGAGGCGTGGGTTCGAATCCCAACTCAGACAGAGCCCATTGAAAGTACCAAGCAAGAACAAAGGAAACACAGTCAAGAAAGCATTACCAGTTGCCAGGATGGCGGAGCGGTCTAAGGCGTTGCGTTCAGGTCGCAGTCTCCCCAGGAGGCGTGGGTTCGAATCCCACCTCAGACAGAGCCCATTGAAAGTACCAAGCAAGAACAAAGCAAACACAGTCAAGAGAGCATTACCAGATGATAAGATGGCAGAGCGGTCTAAGGCGTTGCGTTCAGGTCGCAGTCTCCCCAGGAGGCGTGGGTTCAAATCCCACCTCAGACAGTGACCATTGAAAGTTCCAAGCAAGAACAAAGCAAACACAGTCAAGAGAGCATTACCAGATGCCAGCATAGCGGAGCGGTCTAAGGCGTTGCGTTCAGGTCGCAGTGTCCCCAGGAGGCGTGGGTTCGAATCCCACCTCAGACAGTGCCCATTGAAAGTACCAAGCAAGAACAAAGCAAACACAGTCAAGAGAGCATTACCAGTTGCCAGGATGGCGGAGCGGTCTAAGGTGTTGCGTTCAGGTCGCAGTCTCCCCAGGAGGCGTGGGTTCGAATCCCACCTCAGACAGAGCCCATTGAAAGTACCAAGCAATGACAAAGGAAACACGGTCAAGAGAGCATTACCAGTTGCCAGGATGGCGGAGCGGTCTAAGGCGTTGCGTTCAGGTGACAGTACCCCAGGAGGCGTGGGTTCGAATCCCACCTCAGACAGAGCCCATTGAAAGTACCAAGCAAGAACAAAGCAAACACAGTAAAGAGAGCATTACCAGGTGCCAGGATGGCGGAGCGGTCTAAGGCGTTGCGTTCAGGTCGCAGTCTCCCCAGGAGGCGTGGGTTCGAATCCCACCTCAGACAGAGCCCATTGAAAGTACCAAGCAAGAACAAAGGAAACACAGTCAAGAGAGCATTACCAGTTGCCAGGATGGCGGAGCGGTCTAAGGCTTTGCGTTCAGGTCGCAGTCTCCCCTGGTGGCGTGGGTTCGAATCCCGCCTCAGACAGAGCCCATTGAAAGTACCAAGCAAGAACAAAGCAAACACAGTCAAGAGAGCATTACCAGTTGCCAGGATGGCAGAGCGGTCTAAGGCGCTGCGTTCAGGTCGCAGTCTCCCCAGGAGGCGTGGGTTCGAATCCCACCTCAGACAGAGCCCATTGAAAGTACCAAGCAAGAACAAAGCAAACACAGTCAAGAGAGCATTACCAGATGATAAGATGGCAGAGCGGTCTAAGGCGTTGCGTTCAGGTCGCAGTCTCCCCAGGAGGCGTGGGCTCAAATCCCACCTCAGACAGTGACCATTGAAAGTACCAAGCAAGAACAAAGCAAACACAGTCAAGAGAGCATTACCAGATGCCAGCATAGCGGAGCGGTCTAAGGCGTTGCGTTCAGGTCGCAGTGTCCCCAGGAGGCGTGGGTTCGAATCCCACCTCAGACAGTGCCCATTGAAAGTACCAAGCAAGAACAAAGCAAACACAGTCAAGAGAGCATTACCAGTTGCCAGGATGGCGGAGCGGTCTAAGGTGTTGCGTTCAGGTCGCAGTCTCCCCAGGAGGCGTGGGTTCGAATCCCACCTCAGACAGAGCCCATTGAAAGTACCAAGCAAGAACAAAGCAAACACAGTCAAGAGAGCATTACCAGATGCCAGCATAGCGGAGCGGTCTAAGGCGTTGCGTTCAGGTCGCAGTGTCCCCAGGAGGCGTGGGTTCGAATCCCACCTCAGACAGTGCCCATTGAAAGTACCAAGCAAGAACAAAGCAAACACAGTCAAGAGAGCATTACCAGTTGCCAGGATGGCGGAGCGGTCTAAGGTGTTGCGTTCAGGTCGCAGTCTCCCCAGGAGGCGTGGGTTCGAATCCCACCTCAGACAGAGCCCATTGAAAGTACCAAGCAAGAACAAAGCAAACACATTCAAGAGAGCATTACCAGTTGCCAGGATGGCAGAGCGGTCTAAGGCGCTGCGTTCAGGTCGCAGTCTCCCCAGGAGTCGTGGGTTCAAATCCCGCAGCAGACAGAGCTCATTGAAAGTACCAAGCAAGAAGAAAGCAAACACAGTCAAGAGAGCATTACCAGATGCCAGCATAGCGGAGCGGTCTAAGGCGTTGCGTTCAGGTCGCAGTCTCCCCAGGAGGCGTGGGTTCGAATCCCAACTCAGACAGAGCCCATTGAAAGTACCAAGCAAGAACAAAGGAAACACAGTCAAGAAAGCATTACCAGTTGCCAGGATGGCGGAGCGGTCTAAGGCGTTGCGTTCAGGTCGCAGTCTCCCCAGGAGGCGTGGGTTCGAATCCCACCTCAGACAGAGCCCATTGAAAGTACCAAGCAAGAACAAAGCAAACACAGTCAAGAGAGCATTACCAGATGATAAGATGGCAGAGCGGTCTAAGGCGTTGCGTTCAGGTCGCAGTCTCCCCAGGAGGCGTGGGTTCAAATCCCACCTCAGACAGTGACCATTGAAAGTACCAAGCAAGAACAAAGCAAACACAGTCAAGAGAGCATTACCAGATGCCAGCATAGCGGAGCGGTCTCAGGCGTTGCGTTCAGGTCGCAGTGTCCCCAGGAGGCGTGGGTTCGAATCCCACCTCAGACAGTGCCCATTGAAAGTACCAAGCAAGAACAAAGCAAACACAGTCAAGAGAGCATTACCAGTTGCCAGGATGGCGGAGCGGTCTAAGGTGTTGCGTTCAGGTCGCAGTCTCCCCAGGAGGCGTGGGTTCGAATCCCACCTCAGACAGAGCCCATTGAAAGTACCAAGCAATGACAAAGGAAACACGGTCAAGAGAGCATTACCAGTTGCCAGGATGGCGGAGCGGTCTAAGGCGTTGCGTTCAGGTGACAGTACCCCAGGAGGCGTGGGTTCGAATCCCACCTCAGACAGAGCCCATTGAAAGTACCAAGCAAGAAAAAAGCAAACACAGTAAAGAGAGCATTACCAGGTGCCAGGATGGCGGAGCGGTCTAAGGCGTTGCGTTCAGGTCGCAGTCTCCCCAGGAGGTGTGGGTTCGAATCCCACCTCAGACAGAGCCCATTGAAAGTACCAAGCAAGAACTAAGGAAACACAGTCAAGAGAGCATTACCAGTTGCCAGGATGGCGGAGCGGTCTAAGGCTTTGCGTTCAGGTCGCAGTCTCCCCTGGAGGCGTGGGTTGGAATCCCGCCTCAGACAGAGCCCATTGAAAGTACCAAGCAAGAACAAAGCAAACACAGTCAAGACAGCATTACCAGTTGCCAGCATAGCGGAGCGGTCTAAGGCGTTGCGTCCAGGTCGCAGTCTCCACAGGAGGCGTGGGTTCGAATCCCACCTCAGACAGAGCCCATTGAAAGTACCAAGCAAGAACAAAGGAAATACAGTCAAGAAAGCATTACCAGTTGCCAGGATGGCGGAGCGGTCTAAGGCGTTGCGTTCAGGTCGCAGTCTCCCCAGGAGGCGTGGGTTCGAATCCCACCTCAGACAGAGCCCATTGAAAGTACCAAGCAAGAACAAAGCAAACACAGTCAAGAGAGCATTACCAGATGCCAGCATAGCGGAGCGGTCTAAGGCGTTGCGTTCAGGTCGCAGTGTCCCCAGGAGGCGTGGGTTCGAATCCCACCTCAGACAGTGCCCATTGAAAGTACCAAGCAAGAACAAAGCAAACACAGTCAAGAGAGCATTACCAGTTGCCAGGATGGCGGAGTGGTCTAAGGTGTTGCGTTCAGGTCGCAGTCTCCCCAGGAGGCGTGGGTTCGAATCCCACCTCAGACAGAGCCCATTGAAAGTACCAAGCAAGAACAAAGCAAACACATTCAAGAGAGCATTACCAGTTGCCAGGATGGCAGAGCGGTCTAAGGCGTTGCGTTCAGGTCGCAGTCACCCCTGGCGGCGTGGGTTCGAATCCCGCCTCAGACAGAGCCCATTGAAAGTACCAAGCAAGAAGAAAGCAAACACAGTCAAGAGAGCATTACCAGTTGCCAGGATGGCAGAGCGGTCTAAGGCGTTGCGTTCAGGTCGCAGTCTCCCCTGGTGCCGTGGGTTCGAATCCCGCCTCAGACAGAGCCCATTGAAAGTACCAAGCAAGAACAAAGCAAACACAGTCAAGAGAGCATTACCAGTTGCCAGGATGGCAGAGCGGTCTAAGGCGCTGCGTTCAGGTCGCAGTCTCCCCAGGAGGCGTGGGTTCGAATCCCACCTCAGACAGAGCCCATTGAAAGTACCAAGCAAGAACAAAGCAAACACAGTCAAGAGAGCATTACCAGATGATAAGATGGCAGAGCGGTCTAAGGCGTTGCGTTCAGGTCGCAGTCTCCCCAGGAGGCGTGGGCTCAAATCCCACCTCAGACAGTGACCATTGAAAGTACCAAGCAAGAACAAAGCAAACACAGTCAAGAGAGCATTACCAGATGCCAGCATAGCGGAGCGGTCTAAGGCGTTGCGTTCAGGTCGCAGTGTCCCCAGGAGGCGTGGGTTCGAATCCCACCTCAGACAGTGCCCATTGAAAGTACCAAGCAAGAACAAAGCAAACACAGTCAAGAGAGCATTACCAGTTGCCAGGATGGCGGAGCGGTCTAAGGTGTTGCGTTCAGGTCGCAGTCTCCCCAGGAGGCGTGGGTTCGAATCCCACCTCAGACAGAGCCCATTGAAAGTACCAAGCAAGAACAAAGCAAACACAGTCAAGAGAGCATTACCAGATGCCAGCATAGCGGAGCGGTCTAAGGCGTTGCGTTCAGGTCGCAGTGTCCCCAGGAGGCGTGGGTTCGAATCCCACCTCAGACAGTGCCCATTGAAAGTACCAAGCAAGAACAAAGCAAACACAGTCAAGAGAGCATTACCAGTTGCCAGGATGGCAGAGCGGTCTAAGGCGCTGCGTTCAGGTCGCAGTCTCCCCAGGAGTCGTGGGTTCAAATCCCGCAGCAGACAGAGCTCATTGAAAGTACCAAGCAAGAAGAAAGCAAACACAGTCAAGAGAGCATTACCAGATGCCAGCATAGCGGAGCGGTCTAAGGCGTTGCGTTCAGGTCGCAGTCTCCCCAGGAGGCGTGGGTTCGAATCCCAACTCAGACAGAGCCCATTGAAAGTACCAAGCAAGAACAAAGGAAACACAGTCAAGAAAGCATTACCAGTTGCCAGGATGGCGGAGCGGTCTTAGGCGTTGCGTTCAGGTCGCAGTCTCCCCAGGAGGCGTGGGTTCGAATCCCACCTCAGACAGAGCCCATTGAAAGTACCAAGCAAGAACAAAGCAAACACAGTCAAGAGAGCATTACCAGATGATAAGATGGCAGAGCGGTCTAAGGCGTTGCGTTCAGGTCGCAGTCTCCCCAGGAGGCGTGGGTTCAAATCCCACCTCAGACAGTGACCATTGAAAGTACCAAGCAAGAACAAAGCAAACACAGTCAAGAGAGCATTACCAGATGCCAGCATAGCGGAGCGGTCTAAGGCGTTGCGTTCAGGTCGCAGTGTCCCCAGGAGGCGTGGGTTCGAATCCCACCTCAGACAGTGCCCATTGAAAGTACCAAGCAAGAACAAAGCAAACACAGTCAAGAGAGCATTACCAGTTGCCAGGATGGCGGAGCGGTCTAAGGTGTTGCGTTCAGGTCGCAGTCTCCCCAGGAGGCGTGGGTTCGAATCCCACCTCAGACAGAGCCCATTGAAAGTACCAAGCAATGACAAAGGAAACACGGTCAAGAGAGCATTACCAGTTGCCAGGATGGCGGAGCGGTCTAAGGCGTTGCGTTCAGGTGACAGTACCCCAGGAGGCGTGGGTTCGAATCCCACCTCAGACAGAGCCCATTGAAAGTACCAAGCAAGAACAAAGCAAACACAGTAAAGAGAGCATTACCAGGTGCCAGGATGGCGGAGCGGTCTAAGGCGTTGCGTTCAGGTCGCAGTCTCCCCAGGAGGCGTGGGTTCGAATCCCACCTCAGACAGAGCCCATTGAAAGTACCAAGCAAGAACAAAGGAAACACAGTCAAGAGAGCATTACCAGTTGCCAGGATGGCGGAGCGGTCTAAGGCTTTGCGTTCAGGTCGCAGTCTCCCCTGGAGGCGTGGGTTGGAATCCCGCCTCAGACAGAGCCCATTGAAAGTACCAAGCAAGAACAAAGCAAACACAGTCAAGAGAGCATTACCAGTTGCCAGCATAGCGGAGCGGTCTAAGGCGTTGCGTCCAGGTCGCAGTCTCCATAGGAGGCGTGGGTTCGAATCCCACCTCAGACAGAGCCCATTGAAAGTACCAAGCAAGAACAAAGGAAACACAGTCAAGAAAGCATTACCAGTTGCCAGGATGGCGGAGCGGTCTAAGGCGTTGCGTTCAGGTCGCAGTCTCCCCAGGAGGCGTGGGTTCGAATCCCACCTCAGACAGAGCCCATTGAAAGTACCAAGCAAGAACAAAGCAAACACAGTCAAGAGAGCATTACCAGATGCCAGCATAGCGGAGCGGTCTAAGGCGTTGCGTTCAGGTCGCAGTGTCCCCAGGAGGCGTGGGTTCGAATCCCACCTCAGACAGTGCCCATTGAAAGTACCAAGCAAGAACAAAGCAAACACAGTCAAGAGAGCATTACCAGTTGCCAGGATGGCGGAGTGGTCTAAGGTGTTGCGTTCAGGTCGCAGTCTCCCCAGGAGGCGTGGGTTCGAATCCCACCTCAGACAGAGCCCATTGAAAGTACCAAGCAAGAACAAAGCAAACACATTCAAGAGAGCATTACCAGTTGCCAGGATGGCAGAGCGGTCTAAGGCGCTGCGTTCAGGTCGCAGTCTCCCCAGGAGGCGTGGGTTCAAATCCCGCAGCAGACAGAGCTCATTGAAAGTACCAAGCAAGAAGAAAGCAAACACAGTCAAGAGAGCATTACCAGATGCCAGCATAGCGGAGCGGTCTAAGGCGTTGCGTTCTGGTCGCAGTCTCCCCAGGAGGCGTGGGTTCGAATCCCACCTCAGACAGAGCCCATTGAAAGTACCAAGCAAGAACAAAGGAAACACAGTCAAGAAAGCATTACCAGTTGCCAGGATGGCGGAGCGGTCTAAGGCGTTGCGTTCAGGTCGCAGTCTCCCCAGGAGGCGTGGGTTCGAATCCCACCTCAGACAGAGCCCATTGAAAGTACCAAGCAAGAACTAAGCAAACACAGTCAAGAGAGCATTACCAGATGATAAGATGGCAGAGCGGTCTAAGGCGTTGCGATCAGGTCGCAGTCTCCCCAGGAGGCGTGGGTTCAAATCCCACCTCAGACAGTGACCATTGAAAGTACCAAGCAAGAACAAAGCAAACACAGTCAAGAGAGCAATACCAGATGCCAGCATAGCGGAGCGGTCTAAGGCGTTGCGTTCAGGTCGCAGTGTCCCCAGGAGGCGTGGGTTCGAATCCCACCTCAGACAGTGCCCATTGAAAGTACCAAGCAAGAACAAAGCAAACACAGTCAAGAGAGCATTACCAGTTGCCAGGATGGCGGAGCGGTCTAAGGTGTTGCGTTCAGGTCGCAGTCTCCCCAGGAGGCGTGGGTTCGAATCCCACCTCAGACAGAGCCCATTGAAAGTACCAAGCAAGAACAAAGCAAACACATTCAAGAGAGTATTACCAGTTGCCAGGATGGCAGAGCGGTCTAAGGCGCTGCGTTAAGGTCGCAGTCTCCCCAGGAGGCGTGGGTTCAAATCCCGCAGCAGACAGAGCCCAATGAAAGTACCAAGCAAGAAGAAAGCAAAGACAGTCAAGAGAGCATTACCAGCTGCAAGGATGGCGGAGCGGTCGAAGGCGTTGCGTTCATTGTAGCAGTCTCCCCAGGAGGCGTGGGTTCGAATCCCACCTCAGACCGAGCCCATTGAAAGTACCAAGCAATGACAAAGGAAACACGGTCAAGAGAGCATTACCAGTTGCCAGGATGGCGGAGCGGTCTAAGGCGTTGCGTTCAGGTCGCAGTCTCCCCAGGAGGTGTGGGTTCGAATCCCACCTCAGACAGAGCCCATTGAAAGTACCAAGCAAGAACAAAGCAAACACAGTCAAGAGAGCATTACCAGATGATAAGATGGCAGAGCGGTCTAAGGCGTTGCGTTCAGGTCGCAGTCTCCCCAGGAGGCGTGGGTTCGAATCCCACCTCAGACAGAGCCCATTGAAAGTACCAAGCAATAACCAAGGAAACACGGTCAAGAGAGCATTACCAGTTGCCAGGATGGCGGAGCGGTCTAAGGCGTTCCGTTCAGGTCACAGTCTCCCCAGGAGGCGTGGGTTCGAATCCCACCTCAGACAGAGCCCATTGAAAGTACCAAGCAATAACCAAGGAAACACGGTCAAGAGAGCATTACCAGTTGCCAGGATGGCGGAGCGGTCTAAGGCGTTGCGGTCAGGTCACAGTACCCCAGGAGGCGTGGGTTCGAATCCCACCTCAGACAGAGCCCATTGAAAGTACCAAGCAAGAACAAAGCAAACACAGTCAAGAGAGCATTACCAGATGCCAGCATAGCGGAGCGGTCTAAGGCGTTGCGTTCAGGTCGCAGTGTCCCCAGGAGGCGTGGATTCGAATCCCACCTCAGACAGTGCCCATTGAAAGTACCAAGCAAGAACAAAGCAAACACAGTAAAGAGAGCATTACCAGGTGCCAGGATGGCGGAGCGGTCTAAGGTGTTGCGTTCAGGTCGCAGTCTCCCCAGGAGGCGTGGGTTCGAATCCCACCTCAGACAGAGCCCATTGAAAGTACCAAGCAAGAACAAAGCAAACACATTCAAGAGAGTATTACCAGTTGCCAGGATGGCAGAGCGGTCTAAGGCGCTGCGTTAAGGTCGCAGTCTCCCCAGGAGGCGTGGGTTCAAATCCCGCAGCAGACAGAGCCCAATGAAAGTACCAAGCAAGAAGAAAGCAAAGACAGTCAAGAGAGCATTACCAGCTGCAAGGATGGCGGAGCGGTCGAAGGCGTTGCGTTCATTGTAGCAGTCTCCCCAGGAGGCGTGGGTTCGAATCCCACCTCAGACCGAGCCCATTGAAAGTACCAAGCAATGACAAAGGAAACACGGTCAAGAGAGCATTACCAGTTGCCAGGATGGCGGAGCGGTCTAAGGCGTTGCGTTCAGGTCGCAGTCTCCCCAGGAGGCGTGGGTTCGAATCCCACCTCAGACAGAGCCCATTGAAAGTACCAAGCAAGAACAAAGCAAACACAGTCAAGAGAGCATTACCAGATGATAAGATGGCAGAGCGGTCTAAGGCGTTGCGTTCAGGTCGCAGTCTCCCCAGGAGGCGTGGGTTCGAATCCCACCTCAGACAGAGCCCATTGAAAGTACCAAGCAAGAACAAAGCAAACACAGTCAAGAGAGCATTACCAGATGATAAGATGGCAGAGCGGTCTAAGGCGTTGCGTTCAGGTCGCAGTCTCCCCAGGAGGCGTGGGTTCAAATCCCACCTCAGACAGTGCCCATTGAAAGTACCAAGCAAGAACAAAGCAAACACAGTCAAGAGAGCATTACCAGTTGCAAGCATAGCGGAGCGGTCTAAGGCGTTGCGTTCAGGTCGCAGTCTCCACAGGAGGCGTGGGTTCGAATCCCACCTCAGACAGAGCCCATTGAAAGTACCAAGCAATAACCAAGGAAACACGGTCAAGAGAGCATTACCAGTTGCCAGGATGGCGGAGCGGTCTAAGGCGTTCCGTTCAGGTCACAGTCTCCCCAGGAGGCGTGGGTTCGAATCCCACCTCAGACAGAGCCCATTGAAAGTACCAAGCAATAACCAAGGAAACACGGTCAAGAGAGCATTACCAGTTGCCAGGATGGCGGAGCGGTCTAAGGCGTTGCGGTCAGGTCACAGTACCCCAGGAGGCGTGGGTTCGAATCCCACCTCAGACAGAGCCCATTGAAAGTACCAAGCAAGAACAAAGCAAACACAGTAAAGAGAGCATTACCAGGTGCCAGGATGGCGGAGCGGTCTAAGGCGTTGCGTTCAGGTCGCAGTCTCCCCAGGAGGCGTGGGTTCGAATCCCACCTCAGACAGAGCCCATTGAAAGTACCAAGCAAGAACAAAGGAAACACAGTCAAGAGAGCATTACCAGTTGCCAGGATGGCGGAGCGGTCTAAGGCTTTGCGTTCAGGTCGCAGTCTCCCCTGGAGGCGTGGGTTCGAATCCCGCCTCAGACAGAGCCCATTGAAAGTACCAAGCAAGAACAAAGCAAACACAGTCAAGAGAGCATTACCAGATGATAAGATGGCAGAGCGGTCTAAGGCGTTGCGTTCAGGTCGCAGTCTCCCCAGGAGGCGTGGGTTCGAATCCCACCTCAGACAGAGCCCATTGAAAGTACCAAGCAATGACAAAGGAAACACGGTCAAGAGAGCATTACCAGTTGCCAGGATGGCGGAGCGGTCTAAGGCGTTGCGTTCAGGTGACAGTACCCCAGGAGGCGTGGGTTCGAATCCCACCTCAGACAGAGCCCATTGAAAGTACCAAGCAAGAACAAAGCAAACACAGTAAAGAGAGCATTACCAGGTGCCAGGATGGCGGAGCGGTCTAAGGCGTTGCGTTCAGGTCGCAGTCTCCCCAGGAGGCGTGGGTTCGAATCCCACCTCAGACAGAGCCCATTGAAAGTACCAAGCAAGAACAAAGGAAACACAGTCAAGAGAGCATTACCAGTTGCCAGGATGGCGGAGCGGTCTAAGGCTTTGCGTTCAGGTCGCAGTCTCCCCTGGAGGCGTGGGTTGGAATCCCGCCTCAGACAGAGCCCATTGAAAGTACCAAGCAAGAACAAAGCAAACACAGTCAACAGTGCATTACCAGTTGCCAGCATAGCGGAGCGGTCTAAGGCGTTGCGTCCAGGTCGCAGTCTCCACAGGAGGCGTGGGTTCGAATCCCACCTCAGACAGAGCCCATTGAAAGTACCAAGCAAGAACAAAGGAAACACAGTCAAGAAAGCATTACCAGTTGCCAGGATGGCGGAGCGGTCTAAGGCGTTGCGTTCAGGTCGCAGTCTCCCCAGGAGGCGTGGGTTCGAATCCCACCTCAGACAGAGCCCATTGAAAGTACCAAGCAAGAACAAAGCAAACACAGTCAAGAGAGCATTACCAGATGCCAGCATAGCGGAGCGGTCTAAGGCGTTGCGTTCAGGTCGCAGTGTCCCCAGGAGGCGTGGATTCGAATCCCACCTCAGACAGTGCCCATTGAAAGTACCAAGCAAGAACAAAGCAAACACAGTCAAGAGAGCATTACCAGTTGCCAGGATGGCGGAGCGGTCGAAGGTGTTGCGTTCAGGTCGCAGTCTCCCCAGGAGGCGTGGGTTCGAATCCCACCTCAGACAGAGCCCATTGAAAGTACCAAGCAAGAACAAAGCAAACACATTCAAGAGAGCATTACCAGTTGCCAGGATGGCAGAGCGGTCTAAGGCGCTGCGTTCAGGTCGCAGTCTCCCCAGGAGGCGTGGGTTCAAATCCCGCAGCAGACAGAGCTCATTGAAAGTACCAAGCAAGAAGAAAGCAAACACAGTCAAGAGAGCATTACCAGATGCCAGCATAGCGGAGCGGTCTAAGGCGTTGCGTTCTGGTCGCAGTCTCCCCAGGAGGCGTGGGTTTGAATCCCACCTCAGACAGAGCCCATTGAAAGTACCAAGCAAGAACAAAGGAAACACAGTCAAGAAAGCATTACCAGTTGCCAGGATGGCGGAGCGGTCTAAGGCGTTGCGTTCAGGTCGCAGTCTCCCCAGGAGGCGTGGGTTCGAATCCCACCTCAGACAGAGCCCATTGAAAGTACCAAGCAAGAACTAAGCAAACACAGTCAAGAGAGCATTACCAGATGATAAGATGGCAGAGCGGTCTAAGGCGTTGCGTTCAGGTCGCAGTCTCCCCAGGAGGCGTGGGTTCAAATCCCACCTCAGACAGTGAGCATTGAAAGTACCAAGCAAGAACAAAGCAAACACAGTCAAGAGAGCAATACCAGATGCCAGCATAGCGGAGCGGTCTAAGGCGTTGCGTTCAGGTCGCAGTGTCCCCAGGAGGCGTGGGTTCGAATCCCACCTCAGACAGTGCCCATTGAAAGTACCAAGCAAGAACAAAGCAAACACAGTCAAGAGAGCATTACCAGTTGCCAGGATGGCGGAGCGGTCTAAGGTGTTGCGTTCAGGTCGCAGTCTCCCCAGGAGGCGTGGGTTCGAATCCCACCTCAGACAGAGCCCATTGAAAGTACCAAGCAAGAACAAAGCAAACACATTCAAGAGAGTATTACCAGTTGCCAGGATGGCACAGCGGTCTAAGGCGCTGCGTTAAGGTCGCAGTCTCCCCAGGAGGCGTGGGTTCAAATCCCGCAGCAGACAGAGCCCAATGAAAGTACCAAGCAAGAAGAAAGCAAAGACAGTCAAGAGAGCATTACCAGCTGCAAGGATGGCGGAGCGGTCGAAGGCGTTGCGTTCATTGTCGCAGTCTCCCCAGGAGGCGTGGGTTCGAATCCCACCTCAAACCGAGCCCATTGAAAGTACCAAGCAATGACAAAGGAAACACGGTCAAGAGAGCATTACCAGTTGCCAGGATGGCGGAGCGGTCTAAGGCGTTGCGTTCAGGTCGCAGTCTCCCCAGGAGGCGTGGGTTCGAATCCCACCTCAGACAGAGCCCATTGAAAGTACCAAGCAAGAACAAAGCAAACACAGTCAAGAGAGCATTACCAGATGATAAGATGGCAGAGCGGTCTAAGGCGTTGCGTTCAGGTCGCAGTCTCCCCAGGAGGCGTGGGTTCGAATCCCACCTCAGACCGAGCCCATTGAAAGTACCAAGCAAGAACAAAGCAAACACAGTCAAGAGAGCATTACCAGATGATAAGATGGCAGAGCGGTCTAAGGCGTTGCGTTCAGGTCGCAGTCTCCCCAGGAGGCGTGGGTTCAAATCCCACCTCAGACAGTGCCCATTGAAAGTACCAAGCAAGAACAAAGCAAACACAGTCAAGAGAGCATTACCAGTTGCAAGCATAGCGGAGCGGTCTAAGGCGTTGCGTTCAGGTCGCAGTCTCCCCAGGAGGCGTGGGTTCGAATCCCACCTCAGACAGAGCCCATTGAAAGTACCAAGCAAGAACAAAGCAAACACAGTCAAGAGAGCATTACCAGATGATAAGATGGCAGAGCGGTCTAAGGCGTTGCGTTCAGGTCGCAGTCTCCCCAGGAGGCGTGGGTTCGAATCCCACCTCAGACAGAGCCCATTGAAAGTACCAAGCAAGAACAAAGCAAACACAGTCAACAGTGCATTACCAGTTGCCAGCATAGCGGAGCGGTCTAAGGCGTTGCGTCCAGGTCGCAGTCTCCACAGGAGGCGTGGGTTCGAATCCCACCTCAGACAGAGCCCATTGAAAGTACCAAGCAAGAACAAAGGAAACACAGTCAAGAAAGCATTACCAGTTGCCAGGATGGCGGAGCGGTCTAAGGCGTTGCGTTCAGGTCGCAGTCTCCCCAGGAGGCGTGGGTTCGAATCCCACCTCAGACAGAGCCCATTGAAAGTACCAAGCAAGAACAAAGCAAACACAGTCAAGAGAGCATTACCAGATGCCAGCATAGCGGAGCGGTCTAAGGCGTTGCGTTCAGGTCGCAGTGTCCCCAGGAGGCGTGGATTCGAATCCCACCTCAGACAGTGCCCATTGAAAGTACCAAGCAAGAACAAAGCAAACACAGTCAAGAGAGCATTACCAGTTGCCAGGATGGCGGAGCGGTCGAAGGTGTTGCGTTCAGGTCGCAGTCTCCCCAGGAGGCGTGGGTTCGAATCCCACCTCAGACAGAGCCCATTGAAAGTACCAAGCAAGAACAAAGCAAACACATTCAAGAGAGCATTACCAGTTGCCAGGATGGCAGAGCGGTCTAAGGCGCTGCGTTCAGGTCGCAGTCTCCCCAGGAGGCGTGGGTTCAAATCCCGCAGCAGACAGAGCTCATTGAAAGTACCAAGCAAGAAGAAAGCAAACACAGTCAAGAGAGCATTACCAGATGCCAGCATAGCGGAGCGGTCTAAGGCGTTGCGTTCTGGTCGCAGTCTCCCCAGGAGGCGTGGGTTTGAATCCCACCTCAGACAGAGCCCATTGAAAGTACCAAGCAAGAACAAAGGAAACACAGTCAAGAAAGCATT
The DNA here is from genome assembly GCF_059441095.1 of Idiotropiscis lumnitzeri. NCBI lineage: Eukaryota > Metazoa > Chordata > Actinopteri > Syngnathiformes > Syngnathidae > Idiotropiscis > Idiotropiscis lumnitzeri. The sequence goes on from NW_028283598.1 coordinate 429,658, forward strand.
ACCAGTTGCCAGGATGGCGGAGCGGTCTAAGGCGTTGCGTTCAGGTCGCAGTCTCCCCAGGAGGCGTGGGTTCGAATCCCACCTCAGACAGAGCCCATTGAAAGTACCAAGCAAGAACTAAGCAAACACAGTCAAGAGAGCATTACCAGATGATAAGATGGCAGAGCGGTCTAAGGCGTTGCGTTCAGGTCGCAGTCTCCCCAGGAGGCGTGGGTTCAAATCCCACCTCAGACAGTGAGCATTGAAAGTACCAAGCAAGAACAAAGCAAACACAGTCAAGAGAGCAATACCAGATGCCAGCATAGCGGAGCGGTCTAAGGCGTTGCGTTCAGGTCGCAGTGTCCCCAGGAGGCGTGGGTTCGAATCCCACCTCAGACAGTGCCCATTGAAAGTACCAAGCAAGAACAAAGCAAACACAGTCAAGAGAGCATTACCAGTTGCCAGGATGGCGGAGCGGTCTAAGGTGTTGCGTTCAGGTCGCAGTCTCCCCAGGAGGCGTGGGTTCGAATCCCACCTCAGACAGAGCCCATTGAAAGTACCAAGCAAGAACAAAGCAAACACATTCAAGAGAGTATTACCAGTTGCCAGGATGGCACAGCGGTCTAAGGCGCTGCGTTAAGGTCGCAGTCTCCCCAGGAGGCGTGGGTTCAAATCCCGCAGCAGACAGAGCCCAATGAAAGTACCAAGCAAGAAGAAAGCAAAGACAGTCAAGAGAGCATTACCAGCTGCAAGGATGGCGGAGCGGTCGAAGGCGTTGCGTTCATTGTCGCAGTCTCCCCAGGAGGCGTGGGTTCGAATCCCACCTCAAACCGAGCCCATTGAAAGTACCAAGCAATGACAAAGGAAACACGGTCAAGAGAGCATTACCAGTTGCCAGGATGGCGGAGCGGTCTAAGGCGTTGCGTTCAGGTCGCAGTCTCCCCAGGAGGCGTGGGTTCGAATCCCACCTCAGACAGAGCCCATTGAAAGTACCAAGCAAGAACAAAGCAAACACAGTCAAGAGAGCATTACCAGATGATAAGATGGCAGAGCGGTCTAAGGCGTTGCGTTCAGGTCGCAGTCTCCCCAGGAGGCGTGGGTTCGAATCCCACCTCAGACAGAGCCCATTGAAAGTACCAAGCAAGAACAAAGCAAACACAGTCAAGAGAGCATTACCAGATGATAAGATGGCAGAGCGGTCTAAGGCGTTGCGTTCAGGTCGCAGTCTCCCCAGGAGGCGTGGGTTCAAATCCCACCTCAGACAGTGCCCATTGAAAGTACCAAGCAAGAACAAAGCAAACACAGTCAAGAGAGCATTACCAGTTGCAAGCATAGCGGAGCGGTCTAAGGCGTTGCGTTCAGGTCGCAGTCTCCCCAGGAGGCGTGGGTTCGAATCCCACCTCAGACAGAGCCCATTGAAAGTACCAAGCAAGAACAAAGCAAACACAGTCAAGAGAGCATTACCAGATGATAAGATGGCAGAGCGGTCTAAGGCGTTGCGTTCAGGTCGCAGTCTCCCCAGGAGGCGTGGGTTCGAATCCCACCTCAGACAGAGCCCATTGAAAGTACCAAGCAAGAACTAAGCAAACACAGTCAAGAGAGCATTACCAGATGATAAGATGGCAGAGCGGTCTAAGGCGTTGCGTTCAGGTCGCAGTCTCCCCAGGAGGCGTGGGTTCAAATCCCACCTCAGACAGTGACCATTGAAAGTACCAAGCAAGAACAAAGCAAACACAGTCAAGAGAGCAATACCAGATGCCAGCATAGCGGAGCGGTCTAAGGCGTTGCGTTCAGGTCGCAGTGTCCCCAGGAGGCGTGGGTTCGAATCCCACCTCAGACAGTGCCCATTGAAAGTACCAAGCAAGAACAAAGCAAACACAGTCAAGAGAGCATTACCAGTTGCCAGGATGGCGGAGCGGTCTAAGGTGTTGCGTTCAGGTCGCAGTCTCCCCAGGAGGCGTGGGTTCGAATCCCACCTCAGACAGAGCCCATTGAAAGTACCAAGCAAGAACAAAGCAAACACATTCAAGAGAGTATTACCAGTTGCCAGGATGGCAGAGCGGTCTAAGGCGCTGCGTTAAGGTCGCAGTCTCCCCAGGAGGCGTGGGTTCAAATCCCGCAGCAGACAGAGCCCAATGAAAGTACCAAGCAAGAAGAAAGCAAAGACAGTCAAGAGAGCATTACCAGCTGCAAGGATGGCGGAGCGGTCGAAGGCGTTGCGTTCATTGTAGCAGTCTCCCCAGGAGGCGTGGGTTCGAATCCCACCTCAGACCGAGCCCATTGAAAGTACCAAGCAATGACAAAGGAAACACGGTCAAGAGAGCATTACCAGTTGCCAGGATGGCGGAGCGGTCTAAGGCGTTGCGTTCAGGTCGCAGTCTCCCCAGGAGGCGTGGGTTCGAATCCCACCTCAGACAGAGCCCATTGAAAGTACCAAGCAAGAACAAAGCAAACACAGTCAAGAGAGCATTACCAGATGATAAGATGGCAGAGCGGTCTAAGGCGTTGCGTTCAGGTCGCAGTCTCCCCAGGAGGCGTGGGTTCGAATCCCACCTCAGACAGAGCCCATTGAAAGTACCAAGCAATAACCAAGGAAACACGGTCAAGAGAGCATTACCAGTTGCCAGGATGGCGGAGCGGTCTAAGGCGTTCCGTTCAGGTCACAGTCTCCCCAGGAGGCGTGGGTTCGAATCCCACCTCAGACAGAGCCCATTGAAAGTACCAAGCAATAACCAAGGAAACACGGTCAAGAGAGCATTACCAGATGATAAGATGGCAGAGCGGTCTAAGGCGTTGCGGTCAGGTCACAGTACCCCAGGAGGCGTGGGTTCGAATCCCACCTCAGACAGAGCCCATTGAAAGTACCAAGCAAGAACAAAGCAAACACAGTCAAGAGAGCATTACCAGATGCCAGCATAGCGGAGCGGTCTAAGGCGTTGCGTTCAGGTCGCAGTGTCCCCAGGAGGCGTGGATTCGAATCCCACCTCAGACAGTGCCCATTGAAAGTACCAAGCAAGAACAAAGCAAACACAGTAAAGAGAGCATTACCAGGTGCCAGGATGGCGGAGCGGTCTAAGGTGTTGCGTTCAGGTCGCAGTCTCCCCAGGAGGCGTGGGTTCGAATCCCACCTCAGACAGAGCCCATTGAAAGTACCAAGCAAGAACAAAGCAAACACATTCAAGAGAGTATTACCAGTTGCCAGGATGGCAGAGCGGTCTAAGGCGCTGCGTTAAGGTCGCAGTCTCCCCAGGAGGCGTGGGTTCAAATCCCGCAGCAGACAGAGCCCAATGAAAGTACCAAGCAAGAAGAAAGCAAAGAGAGTCAAGAGAGCATTACCAGCTGCAAGGATGGCGGAGCGGTCGAAGGCGTTGCGTTCATTGTAGCAGTCTCCCCAGGAGGCGTGGGTTCGAATCCCACCTCAGACCGAGCCCATTGAAAGTACCAAGCAATGACAAAGGAAACACGGTCAAGAGAGCATTACCAGTTGCCAGGATGGCGGAGCGGTCTAAGGCGTTGCGTTCAGGTCGCAGTCTCCCCAGGAGGCGTGGGTTCGAATCCCACCTCAGACAGAGCCCATTGAAAGTACCAAGCAAGAACAAAGCAAACACAGTCAAGAGAGCATTACCAGATGATAAGATGGCAGAGCGGTCTAAGGCGTTGCGTTCAGGTCGCAGTCTCCCCAGGAGGCGTGGGTTCAAATCCCACCTCAGACAGTGACCATTGAAAGTACCAAGCAAGAACAAAGCAAACACAGTCAAGAGAGCATTACCAGATGCCAGCATAGCGGAGCGGTCTAAGGCGTTGCGTTCAGGTCGCAGTGTCCCCAGGAGGCGTGGGTTCGAATCCCACCTCAGACAGTGCCCATTGAAAGTACCAAGCAAGAACAAAGCAAACACAGTCAAGAGAGCATTACCAGTTGCCAGGATGGCGGAGCGGTCTAAGGTGTTGCGTTCAGGTCGCAGTCTCCCCAGGAGGCGTGGGTTCGAATCCCACCTCAGACAGAGCCCATTGAAAGTACCAAGCAATGACAAAGGAAACACGGTCAAGAGAGCATTACCAGTTGCCAGGATGGCGGAGCGGTCTAAGGCGTTGCGTTCAGGTGACAGTACCCCAGGAGGCGTGGGTTCGAATCCCACCTCAGACAGAGCCCATTGAAAGTACCAAGCAAGAACAAAGCAAACACAGTAAAGAGAGCATTACCAGGTGCCAGGATGGCGGAGCGGTCTAAGGCGTTGCGTTCAGGTCGCAGTCTCCCCAGGAGGCGTGGGTTCGAATCCCACCTCAGACAGAGCCCATTGAAAGTACCAAGCAAGAACAAAGGAAACACAGTCAAGAGAGCATTACCAGTTGCCAGGATGGCGGAGCGGTCTAAGGCTTTGCGTTCAGGTCGCAGTCTCCCCTGGAGGCGTGGGTTGGAATCCCGCCTCAGACAGAGCCCATTGAAAGTACCAAGCAAGAACAAAGCAAACACAGTCAAGAGAGCATTACCAGTTGCCAGCATAGCGGAGCGGTCTAAGGCGTTGCGTCCAGGTCGCAGTCTCCATAGGAGGCGTGGGTTCGAATCCCACCTCAGACAGAGCCCATTGAAAGTACCAAGCAAGAACAAAGGAAACACAGTCAAGAAAGCATTACCAGTTGCCAGGATGGCGGAGCGGTCTAAGGCGTTGCGTTCAGGTCGCAGTCTCCCCAGGAGGCGTGGGTTCGAATCCCACCTCAGACAGAGCCCATTGAAAGTACCAAGCAAGAACAAAGCAAACACAGTCAAGAGAGCATTACCAGATGCCAGCATAGCGGAGCGGTCTAAGGCGTTGCGTTCAGGTCGCAGTGTCCCCAGGAGGCGTGGGTTCGAATCCCACCTCAGACAGTGCCCATTGAAAGTACCAAGCAAGAACAAAGCAAACACAGTCAAGAGAGCATTACCAGTTGCCAGGATGGCGGAGTGGTCTAAGGTGTTGCGTTCAGGTCGCAGTCTCCCCAGGAGGCGTGGGTTCGAATCCCACCTCAGACAGAGCCCATTGAAAGTACCAAGCAAGAACAAAGCAAACACATTCAAGAGAGCATTACCAGTTGCCAGGATGGCAGAGCGGTCTAAGGCGCTGCGTTCAGGTCGCAGTCTCCCCAGGAGGCGTGGGTTCAAATCCCGCAGCAGACAGAGCTCATTGAAAGTACCAAGCAAGAAGAAAGCAAACACAGTCAAGAGAGCATTACCAGATGCCAGCATAGCGGAGCGGTCTAAGGCGTTGCGTTCTGGTCGCAGTCTCCCCAGGAGGCGTGGGTTCGAATCCCACCTCAGACAGAGCCCATTGAAAGTACCAAGCAAGAACAAAGGAAACACAGTCAAGAAAGCATTACCAGTTGCCAGGATGGCGGAGCGGTCTAAGGCGTTGCGTTCAGGTCGCAGTCTCCCCAGGAGGCGTGGGTTCGAATCCCACCTCAGACAGAGCCCATTGAAAGTACCAAGCAAGAACTAAGCAAACACAGTCAAGAGAGCATTACCAGATGATAAGATGGCAGAGCGGTCTAAGGCGTTGCGATCAGGTCGCAGTCTCCCCAGGAGGCGTGGGTTCAAATCCCACCTCAGACAGTGACCATTGAAAGTACCAAGCAAGAACAAAGCAAACACAGTCAAGAGAGCAATACCAGATGCCAGCATAGCGGAGCGGTCTAAGGCGTTGCGTTCAGGTCGCAGTGTCCCCAGGAGGCGTGGGTTCGAATCCCACCTCAGACAGTGCCCATTGAAAGTACCAAGCAAGAACAAAGCAAACACAGTCAAGAGAGCATTACCAGTTGCCAGGATGGCGGAGCGGTCTAAGGTGTTGCGTTCAGGTCGCAGTCTCCCCAGGAGGCGTGGGTTCGAATCCCACCTCAGACAGAGCCCATTGAAAGTACCAAGCAAGAACAAAGCAAACACATTCAAGAGAGTATTACCAGTTGCCAGGATGGCAGAGCGGTCTAAGGCGCTGCGTTAAGGTCGCAGTCTCCCCAGGAGGCGTGGGTTCAAATCCCGCAGCAGACAGAGCCCAATGAAAGTACCAAGCAAGAAGAAAGCAAAGACAGTCAAGAGAGCATTACCAGCTGCAAGGATGGCGGAGCGGTCGAAGGCGTTGCGTTCATTGTAGCAGTCTCCCCAGGAGGCGTGGGTTCGAATCCCACCTCAGACCGAGCCCATTGAAAGTACCAAGCAATGACAAAGGAAACACGGTCAAGAGAGCATTACCAGTTGCCAGGATGGCGGAGCGGTCTAAGGCGTTGCGTTCAGGTCGCAGTCTCCCCAGGAGGTGTGGGTTCGAATCCCACCTCAGACAGAGCCCATTGAAAGTACCAAGCAAGAACAAAGCAAACACAGTCAAGAGAGCATTACCAGATGATAAGATGGCAGAGCGGTCTAAGGCGTTGCGTTCAGGTCGCAGTCTCCCCAGGAGGCGTGGGTTCGAATCCCACCTCAGACAGAGCCCATTGAAAGTACCAAGCAATAACCAAGGAAACACGGTCAAGAGAGCATTACCAGTTGCCAGGATGGCGGAGCGGTCTAAGGCGTTCCGTTCAGGTCACAGTCTCCCCAGGAGGCGTGGGTTCGAATCCCACCTCAGACAGAGCCCATTGAAAGTACCAAGCAATAACCAAGGAAACACGGTCAAGAGAGCATTACCAGTTGCCAGGATGGCGGAGCGGTCTAAGGCGTTGCGGTCAGGTCACAGTACCCCAGGAGGCGTGGGTTCGAATCCCACCTCAGACAGAGCCCATTGAAAGTACCAAGCAAGAACAAAGCAAACACAGTCAAGAGAGCATTACCAGATGCCAGCATAGCGGAGCGGTCTAAGGCGTTGCGTTCAGGTCGCAGTGTCCCCAGGAGGCGTGGATTCGAATCCCACCTCAGACAGTGCCCATTGAAAGTACCAAGCAAGAACAAAGCAAACACAGTAAAGAGAGCATTACCAGGTGCCAGGATGGCGGAGCGGTCTAAGGTGTTGCGTTCAGGTCGCAGTCTCCCCAGGAGGCGTGGGTTCGAATCCCACCTCAGACAGAGCCCATTGAAAGTACCAAGCAAGAACAAAGCAAACACATTCAAGAGAGTATTACCAGTTGCCAGGATGGCAGAGCGGTCTAAGGCGCTGCGTTAAGGTCGCAGTCTCCCCAGGAGGCGTGGGTTCAAATCCCGCAGCAGACAGAGCCCAATGAAAGTACCAAGCAAGAAGAAAGCAAAGACAGTCAAGAGAGCATTACCAGCTGCAAGGATGGCGGAGCGGTCGAAGGCGTTGCGTTCATTGTAGCAGTCTCCCCAGGAGGCGTGGGTTCGAATCCCACCTCAGACCGAGCCCATTGAAAGTACCAAGCAATGACAAAGGAAACACGGTCAAGAGAGCATTACCAGTTGCCAGGATGGCGGAGCGGTCTAAGGCGTTGCGTTCAGGTCGCAGTCTCCCCAGGAGGCGTGGGTTCGAATCCCACCTCAGACAGAGCCCATTGAAAGTACCAAGCAAGAACAAAGCAAACACAGTCAAGAGAGCATTACCAGATGATAAGATGGCAGAGCGGTCTAAGGCGTTGCGTTCAGGTCGCAGTCTCCCCAGGAGGCGTGGGTTCGAATCCCACCTCAGACAGAGCCCATTGAAAGTACCAAGCAATAACCAAGGAAACACGGTCAAGAGAGCATTACCAGTTGCCAGGATGGCGGAGCGGTCTAAGGCGTTCCGTTCAGGTCACAGTCTCCCCAGGAGGCGTGGGTTCGAATCCCACCTCAGACAGAGCCCATTGAAAGTACCAAGCAATAACCAAGGAAACACGGTCAAGAGAGCATTACCAGTTGCCAGGATGGCGGAGCGGTCTAAGGCGTTGCGGTCAGGTCACAGTACCCCAGGAGGCGTGGGTTCGAATCCCACCTCAGACAGTGCCCATTGAAAGTACTAAGCAAGAACAAAGCAAACACAGTCAAGAGAGCATTACCAGTTGCAAGCATAGCGGAGCGGTCTAAGGCGTTGCGTTCAGGTCGCAGTCTCCCCAGGAGGCGTGGGTTCGAATCCCACCTCAGACAGAGCCCATTGAAAGTACCAAGCAAGAACAAAGCAAACACAGTCAAGAGAGCATTACCAGATGATAAGATGGCAGAGCGGTCTAAGGCGTTGCGTTCAGGTCGCAGTCTCCCCAGGAGGCGTGGGTTCGAATCCCACCTCAGACAGAGCCCATTGAAAGTACCAAGCAAGAACTAAGCAAACACAGTCAAGAGAGCATTACCAGATGATAAGATGGCAGAGCGGTCTAAGGCGTTGCGTTCAGGTCGCAGTCTCCCCAGGAGGCGTGGGTTCAAATCCCACCTCAGACAGTGACCATTGAAAGTACCAAGCAAGAACAAAGCAAACACAGTCAAGAGAGCAATACCAGATGCCAGCATAGCGGAGCGGTCTAAGGCGTTGCGTTCAGGTCGCAGTGTCCCCAGGAGGCGTGGGTTCGAATCCCACCTCAGACAGTGCCCATTGAAAGTACCAAGCAAGAACAAAGCAAACACAGTCAAGAGAGCATTACCAGTTGCCAGGATGGCGGAGCGGTCTAAGGTGTTGCGTTCAGGTCGCAGTCTCCCCAGGAGGCGTGGGTTCGAATCCCACCTCAGACAGAGCCCATTGAAAGTACCAAGCAAGAACAAAGCAAACACATTCAAGAGAGTATTACCAGTTGCCAGGATGGCAGAGCGGTCTAAGGCGCTGCGTTAAGGTCGCAGTCTCCCCAGGAGGCGTGGGTTCAAATCCCGCAGCAGACAGAGCCCAATGAAAGTACCAAGCAAGAAGAAAGCAAAGACAGTCAAGAGAGCATTACCAGCTGCAAGGATGGCGGAGCGGTCGAAGGCGTTGCGTTCATTGTAGCAGTCTCCCCAGGAGGCGTGGGTTCGAATCCCACCTCAGACCGAGCCCATTGAAAGTACCAAGCAATGACAAAGGAAACACGGTCAAGAGAGCATTACCAGTTGCCAGGATGGCGGAGCGGTCTAAGGCGTTGCGTTCAGGTCGCAGTCTCCCCAGGAGGCGTGGGTTCGAATCCCACCTCAGACAGAGCCCATTGAAAGTACCAAGCAAGAACAAAGCAAACACAGTCAAGAGAGCATTACCAGATGATAAGATGGCAGAGCGGTCTAAGGCGTTGCGTTCAGGTCGCAGTCTCCCCAGGAGGCGTGGGTTCGAATCCCACCTCAGACAGAGCCCATTGAAAGTACCAAGCAATAACCAAGGAAACACGGTCAAGAGAGCATTACCAGTTGCCAGGATGGCGGAGCGGTCTAAGGCGTTCCGTTCAGGTCACAGTCTCCCCAGGAGGCGTGGGTTCGAATCCCACCTCAGACAGAGCCCATTGAAAGTACCAAGCAATAACCAAGGAAACACGGTCAAGAGAGCATTACCAGTTGCCAGGATGGCGGAGCGGTCTAAGGCGTTGCGGTCAGGTCACAGTACCCCAGGAGGCGTGGGTTCGAATCCCACCTCAGACAGAGCCCATTGAAAGTACCAAGCAAGAACAAAGCAAACACAGTCAAGAGAGCATTACCAGATGCCAGCATAGCGGAGCGGTCTAAGGCGTTGCGTTCAGGTCGCAGTGTCCCCAGGAGGCGTGGATTCGAATCCCACCTCAGACAGTGCCCATTGAAAGTACCAAGCAAGAACAAAGCAAACACAGTAAAGAGAGCATTACCAGGTGCCAGGATGGCGGAGCGGTCTAAGGTGTTGCGTTCAGGTCGCAGTCTCCCCAGGAGGCGTGGGTTCGAATCCCACCTCAGACAGAGCCCATTGAAAGTACCAAGCAAGAACAAAGCAAACACATTCAAGAGAGTATTACCAGTTGCCAGGATGGCAGAGCGGTCTAAGGCGCTGCGTTAAGGTCGCAGTCTCCCCAGGAGGCGTGGGTTCAAATCCCGCAGCAGACAGAGCCCAATGAAAGTACCAAGCAAGAAGAAAGCAAAGAGAGTCAAGAGAGCATTACCAGCTGCAAGGATGGCGGAGCGGTCGAAGGCGTTGCGTTCATTGTAGCAGTCTCCCCAGGAGGCGTGGGTTCGAATCCCACCTCAGACCGAGCCCATTGAAAGTACCAAGCAATGACAAAGGAAACACGGTCAAGAGAGCATTACCAGTTGCCAGGATGGCGGAGCGGTCTAAGGCGTTGCGTTCAGGTCGCAGTCTCCCCAGGAGGCGTGGGTTCGAATCCCACCTCAGACAGAGCCCATTGAAAGTACCAAGCAAGAACAAAGCAAACACAGTCAAGAGAGCATTACCAGATGATAAGATGGCAGAGCGGTCTAAGGCGTTGCGTTCAGGTCGCAGTCTCCCCAGGAGGCGTGGGTTCGAATCCCACCTCAGACAGAGCCCATTGAAAGTACCAAGCAAGAACAAAGCAAACACAGTCAAGAGAGCATTACCAGATGATAAGATGGCAGAGCGGTCTAAGGCGTTGCGTTCAGGTCGCAGTCTCCCCAGGAGGCGTGGGTTCAAATCCCACCTCAGACAGTGCCCATTGAAAGTACCAAGCAAGAACAAAGCAAACACAGTCAAGAGAGCATTACCAGTTGCAAGCATAGCGGAGCGGTCTAAGGCGTTGCGTTCAGGTCGCAGTCTCCACAGGAGGCGTGGGTTCGAATCCCACCTCAGACAGAGCCCATTGAAAGTACCAAGCAATAACCAAGGAAACACGGTCAAGAGAGCATTACCAGTTGCCAGGATGGCGGAGCGGTCTAAGGCGTTGCGGTCAGGTCACAGTACCCCAGGAGGCGTGGGTTCGAATCCCACCTCAGACAGAGCCCATTGAAAGTACCAAGCAAGAACAAAGCAAACACAGTAAAGAGAGCATTACCAGGTGCCAGGATGGCGGAGCGGTCTAAGGCGTTGCGTTCAGGTCGCAGTCTCCCCAGGAGGCGTGGGTTCGAATCCCACCTCAGACAGAGCCCATTGAAAGTACCAAGCAAGAACAAAGGAAACACAGTCAAGAGAGCATTACCAGTTGCCAGGATGGCGGAGCGGTCTAAGGCTTTGCGTTCAGGTCGCAGTCTCCCCTGGAGGCGTGGGTTCGAATCCCGCCTCAGACAGAGCCCATTGAAAGTACCAAGCAAGAACAAAGCAAACACAGTCAAGAGAGCATTACCAGATGATAAGATGGCAGAGCGGTCTAAGGCGTTGCGTTCAGGTCGCAGTCTCCCCAGGAGGCGTGGGTTCGAATCCCACCTCAGACAGAGCCCATTGAAAGTACCAAGCAATGACAAAGGAAACACGGTCAAGAGAGCATTACCAGTTGCCAGGATGGCGGAGCGGTCTAAGGCGTTGCGTTCAGGTGACAGTACCCCAGGAGGCGTGGGTTCGAATCCCACCTCAGACAGAGCCCATTGAAAGTACCAAGCAAGAACAAAGCAAACACAGTAAAGAGAGCATTACCAGGTGCCAGGATGGCGGAGCGGTCTAAGGCGTTGCGTTCAGGTCGCAGTCTCCCCAGGAGGCGTGGGTTCGAATCCCACCTCAGACAGAGCCCATTGAAAGTACCAAGCAAGAACAAAGGAAACACAGTCAAGAGAGCATTACCAGTTGCCAGGATGGCGGAGCGGTCTAAGGCTTTGCGTTCAGGTCGCAGTCTCCCCTGGAGGCGTGGGTTGGAATCCCGCCTCAGACAGAGCCCATTGAAAGTACCAAGCAAGAACAAAGCAAACACAGTCAACAGTGCATTACCAGTTGCCAGCATAGCGGAGCGGTCTAAGGCGTTGCGTCCAGGTCGCAGTCTCCACAGGAGGCGTGGGTTCGAATCCCACCTCAGACAGAGCCCATTGAAAGTACCAACCAAGAACAAAGGAAACACAGTCAAGAAAGCATTACCAGTTGCCAGGATGGCGGAGCGGTCTAAGGCGTTGCGTTCAGGTCGCAGTCTCCCCAGGAGGCGTGGGTTCGAATCCCACCTCAGACAGAGCCCATTGAAAGTACCAAGCAAGAACAAAGCAAACACAGTCAAGAGAGCATTACCAGATGCCAGCATAGCGGAGCGGTCTAAGGCGTTGCGTTCAGGTCGCAGTGTCCCCAGGAGGCGTGGATTCGAATCCCACCTCAGACAGTGCCCATTGAAAGTACCAAGCAAGAACAAAGCAAACACAGTCAAGAGAGCATTACCAGTTGCCAGGATGGCGGAGTGGTCTAAGGTGTAGCGTTCAGGTCGCAGTCTCCCCAGGAGGCGTGGGTTCGAATCCCACCTCAGACAGAGCCCATTGAAAGTACCAAGCAAGAACAAAGCAAACACATTCAAGAGAGCATTACCAGTTGCCAGGATGGCAGAGCGGTCTAAGGCGCTGCGTTCAGGTCGCAGTCTCCCCAGGAGGCGTGGGTTCAAATCCCGCAGCAGACAGAGCTCATTGAAAGTACCAAGCAAGAAGAAAGCAAACACAGTCAAGAGAGCATTACCAGATGCCAGCATAGCGGAGCGGTCTAAGGCGTTGCGTTCTGGTCGCAGTCTCCCCAGGAGGCGTGGGTTTGAATCCCACCTCAGACAGAGCCCATTGAAAGTACCAAGCAAGAACAAAGGAAACACAGTCAAGAAAGCATTACCAGTTGCCAGGATGGCGGAGCGGTCTAAGGCGTTGCGTTCAGGTCGCAGTCTCCCCAGGAGGCGTGGGTTCGAATCCCACCTCAGACAGAGCCCATTGAAAGTACCAAGCAAGAACTAAGCAAACACAGTCAAGAGAGCATTACCAGATGATAAGATGGCAGAGCGGTCTAAGGCGTTGCGTTCAGGTCGCAGTCTCCCCAGGAGGCGTGGGTTCAAATCCCACCTCAGACAGTGACCATTGAAAGTACCAAGCAAGAACAAAGCAAACACAGTCAAGAGAGCAATACCAGATGCCAGCATAGCGGAGCGGTCGAAGGCGTTGCGTTCAGGTCGCAGTGTCCCCAGGAGGCGTGGGTTCGAATCCCACCTCAGACAGTTCCCATTGAAAGTACCAAGCAAGAACAAAGCAAACACAGTCAAGAGAGCATTACCAGTTGCCAGGATGGCGGAGCGGTCTAAGGTGTTGCGTTCAGGTCGCAGTCTCCCCAGGAGGCGTGGGTTCGAATCCCACCTCAGACAGAGCCCATTGAAAGTACCAAGCAAGAACAAAGCAAACACATTCAAGAGAGTATTACCAGTTGCCAGGATGGCAGAGCGGTCTAAGGCGCTGCGTTAAGGTCGCAGTCTCCCCAGGAGGCGTGGGTTCAAATCCCGCAGCAGACAGAGCCCAATGAAAGTACCAAGCAAGAAGAAAGCAAAGACAGTCAAGAGAGCATTACCAGCTGCAAGGATGGCGGAGCGGTCGAAGGCGTTGCGTTCATTGTCGCAGTTTCCCCAGGAGGCGTGGGTTCTAATCCCACCTCAAACCGAGCCCATTGAAAGTACCAAGCAATGACAAAGGAAACACGGTCAAGAGAGCATTACCAGTTGCCAGGATGGCGGAGCGGTCTAAGGCGTTGCGTTCAGGTCGCAGTCTCCCCAGGAGGCGTGGGTTCGAATCCCACCTCAGACAGAGCCCATTGAAAGTACCAAGCAAGAACAAAGCAAACACAGTCAAGAGAGCATTACCAGATGATAAGATGGCAGAGCGGTCTAAGGCGTTGCGTTCAGGTCGCAGTCTCCCCAGGAGGCGTGGGTTCGAATCCCACCTCAGACAGAGCCCATTGAAAGTACCAAGCAAGAACAAAGCAAACACAGTCAAGAGAGCATTACCAGATGATAAGATGGCAGAGCGGTCTAAGGCGTTGCGTTCAGGTCGCAGTCTCCCCAGGAGGCGTGGGTTCAAATCCCACCTCAGACAGTGCCCATTGAAAGTACCAAGCAAGAACAAAGCAAACACAGTCAAGAGAGCATTACCAGTTGCAAGCATAGCGGAGCGGTCTAAGGCGTTGCGTTCAGGTCGCAGTCTCCACAGGAGGCGTGGGTTCGAATCCCACCTCAGACAGAGCCCATTGAAAGTACCAAGCAATAACCAAGGAAACACGGTCAAGAGAGCATTACCAGTTGCCAGGATGGCGGAGCGGTCTAAGGCGTTCCGTTCAGGTCACAGTCTCCCCAGGAGGCGTGGGTTCGAATCCCACCTCAGACAGAGCCCATTGAAAGTACCAAGCAATAACCAAGGAAACACGGTCAAGAGAGCATTACCAGTTGCCAGGATGGCGGAGCGGTCTAAGGCGTTGCGGTCAGGTCACAGTACCCCAGGAGGCGTGGGTTCGAATCCCACCTCAGACAGAGCCCATTGAAAGTACCAAGCAAGAACAAAGCAAACACAGTAAAGAGAGCATTACCAGGTGCCAGGATGGCGGAGCGGTCTAAGGCGTTGCGTTCAGGTCGCAGTCTCCCCAGGAGGCGTGGGTTCGAATCCCACCTCAGACAGAGCCCATTGAAAGTACCAAGCAAGAACAAAGCAAACACAGTAAAGAGAGCATTACCAGGTGCCAGGATGGCGGAGCGGTCTAAGGCGTTGCGTTCAGGTCGCAGTCTCCCCAGGAGGCGTGGGTTCAAATCCCGCAGCAGACAGAGCTCATTGAAAGTACCAAGCAAGAAGAAAGCAAAGACAGTCAAGAGAGCATTACCAGCTGCAAGGATGGCGGAGCGGTCGAAGGCGTTGCGTTCAGGTCGCAGTCTCCCCAGGAGGCGTGGGTTTGAATCCCACCTCAGACAGAGCCCATTGAAAGTACCTAGCAATAACAAAACAAACACGGTCAAGAGAGCATTACCAGTTGCCAGGATGGCGGAGCGGTCTAAGGCGTTGCGTTCAGGTCGCAGTCTCCCCAGGAGGCGTGGGTTCGAATCCCACATCAGACAGAGCCCATTGAAAGTACCAAGCAAGAACAAAGCAAACACAGTCAAGAGAGCATTACCAGATGATAAGATGGCAGAGCGGTCTAAGGCGTTGCGTTCAGGTCGCAGTCTCCCCAGGAGGCGTGGGTTCGAATCCCACCTCAGACAGAGCCCATTGAAAGTACCAAGCAATAACCAAGGAAACACGGTCAAGAGAGCATTACCAGTTGCCAGGATGGCGGAGCGGTCTAAGGCGTTCCGTTCAGGTCACAGTCTCCCCAGGAGGCGTGGGTTCGAATCCCACCTCAGACAGAGCCCATTGAAAGTACCAAGCAATAACCAAGGAAACACGGTCAAGAGAGCATTACCAGTTGCCAGGATGGCGGAGCGGTCTAAGGCGTTGCGGTCAGGTCACAGTACCCCAGGAGGCGTGGGTTCGAATCCCACCTCAGACAGAGCCCATTGAAAGTACCAAGCAAGAACAAAGCAAACACAGTCAAGAGAGCATTACCAGATGCCAGCATAGCGGAGCGGTCTAAGGCGTTGCGTTCAGGTCGCAGTGTCCCCAGGAGGCGTGGATTCGAATCCCACCTCAGACAGTGCCCATTGAAAGTACCAAGCAAGAACAAAGCAAACACAGTAAAGAGAGCATTACCAGGTGCCAGGATGGCGGAGCGGTCTAAGGTGTTGCGTTCAGGTCGCAGTCTCCCCAGGAGGCGTGGGTTCGAATCCCACCTCAGACAGAGCCCATTGAAAGTACCAAGCAAGAACAAAGCAAACACATTCAAGAGAGTATTACCAGTTGCCAGGATGGCAGAGCGGTCTAAGGCGCTGCGTTAAGGTCGCAGTCTCCCCAGGAGGCGTGGGTTCAAATCCCGCAGCAGACAGAGCCCAATGAAAGTACCAAGCAAGAAGAAAGCAAAGAGAGTCAAGAGAGCATTACCAGCTGCAAGGATGGCGGAGCGGTCGAAGGCGTTGCGTTCATTGTAGCAGTCTCCCCAGGAGGCGTGGGTTCGAATCCCACCTCAGACCGAGCCCATTGAAAGTACCAAGCAATGACAAAGGAAACACGGTCAAGAGAGCATTACCAGTTGCCAGGATGGCGGAGCGGTCTAAGGCGTTGCGTTCAGGTCGCAGTCTCCCCAGGAGGCGTGGGTTCGAATCCCACCTCAGACAGAGCCCATTGAAAGTACCAAGCAAGAACAAAGCAAACACAGTCAAGAGAGCATTACCAGATGATAAGATGGCAGAGCGGTCTAAGGCGTTGCGTTCAGGTCGCAGTCTCCCCAGGAGGCGTGGGTTCGAATCCCACCTCAGACAGAGCCCATTGAAAGTACCAAGCAAGAACAAAGCAAACACAGTCAAGAGAGCATTACCAGATGATAAGATGGCAGAGCGGTCTAAGGCGTTGCGTTCAGGTCGCAGTCTCCCCAGGAGGCGTGGGTTCAAATCCCACCTCAGACAGTGCCCATTGAAAGTACCAAGCAAGAACAAAGCAAACACAGTCAAGAGAGCATTACCAGTTGCAAGCATAGCGGAGCGGTCTAAGGCGTTGCGTTCAGGTCGCAGTCTCCACAGGAGGCGTGGGTTCGAATCCCACCTCAGACAGAGCCCATTGAAAGTACCAAGCAATAACCAAGGAAACACGGTCAAGAGAGCATTACCAGTTGCCAGGATGGCGGAGCGGTCTAAGGCGTTGCGGTCAGGTCACAGTACCCCAGGAGGCGTGGGTTCGAATCCCACCTCAGACAGAGCCCATTGAAAGTACCAAGCAAGAACAAAGCAAACACAGTAAAGAGAGCATTACCAGGTGCCAGGATGGCGGAGCGGTCTAAGGCGTTGCGTTCAGGTCGCAGTCTCCCCAGGAGGCGTGGGTTCGAATCCCACCTCAGACAGAGCCCATTGAAAGTACCAAGCAAGAACAAAGGAAACACAGTCAAGAGAGCATTACCAGTTGCCAGGATGGCGGAGCGGTCTAAGGCTTTGCGTTCAGGTCGCAGTCTCCCCTGGAGGCGTGGGTTCGAATCCCGCCTCAGACAGAGCCCATTGAAAGTACCAAGCAAGAACAAAGCAAACACAGTCAAGAGAGCATTACCAGATGATAAGATGGCAGAGCGGTCTAAGGCGTTGCGTTCAGGTCGCAGTCTCCCCAGGAGGCGTGGGTTCGAATCCCACCTCAGACAGAGCCCATTGAAAGTACCAAGCAATGACAAAGGAAACACGGTCAAGAGAGCATTACCAGTTGCCAGGATGGCGGAGCGGTCTAAGGCGTTGCGTTCAGGTGACAGTACCCCAGGAGGCGTGGGTTCGAATCCCACCTCAGACAGAGCCCATTGAAAGTACCAAGCAAGAACAAAGCAAACACAGTAAAGAGAGCATTACCAGGTGCCAGGATGGCGGAGCGGTCTAAGGCGTTGCGTTCAGGTCGCAGTCTCCCCAGGAGGCGTGGGTTCGAATCCCACCTCAGACAGAGCCCATTGAAAGTACCAAGCAAGAACAAAGGAAACACAGTCAAGAGAGCATTACCAGTTGCCAGGATGGCGGAGCGGTCTAAGGCTTTGCGTTCAGGTCGCAGTCTCCCCTGGAGGCGTGGGTTGGAATCCCGCCTCAGACAGAGCCCATTGAAAGTACCAAGCAAGAACAAAGCAAACACAGTCAACAGTGCATTACCAGTTGCCAGCATAGCGGAGCGGTCTAAGGCGTTGCGTCCAGGTCGCAGTCTCCACAGGAGGCGTGGGTTCGAATCCCACCTCAGACAGAGCCCATTGAAAGTACCAACCAAGAACAAAGGAAACACAGTCAAGAAAGCATTACCAGTTGCCAGGATGGCGGAGCGGTCTAAGGCGTTGCGTTCAGGTCGCAGTCTCCCCAGGAGGCGTGGGTTCGAATCCCACCTCAGACAGAGCCCATTGAAAGTACCAAGCAAGAACAAAGCAAACACAGTCAAGAGAGCATTACCAGATGCCAGCATAGCGGAGCGGTCTAAGGCGTTGCGTTCAGGTCACAGTGTCCCCAGGAGGCGTGGATTCGAATCCCACCTCAGACAGTGCCCATTGAAAGTACCAAGCAAGAACAAAGCAAACACAGTCAAGAGAGCATTACCAGTTGCCAGGATGGCGGAGTGGTCTAAGGTGTAGCGTTCAGGTCGCAGTCTCCCCAGGAGGCGTGGGTTCGAATCCCACCTCAGACAGAGCCCATTGAAAGTACCAAGCAAGAACAAAGCAAACACATTCAAGAGAGCATTACCAGTTGCCAGGATGGCAGAGCGGTCTAAGGCGCTGCGTTCAGGTCGCAGTCTCCCCAGGAGGCGTGGGTTCAAATCCCGCAGCAGACAGAGCTCATTGAAAGTACCAAGCAAGAAGAAAGCAAACACAGTCAAGAGAGCATTACCAGATGCCAGCATAGCGGAGCGGTCTAAGGCGTTGCGTTCTGGTCGCAGTCTCCCCAGGAGGCGTGGGTTTGAATCCCACCTCAGACAGAGCCCATTGAAAGTACCAAGCAAGAACAAAGGAAACACAGTCAAGAAAGCATTACCAGTTGCCAGGATGGCGGAGCGGTCTAAGGCGTTGCGTTCAGGTCGCAGTCTCCCCAGGAGGCGTGGGTTCGAATCCCACCTCAGACAGAGCCCATTGAAAGTACCAAGCAAGAACTAAGCAAACACAGTCAAGAGAGCATTACCAGATGATAAGATGGCAGAGCGGTCTAAGGCGTTGCGTTCAGGTCGCAGTCTCCCCAGGAGGCGTGGGTTCAAATCCCACCTCAGACAGTGACCATTGAAAGTACCAAGCAAGAACAAAGCAAACACAGTCAAGAGAGCAATACCAGATGCCAGCATAGCGGAGCGGTCGAAGGCGTTGCGTTCAGGTCGCAGTGTCCCCAGGAGGCGTGGGTTCGAATCCCACCTCAGACAGTTCCCATTGAAAGTACCAAGCAAGAACAAAGCAAACACAGTCAAGAGAGCATTACCAGTTGCCAGGATGGCGGAGCGGTCTAAGGTGTTGCGTTCAGGTCGCAGTCTCCCCAGGAGGCGTGGGTTCGAATCCCACCTCAGACAGAGCCCATTGAAAGTACCAAGCAAGAACAAAGCAAACACAGTCAAGAGAGCATTACCAGATGATAAGATGGCAGAGCGGTCTAAGGCGTTGCGTTCAGGTCGCAGTCTCCCCAGGAGGCGTGGGTTCAAATCCCACCTCAGACAGTGCCCATTGAAAGTACCAAGCAAGAACAAAGCAAACACAGTCAAGAGAGCATTACCAGTTGCAAGCATAGCGGAGCGGTCTAAGGCGTTGCGTTCAGGTCGCAGTCTCCACAGGAGGCGTGGGTTCGAATCCCACCTCAGACAGAGCCCATTGAAAGTACCAAGCAATAACCAAGGAAACACGGTCAAGAGAGCATTACCAGTTGCCAGGATGGCGGAGCGGTCTAAGGCGTTGCGGTCAGGTCACAGTACCCCAGGAGGCGTGGGTTCGAATCCCACCTCAGACAGAGCCCATTGAAAGTACCAAGCAAGAACAAAGCAAACACAGTAAAGAGAGCATTACCAGGTGCCAGGATGGCGGAGCGGTCTAAGGCGTTGCGTTCAGGTCGCAGTCTCCCCAGGAGGCGTGGGTTCGAATCCCACCTCAGACAGAGCCCATTGAAAGTACCAAGCAAGAACAAAGGAAACACAGTCAAGAGAGCATTACCAGTTGCCAGGATGGCGGAGCGGTCTAAGGCTTTGCGTTCAGGTCGCAGTCTCCCCTGGAGGCGTGGGTTCGAATCCCGCCTCAGACAGAGCCCATTGAAAGTACCAAGCAAGAACAAAGCAAACACAGTCAAGAGAGCATTACCAGATGATAAGATGGCAGAGCGGTCTAAGGCGTTGCGTTCAGGTCGCAGTCTCCCCAGGAGGCGTGGGTTCGAATCCCACCTCAGACAGAGCCCATTGAAAGTACCAAGCAATGACAAAGGAAACACGGTCAAGAGAGCATTACCAGTTGCCAGGATGGCGGAGCGGTCTAAGGCGTTGCGTTCAGGTGACAGTACCCCAGGAGGCGTGGGTTCGAATCCCACCTCAGACAGAGCCCATTGAAAGTACCAAGCAAGAACAAAGCAAACACAGTAAAGAGAGCATTACCAGGTGCCAGGATGGCGGAGCGGTCTAAGGCGTTGCGTTCAGGTCGCAGTCTCCCCAGGAGGCGTGGGTTCGAATCCCACCTCAGACAGAGCCCATTGAAAGTACCAAGCAAGAACAAAGGAAACACAGTCAAGAGAGCATTACCAGTTGCCAGGATGGCGGAGCGGTCTAAGGCTTTGCGTTCAGGTCGCAGTCTCCCCTGGAGGCGTGGGTTGGAATCCCGCCTCAGACAGAGCCCATTGAAAGTACCAAGCAAGAACAAAGCAAACACAGTCAACAGTGCATTACCAGTTGCCAGCATAGCGGAGCGGTCTAAGGCGTTGCGTCCAGGTCGCAGTCTCCACAGGAGGCGTGGGTTCGAATCCCACCTCAGACAGAGCCCATTGAAAGTACCAACCAAGAACAAAGGAAACACAGTCAAGAAAGCATTACCAGTTGCCAGGATGGCGGAGCGGTCTAAGGCGTTGCGTTCAGGTCGCAGTCTCCCCAGGAGGCGTGGGTTCGAATCCCACCTCAGACAGAGCCCATTGAAAGTACCAAGCAAGAACAAAGCAAACACAGTCAAGAGAGCATTACCAGATGCCAGCATAGCGGAGCGGTCTAAGGCGTTGCGTTCAGGTCGCAGTGTCCCCAGGAGGCGTGGATTCGAATCCCACCTCAGACAGTGCCCATTGAAAGTACCAAGCAAGAACAAAGCAAACACAGTCAAGAGAGCATTACCAGTTGCCAGGATGGCGGAGTGGTCTAAGGTGTAGCGTTCAGGTCGCAGTCTCCCCAGGAGGCGTGGGTTCGAATCCCACCTCAGACAGAGCCCATTGAAAGTACCAAGCAAGAACAAAGCAAACACATTCAAGAGAGCATTACCAGTTGCCAGGATGGCAGAGCGGTCTAAGGCGCTGCGTTCAGGTCGCAGTCTCCCCAGGAGGCGTGGGTTCAAATCCCGCAGCAGACAGAGCTCATTGAAAGTACCAAGCAAGAAGAAAGCAAACACAGTCAAGAGAGCATTACCAGATGCCAGCATAGCGGAGCGGTCTAAGGCGTTGCGTTCTGGTCGCAGTCTCCCCAGGAGGCGTGGGTTTGAATCCCACCTCAGACAGAGCCCATTGAAAGTACCAAGCAAGAACAAAGGAAACACAGTCAAGAAAGCATTACCAGTTGCCAGGATGGCGGAGCGGTCTAAGGCGTTGCGTTCAGGTCGCAGTCTCCCCAGGAGGCGTGGGTTCGAATCCCACCTCAGACAGAGCCCATTGAAAGTACCAAGCAAGAACTAAGCAAACACAGTCAAGAGAGCATTACCAGATGATAAGATGGCAGAGCGGTCTAAGGCGTTGCGTTCAGGTCGCAGTCTCCCCAGGAGGCGTGGGTTCAAATCCCACCTCAGACAGTGACCATTGAAAGTACCAAGCAAGAACAAAGCAAACACAGTCAAGAGAGCAATACCAGATGCCAGCATAGCGGAGCGGTCGAAGGCGTTGCGTTCAGGTCGCAGTGTCCCCAGGAGGCGTGGGTTCGAATCCCACCTCAGACAGTTCCCATTGAAAGTACCAAGCAAGAACAAAGCAAACACAGTCAAGAGAGCATTACCAGTTGCCAGGATGGCGGAGCGGTCTAAGGTGTTGCGTTCAGGTCGCAGTCTCCCCAGGAGGCGTGGGTTCGAATCCCACCTCAGACAGAGCCCATTGAAAGTACCAAGCAAGAACAAAGCAAACACATTCAAGAGAGTATTACCAGTTGCCAGGATGGCAGAGCGGTCTAAGGCGCTGCGTTAAGGTCGCAGTCTCCCCAGGAGGCGTGGGTTCAAATCCCGCAGCAGACAGAGCCCAATGAAAGTACCAAGCAAGAAGAAAGCAAAGACAGTCAAGAGAGCATTACCAGCTGCAAGGATGGCGGAGCGGTCGAAAGCGTTGCGTTCATTGTCGCAGTTTCCCCAGGAGGCGTGGGTTCTAATCCCACCTCAAACCGAGCCCATTGAAAGTACCAAGCAATGACAAAGGAAACACGGTCAAGAGAGCATTACCAGTTGCCAGGATGGCGGAGCGGTCTAAGGCGTTGCGTTCAGGTCGCAGTCTCCCCAGGAGGCGTGGGTTCGAATCCCACCTCAGACAGAGCCCATTGAAAGTACCAAGCAAGAACAAAGCAAACACAGTCAAGAGAGCATTACCAGATGATAAGATGGCAGAGCGGTCTAAGGCGTTGCGTTTAGGTCGCAGTCTCCCCAGGAGGCGTGGGTTCGAATCCCACCTCAGACAGAGCCCATTGAAAGTACCAAGCAAGAACAAAGCAAACACAGTCAAGAGAGCATTACCAGATGATAAGATGGCAGAGCGGTCTAAGGCGTTGCGTTCAGGTCGCAGTCTCCCCAGGAGGCGTGGGTTCAAATCCCACCTCAGACAGTGCCCATTGAAAGTACCAAGCAAGAACAAAGCAAACACAGTCAAGAGAGCATTACCAGTTGCAAGCATAGCGGAGCGGTCTAAGGCGTTGCGTTCAGGTCGCAGTCTCCACAGGAGGCGTGGGTTCGAATCCCACCTCAGACAGAGCCCATTGAAAGTACCAAGCAATAACCAAGGAAACACGGTCAAGAGAGCATTACCAGTTGCCAGGATGGCGGAGCGGTCTAAGGCGTTCCGTTCAGGTCACAGTCTCCCCAGGAGGCGTGGGTTCGAATCCCACCTCAGACAGAGCCCATTGAAAGTACCAAGCAATAACCAAGGAAACACGGTCAAGAGAGCATTACCAGTTGCCAGGATGGCGGAGCGGTCTAAGGCGTTGCGGTCAGGTCACAGTACCCCAGGAGGCGTGGGTTCGAATCCCACCTCAGACAGAGCCCATTGAAAGTACCAAGCAAGAACAAAGCAAACACAGTAAAGAGAGCATTACCAGGTGCCAGGATGGCGGAGCGGTCTAAGGCGTTGCGTTCAGGTCGCAGTCTCCCCAGGAGGCGTGGGTTCGAATCCCACCTCAGACAGAGCCCATTGAAAGTACCAAGCAAGAACAAAGCAAACACAGTAAAGAGAGCATTACCAGGTGCCAGGATGGCGGAGCGGTCTAAGGCGTTGCGTTCAGGTCGCAGTCTCCCCAGGAGGCGTGGGTTCAAATCCCGCAGCAGACAGAGCTCATTGAAAGTACCAAGCAAGAAGAAAGCAAAGACAGTCAAGAGAGCATTACCAGCTGCAAGGATGGCGGAGCGGTCGAAGGCGTTGCGTTCAGGTCGCAGTCTCCCCAGGAGGCGTGGGTTTGAATCCCACCTCAGACAGAGCCCATTGAAAGTACCTAGCAATAACAAAACAAACACGGTCAAGAGAGCATTACCAGTTGCCAGGATGGCGGAGCGGTCTAAGGCGTTGCGTTCAGGTCGCAGTCTCCACAGGAGGCGTGGGTTCGAATCCCACCTCAGACAGAGCCCGTTGAAAGTACCAAGCAAGAACAAAGGAAACACAGTCAAGAGAGCATTACCAGCTGCCAGGATGGCAGAGCGGTCTAAGGCGTTGCGTTCAGGTCGCAGTCACCCCTGGCGGCGTGGGTTCGAATCCCGCCTCAGACAGAGCCCATTGAAAGTACCAAGCAAGAAGAAAGCAAACACAGTCAAGAGAGCATTACCAGTTGCCAGGATGGCAGAGCGGTCTAAGGCGTTGCGTTCAGGTCGCAGTCTCCCCTGGTGGCGTGGGTTCGAATCCCGCCTCAGAAAGAGCCCATTGAAAGTACCAAGCAAGAACAAAGCAAACACAGTCAAGAGAGCATTACCAGTTGCCAGGATGGCAGAGCGGTCTAAGGCGCTGCGTTCAGGTCGCAGTCTCCCCAGGAGGCGTGGGTTCGAATCCCACCTCAGACAGAGCCCATTGAAAGTACCAAGCAAGAACAAAGCAAACACAGTCAAGAGAGCATTACCAGATGATAAGATGGCAGAGCGGTCTAAGGCGTTGCGTTCAGGTCGCAGTCTCCCCAGGAGGCGTGGGCTCAAATCCCACCTCAGACAGTGACCATTGAAAGTACCAAGCAAGAACAAAGCAAACACAGTCAAGAGAGCATTACCAGATGCCAGCATAGCGGAGCGGTCTAAGGCGTTGCGTTCAGGTCGCAGTGTCCCCAGGAGGCGTGGGTTCGAATCCCACCTCAGACAGTGCCCATTGAAAGTACCAAGCAAGAACAAAGCAAACACAGTCAAGAGAGCATTACCAGTTGCCAGGATGGCGGAGCGGTCTAAGGTGTTGCGTTCAGGTCGCAGTCTCCCCAGGAGGCGTGGGTTCGAATCCCACCTCAGACAGAGCCCATTGAAAGTACCAAGCAAGAACAAAGCAAACACAGTCAAGAGAGCATTACCAGATGCCAGCATAGCGGAGCGGTCTAAGGCGTTGCGTTCAGGTCGCAGTGTCCCCAGGAGGCGTGGGTTCGAATCCCACCTCAGACAGTGCCCATTGAAAGTACCAAGCAAGAAGAAAGCAAACACATTCAAGAGAGTATTACCAGTTGCCAGGATGGCAGAGCGGTCTAAGGCACTGCGTTAAGGTCGCAGTCTCCCCAGGAGGCGTGGGTTCAAATCCCGCAGCAGACAGAGCCCAATGAAAGTACCAAGCAAGAAGAAAGCAAAGACAGTCAAGAGAGCATTACCAGCTGCAAGGATGGCGGAGCGGTCGAAGGCGTTGCGTTCATTGTCGCAGTCTCCCCAGGAGGCGTGGGTTCGAATCCCACCTCAAACCGAGCCCATTGAAAGTACCAAGCAATGACAAAGGAAACACGGTCAAGAGAGCATTACCAGTTGCCAGGATGGCGGAGCGGTCTAAGGCGTTGCGTTCAGGTCGCAGTCTCCCCAGGAGGCGTGGGTTCGAATCCCACCTCAGACAGAGCCCATTGAAAGTACCAAGCAAGAACAAAGCAAACACAGTCAAGAGAGCATTACCAGATGATAAGATGGCAGAGCGGTCTAAGGCGTTGCGTTCAGGTCGCAGTCTCCCCAGGAGGCGTGGGTTCGAATCCCACCTCAGACAGAGCCCATTGAAAGTACCAAGCAAGAACAAAGCAAACACAGTCAAGAGAGCATTACCAGATGATAAGATGGCAGAGCGGTCTAAGGCGTTGCGTTCAGGTCGCAGTCTCCCCAAGAGGCGTGGGTTCAAATCCCACCTCAGACAGTGCCCATTGAAAGTACCAAGCAAGAACAAAGCAAACACAGTCAAGAGAGCATTACCAGTTGCAAGCATAGCGGAGCGGTCTAAGGCGTTGCGTTCAGGTCGCAGTCTCCACAGGAGGCGTGGGTTCGAATCCCACCTCAGACAGAGCCCATTGAAAGTACCAAGCAATAACCAAGGAAACACGGTCAAGAGAGCATTACCAGTTGCCAGGATGGCGGAGCGGTCTAAGGCGTTCCGTTCAGGTCACAGTCTCCCCAGGAGGCGTGGGTTCGAATCCCACCTCAGACAGAGCCCATTGAAAGTACCAAGCAATAACCAAGGAAACACGGTCAAGAGAGCATTACCAGTTGCCAGGATGGCGGAGCGGTCTAAGGCGTTGCGGTCAGGTCACAGTACCCCAGGAGGCGTGGGTTCGAATCCCACCTCAGACAGAGCCCATTGAAAGTACCAAGCAAGAACAAAGCAAACACAGTAAAGAGAGCATTACCAGGTGCCAGGATGGCGGAGCGGTCTAAGGCGTTGCGTTCAGGTCGCAGTCTCCCCAGGAGGCGTGGGTTCGAATCCCACCTCAGACAGAGCCCATTGAAAGTACCAAGCAAGAACAAAGCAAACACAGTAAAGAGAGCATTACCAGGTGCCAGGATGGCGGAGCGGTCTAAGGCGTTGCGTTCAGGTCGCAGTCTCCCCAGGAGGCGTGGGTTCAAATCCCGCAGCAGACAGAGCTCATTGAAAGTACCAAGCAAGAAGAAAGCAAAGACAGTCAAGAGAGCATTACCAGCTGCAAGGATGGCGGAGCGGTCGAAGGCGTTGCGTTCAGGTCGCAGTCTCCCCAGGAGGCGTGGGTTTGAATCCCACCTCAGACAGAGCCCATTGAAAGTACCTAGCAATAACAAAACAAACACGGTCAAGAGAGCATTACCAGTTGCCAGGATGGCGGAGCGGTCTAAGGCGTTGCGTTCAGGTCGCAGTCTCCACAGGAGGCGTGGGTTCGAATCCCACCTCAGACAGAGCCCGTTGAAAGTACCAAGCAAGAACAAAGGAAACACAGTCAAGAGAGCATTACCAGCTGCCAGGATGGCAGAGCGGTCTAAGGCGTTGCGTTCAGGTCGCAGTCACCCCTGGCGGCGTGGGTTCGAATCCCGCCTCAGACAGAGCCCATTGAAAGTACCAAGCAAGAAGAAAGCAAACACAGTCAAGAGAGCATTACCAGTTGCCAGGATGACAGAGCGGTCTAAGGCGTTGCGTTCAGGTCGCAGTCTCCCCTGGTGGCGTGGGTTCGAATCCCGCCTCAGACAGAGCCCATTGAAAGTACCAAGCAAGAACAAAGCAAACACAGTCAAGAGAGCATTACCAGTTGCCAGGATGGCAGAGCGGTCTAAGGCGCTGCGTTCAGGTCGCAGTCTCCCCAGGAGGCGTGGGTTCGAATCCCACCTCAGACAGAGCCCATTGAAAGTACCAAGAAAGAACAAAGCAAACACAGTCAAGAGAGCATTACCAGATGATAAGATGGCAGAGCGGTCTAAGGCGTTGCGTTCAGGTCGCAGTCTCCCCAGGAGGCGTGGGCTCAAATCCCACCTCAGACAGTGACCATTGAAAGTACCAAGCAAGAACAAAGCAAACACAGTCAAGAGAGCATTACCAGATGCCAGCATAGCGGAGCGGTCTAAGGCGTTGCGTTCAGGTCGCAGTGTCCCCAGGAGGCGTGGGTTCGAATCCCACCTCAGACAGTGCCCATTGAAAGTACCAAGCAAGAACAAAGCAAACACAGTCAAGAGAGCATTACCAGTTGCCAGGATGGCGGAGCGGTCTAAGGTGTTGCGTTCAGGTCGCAGTCTCCCCAGGAGGCGTGGGTTCGAATCCCACCTCAGACAGAGCCCATTGAAAGTACCAAGCAAGAACAAAGCAAACACAGTCAAGAGAGCATTACCAGATGCCAGCATAGCGGAGCGGTCTAAGGCGTTGCGTTCAGGTCGCAGTGTCCCCAGGAGGCGTGGGTTCGAATCCCACCTCAGACAGTGCCCATTGAAAGTACCAAGCAAGAACAAAGCAAACACAGTCAAGAGAGCATTACCAGTTGCCAGGATGGCGGAGCGGTCTAAGGTGTTGCGTTCAGGTCGCAGTCTCCCCAGGAGGCGTGGGTTCGAATCCCACCTCAGACAGAGCCCATTGAAAGTACCAAGCAAGAACAAAGCAAACACATTCAAGAGAGCATTACCAGTTGCCAGGATGGCAGAGCGGTCTAAGGCGCTGCGTTCAGGTCGCAGTCTCCCCAGGAGTCGTGGGTTCAAATCCCGCAGCAGACAGAGCTCATTGAAAGTACCAAGCAAGAAGAAAGCAAACACAGTCAAGAGAGCATTACCAGATGCCAGAATAGCGGAGCGGTCTAAGGCGTTGCGTTCAGGTCGCAGTCTCCCCAGGAGGCGTGGGTTCGAATCCCAACTCAGACAGAGCCCATTGAAAGTACCAAGCAAGAACAAAGGAAACACAGTCAAGAAAGCATTACCAGTTGCCAGGATGGCGGAGCGGTCTAAGGCGTTGCGTTCAGGTCGCAGTCTCCCCAGGAGGCGTGGGTTCGAATCCCACCTCAGACAGAGCCCATTGAAAGTACCAAGCAAGAACAAAGCAAACACAGTCAAGAGAGCATTACCAGATGATAAGATGGCAGAGCGGTCTAAGGCGTTGCGTTCAGGTCGCAGTCTCCCCAGGAGGCGTGGGTTCAAATCCCACCTCAGACAGTGACCATTGAAAGTACCAAGCAAGAACAAAGCAAACACAGTCAAGAGAGCATTACCAGATGCCAGCATAGCGGAGCGGTCTAAGGCGTTGCGTTCAGGTCGCAGTGTCCCCAGGAGGCGTGGGTTCGAATCCCACCTCAGACAGTGCCCATTGAAAGTACCAAGCAAGAACAAAGCAAACACAGTCAAGAGAGCATTACCAGTTGCCAGGATGGCGGAGCGGTCTAAGGTGTTGCGTTCAGGTCGCAGTCTCCCCAGGAGGCGTGGGTTCGAATCCCACCTCAGACAGAGCCCATTGAAAGTACCAAGCAATGACAAAGGAAACACGGTCAAGAGAGCATTACCAGTTGCCAGGATGGCGGAGCGGTCTAAGGCGTTGCGTTCAGGTGACAGTACCCCAGGAGGCGTGGGTTCGAATCCCACCTCAGACAGAGCCCATTGAAAGTACCAAGCAAGAACAAAGCAAACACAGTAAAGAGAGCATTACCAGGTGCCAGGATGGCGGAGCGGTCTAAGGCGTTGCGTTCAGGTCGCAGTCTCCCCAGGAGGCGTGGGTTCGAATCCCACCTCAGACAGAGCCCATTGAAAGTACCAAGCAAGAACAAAGGAAACACAGTCAAGAGAGCATTACCAGTTGCCAGGATGGCGGAGCGGTCTAAGGCTTTGCGTTCAGGTCGCAGTCTCCCCTGGAGGCGTGGGTTGGAATCCCGCCTCAGACAGAGCCCATTGAAAGTACCAAGCAAGAACAAAGCAAACACAGTCAAGAGAGCATTACCAGTTGCCAGCATAGCGGAGCGGTCTAAGGCGTTGCGTCCAGGTCGCAGTCTCCACAGGAGGCGTGGGTTCGAATCCCACCTCAGACAGAGCCCATTGAAAGTACCAAGCAAGAACAAAGGAAACACAGTCAAGAAAGCATTACCAGTTGCCAGGATGGCGGAGCGGTCTAAGGCGTTGCGTTCAGGTCGCAGTCTCCCCAGGAGGCGTGGGTTCGAATCCCACCTCAGACAGAGCCCATTGAAAGTACCAAGCAAGAACAAAGCAAACAGAGTCAAGAGAGCATTACCAGATGCCAGCATAGCGGAGCGGTCTAAGGCGTTGCGTTCAGGTCGCAGTGTCCCCAGGAGGCGTGGGTTCGAATCCCACCTCAGACAGTGCCCATTGAAAGTACCAAGCAAGAACAAAGCAAACACAGTCAAGAGAGCATTACCAGTTGCCAGGATGGCGGAGTGGTCTAAGGTGTTGCGTTCAGGTCGCAGTCTCCCCAGGAGGCGTGGGTTCGAATCCCACCTCAGACAGAGCCCATTGAAAGTACCAAGCAAGAACAAAGCAAACACATTCAAGAGAGCATTACCAGTTGCCAGGATGGCAGAGCGGTCTAAGGCGTTGCGTTCAGGTCGCAGTCACCCCTGGCGGCGTGGGTTCGAATCCCGCCTCAGACAGAGCCCATTGAAAGTACCAAGCAAGAAGAAAGCAAACACAGTCAAGAGAGCATTACCAGTTGCCAGGATGGCAGAGCGGTCTAAGGCGTTGCGTTCAGGTCGCAGTCTCCCCTGGTGGCGTGGGTTCGAATCCCGCCTCAGACAGAGCCCATTGAAAGTACCAAGCAAGAACAAAGCAAACACAGTCAAGAGAGCATTACCAGTTGCCAGGATGGCAGAGCGGTCTAAGGCGCTGCGTTCAGGTCGCAGTCTCCCCAGGAGGCGTGGGTTCGAATCCCACCTCAGACAGAGCCCATTGAAAGTACCAAGCAAGAACAAAGCAAACACAGTCAAGAGAGCATTACCAGATGATAAGATGGCAGAGCGGTCTAAGGCGTTGCGTTCAGGTCGCAGTCTCCCCAGGAGGCGTGGGCTCAAATCCCACCTCAGACAGTGACCATTGAAAGTACCAAGCAAGAACAAAGCAAACACAGTCAAGAGAGCATTACCAGATGCCAGCATAGCGGAGCGGTCTAAGGCGTTGCGTTCAGGTCGCAGTGTCCCCAGGAGGCGTGGGTTCGAATCCCACCTCAGACAGTGCCCATTGAAAGTACCAAGCAAGAACAAAGCAAACACAGTCAAGAGAGCATTACCAGTTGCCAGGATGGCGGAGCGGTCTAAGGTGTTGCGTTCAGGTCGCAGTCTCCCCAGGAGGCGTGGGTTCGAATCCCACCTCAGACAGAGCCCATTGAAAGTACCAAGCAAGAACAAAGCAAACACAGTCAAGAGAGCATTACCAGATGCCAGCATAGCGGAGCGGTCTAAGGCGTTGCGTTCAGGTCGCAGTGTCCCCAGGAGGCGTGGGTTTGAATCCCACCTCAGACAGTGCCCATTGAAAGTACCAAGCAAGAACAAAGCAAACACAGTCAAGAGAGCATTACCAGTTGCCAGGATGGCGGAGCGGTCTAAGGTGTTGCGTTCAGGTCGCAGTCTCCCCAGGAGGCGTGGGTTCGAATCCCACCTCAGACAGAGCCCATTGAAAGTACCAAGCAAGAACAAAGCAAACACATTCAAGAGAGCATTACCAGTTGCCAGGATGGCAGAGCGGTCTAAGGCGCTGCGTTCAGGTCGCAGTCTCCCCAGGAGTCGTGGGTTCAAATCCCGCAGCAGACAGAGCTCATTGAAAGTACCAAGCAAGAAGAAAGCAAACACAGTCAATAGAGCATTACCAGATGCCAGCATAGCCGAGCGGTCTAAGGCGTTGCGTTCAGGTCGCAGTCTCCCCAGGAGGCGTGGGTTCGAATCCCAACTCAGACAGAGCCCATTGAAAGTACCAAGCAAGAACAAAGGAAACACAGTCAAGAAAGCATTACCAGTTGCCAGGATGGCGGAGCGGTCTAAGGCGTTGCGTTCAGGTCGCAGTCTCCCCAGGAGGCGTGGGTTCGAAACCCACCTCAGACAGAGCCCATTGAAAGTACCAAGCAAGAACAAAGCAAACACAGTCAAGAGAGCATTACCAGATGATAAGATGGCAGAGCGGTCTAAGGCGTTGCGTTCAGGTCGCAGTCTCCCCAGGAGGCGTGGGTTCAAATCCCACCTCAGACAGTGACCATTGAAAGTACCAAGCAAGAACAAAGCAAACACAGTCAAGAGAGCATTACCAGATGCCAGCATAGCGGAGCGGTCTAAGGTGTTGCGTTCAGGTCGCAGTCTCCCCAGGAGGCGTGGGTTCGAATCCCACCTCAGACAGAGCCCATTGAAAGTACCAAGCAATGACAAAGGAAACACGGTCAAGAGAGCATTACCAGTTGCCAGGATGGCGGAGCGGTCTAAGGCGTTGCGTTCAGGTGACAGTACCCCAGGAGGCGTGGGTTCGAATCCCACCTCAGACAGAGCCCATTGAAAGTACCAAGCAAAAACAAAGCAAACACAGTAAAGAGAGCATTACCAGGTGCCAGGATGGCGGAGCGGTCTAAGGCGTTGCGTTCAGGTCGCAGTCTCCCCAGGAGGCGTGGGTTCGAATCCCACCTCAGACAGAGCCCATTGAAAGTACCAAGCAAGAACAAAGGAAACACAGTCAAGAGAGCATTACCAGTTGCCAGGATGGCGGAGCGGTCTAAGGCTTTGCGTTCAGGTCGCAGTCTCCCCTGGAGGCGTGGGTTGGAATCCCGCCTCAGACAGAGCCCATTGAAAGTACCAAGCAAGAACAAAGCAAACACAGTCAAGAGAGCATTACCAGTTGCCAGCATAGCGGAGCGGTCTAAGGCGTTGCGTCCAGGTCGCAGTCTCCACAGGAGGCGTGGGTTCGAATCCCACCTCAGACAGAGCCCATTGAAAGTACCAAGCAAGAACAAAGGAAACACAGTCAAGAAAGCATTACCAGTTGCCAGGATGGCGGAGCGGTCTAAGGCGTTGCGTTCAGGTCGCAGTCTCCCCAGGAGGCGTGGGTTCGAATCCCACCTCAGACAGAGCCCATTGAAAGTACCAAGCAAGAACAAAGCAAACACAGTCAAGAGAGCATTACCAGATGCCAGCATAGCGGAGCGGTCTAAGGCGTTGCGTTCAGGTCGCAGTGTCCCCAGGAGGCGTGGGTTCGAATCCCACCTCAGACAGTGCCCATTGAAAGTACCAAGCAAGAACAAAGCAAACACAGTCAAGAGAGCATTACCAGTTGCCAGGATGGCGGAGTGGTCTAAGGTGTTGCGTTCAGGTCGCAGTCTCCCCAGGAGGCGTGGGTTCGAATCCCACCTCAGACAGAGCCCATTGAAAGTACCAAGCAAGAACAAAGCAAACACATTCAAGAGAGCATTACCAGTTGCCAGGATGGCAGAGCGGTCTAATGCGCTGCGTTCAGGTCGCAGTCTCCCCAGGAGGCGTGGGTTCAAATCCCGCAGCAGACAGAGCTCATTGAAAGTACCAAGCAAGAAGAAAGCAAACACAGTCAAGAGAGCATTACCAGATGCCAGCATAGCGGAGCGGTCTAAGGCGTTGCGTTCTGGTCGCAGTCTCCCCAGGAGGCGTGGGTTCGAATCCCACCTCAGACAGAGCCCATTGAAAGTACCAAGCAAGAACAAAGGAAACACAGTCAAGAAAGCATTACCAGTTGCCAGGATGGCGGAGCGGTCTAAGGCGTTGCGTTCAGGTCGCAGTCTCCCCAGGAGGCGTGGGTTCGAATCCCACCTCAGACAGAGCCCATTGAAAGTACCAAGCAAGAACTAAGCAAACACAGTCAAGAGAGCATTACCAGATGATAAGATGGCAGAGCGGTCTAAGGCGTTGCGTTCAGGTCGCAGTCTCCCCAGGAGGCGTGGGTTCAAATCCCACCTCAGACAGTGACCATTGAAAGTACCAAGCAAGAACAAAGCAAACACAGTCAAGAGAGCAATACCAGATGCCAGCATAGCGGAGCGGTCTAAGGCGTTGCGTTCAGGTCGCAGTGTCCCCAGGAGGCGTGGGTTCGAATCCCACCTCAGACAGTGACCATTGAAAGTACCAAGCAAGAACAAAGCAAACACAGTCAAGAGAGCAATACCAGATGCCAGCATAGCGGAGCGGTCTAAGGCGTTGCGTTCAGGTCGCAGTGTCCCCAGGAGGCGTGGGTTCGAATCCCACCTCAGACAGTGCCCATTGAAAGTACCAAGCAAGAACAAAGCAAACACAGTCAAGAGAGCATTACCAGTTGCCAGGATGGCGGAGCGGTCTAAGGTGTTGCGTTCAGGTCGCAGTCTCCCCAGGAGGCGTGGGTTCGAATCCCACCTCAGACAGAGCCCATTGAAAGTACCAAGCAAGAACAAAGCAAACACATTCAAGAGAGTATTACCAGTTGCCAGGATGGCAGAGCGGTCTAATGCGCTGCGTTCAGGTCGCAGTCTCCCCAGGAGGCGTGGGTTCAAATCCCGCAGCAGACAGAGCTCATTGAAAGTACCAAGCAAGAAGAAAGCAAACACAGTCAAGAGAGCATTACCAGATGCCAGCATAGCGGAGCGGTCTAAGGCGTTGCGTTCTGGTCGCAGTCTCCCCAGGAGGCGTGGGTTCGAATCCCACCTCAGACAGAGCCCATTGAAAGTACCAAGCAAGAACAAAGGAAACACAGTCAAGAAAGCATTACCAGTTGCCAGGATGGCGGAGCGGTCTAAGGCGTTGCGTTCAGGTCGCAGTCTCCCCAGGAGGCGTGGGTTCGAATCCCACCTCAGACAGAGCCCATTGAAAGTACCAAGCAAGAACTAAGCAAACACAGTCAAGAGAGCATTACCAGATGATAAGATGGCAGAGCGGTCTAAGGCGTTGCGTTCAGGTCGCAGTCTCCCCAGGAGGCGTGGGTTCAAATCCCACCTCAGACAGTGACCATTGAAAGTAGCAAGCAAGAACAAAGCAAACACAGTCAAGAGAGCAATACCAGATGCCAGCATAGCGGAGCGGTCTAAGGCGTTGCGTTCAGGTCGCAGTGTCCCCAGGAGGCGTGGGTTCGAATCCCACCTCAGACAGTGACCATTGAAAGTACCAAGCAAGAACAAAGCAAACACAGTCAAGAGAGCAATACCAGATGCCAGCATAGCGGAGCGGTCTAAGGCGTTGCGTTCAGGTCGCAGTCTCCACAGGAGGCGTGGATTCGAATCCCACCTCAGACAGAGCCCATTGAAAGTACCAAGCAATAACCAAGGAAACACGGTCAAGAGAGCATTACCAGTTGCCAGGATGGCGGAGCGGTCTAAGGCGTTCCGTTCAGGTCACAGTCTCCCCAGGAGGCGTGGGTTCGAATCCCACCTCAGACAGAGCCCATTGAAAGTACCAAGCAATAACCAAGGAAACAAGGTCAAGAGAGCATTACCAGTTGCCAGGATGGCGGAGCGGTCTAAGGCGTTGCGGTCAGGTCACAGTACCCCAGGAGGCGTGGGTTCGAATCCCACCTCAGACAGAGCCCATTGAAAGTACCAAGCAAGAACAAAGCAAACACAGTAAAGAGAGCATTACCAGGTGCCAGGATGGCGGAGCGGTCTAAGGCGTTGCGTTCAGGTCGCAGTCTCCCCAGGAGGCGTGGGTTCGAATCCCACCTCAGACAGAGCCCATTGAAAGTACCAAGCAAGAACAAAGGAAACACAGTCAAGAGAGCATTACCAGTTGCCAGGATGGCGGAGCGGTCTAAGGCTTTGCGTTCAGGTCGCAGTCTCCCCTGGAGGCGTGGGTTCGAATCCCGCCTCACACAGAGCCCATTGAAAGTACCAAGCAAGAACAAAGCAAACACAGTCAAGAGAGCATTACCAGATGATAAGATGGCAGAGCGGTCTAAGGCGTTGCGTTCAGGTCGCAGTCTCCCCAGGAGGCGTGGGTTCAAATCCCACCTCAGACAGTGCCCATTGAAAGTACCAAGCAAGAACAAAGCAAACACAGTCAAGAGAGCATTACCAGTTGCCAGCATAGCGGAGCGGTCTAAGGCGTTGCGTCCAGGTCGCAGTCTCCACAGGAGGCGTGGGTTCGAATCCCACCTCAGACAGAGCCCATTGAAAGTACCAAGAAATAACCAAGGAAACACGGTCAAGAGAGCATTACCAGTTGCCAGGATGGCGGAGCGGTCTAAGGCGTTGCGTTCAGGTCACAGTCTCCCCAGGAGGCGTGGGTTCGAATCACACCTCAGACAGAGCCCATTGAAAGTACCAAGCAAGAACAAAGCAAACACAGTAAAGAGAGCATTACCAGGTGCCAGGATGGTGGAGCGGTCTAAGGCGGTGCGTTCAGGTTGCAGTCTCCCCAGGAGGCATGGGTTCGAATCCCACCTCAGACAGAGCCCATTGAAAGTACCAAGCAAGAACAAAAGAAACACAGTCAAGAAAGCATTACCAGTTGCCAGGATGGCGGAGCGGTCTAAGGCGTTGCGTTCAGGTCGCAGTCTCCCCAGGAGGCGTGGGTTTGAATCCCACCTCAGACAGAGCCCATTGAAAGTACCAAGCAAGAACAAAGCAAACACAGTCAAGAGAGCATTACCAGATGATAAGATGGCAGAGCGGTCTAAGGCGTTGCGTTCAGGTCGCAGTGTCCCCAGGAGGCGTGGGTTCGAATCCCACCTCAGACAGAGCCCATTGAAAGTACCAAGCAAGAACAAAGCAAACACAGTCAAGAGAGCATTACCAGTTGCCAGGATGGCGGAGCGGTCTAAGGTGTTGCGTTCAGGTCGCAGTCTCCCCAGGAGGCGTGGGTTCGAATCCCACCTCAGACAGAGCCCATTGAAAGTACCAAGCAAGAACAAAGCAAACACATTCAAGAGAGCATTACCAGTTGCCAGGATGGCAGAGCGGTCTAAGGCGCTGCGTTCAGGTCGCAGTCTCCCCAGGAGGCGTGGGTTCAAATCCTGCAGCAGACAGAGCTCATTGAAAGTACCAAGCAAGAAGAAAGCAAAGACAGTCAAGAGAGCATTACCAGCTGCAAGGATGGCGGAGCGGTCGAAGGCGTTGCGTTCAGGTCGCAGTCTCCTCAGGAGGCGTGGGTTTGAATCCCACCTCAGACAGAGCCCATTGAAAGTACCTAGCAATAACAAAGCAAACACGGTCAAGAGAGCATTACCAGTTGCCAGGATGGCGGAGCGGTCTAAGGCGTTGCGTTCAGGTCGCAGTCTCCACAGGAGGCGTGGGTTCGAATCCCACCTCAGACAGAGCCGATTGAAAGTACCAAGCAAGAACAAAGGAAACACAGTAAAGAGAGCATTACCAGTTGCCAGGATGGCGGAGCGGTCTAAGTCGTTGCGTTCAGGTCGCAGTCTCCCCAGGAGGTGTGGGTTCGAATCCCGCCTCAGACAGAGCCCATTGAAAGTACCAAGCAATAACAAAGCAAACACAGTCAAGAGAGCATTACCAGCTGCCAGGATGGCGGAGCGGTCTAAGGCGTTGCGTTCAGGTCGCAGTCTCCCCTGGAGGCGTGGGTTCGAATCCCACCTCAGACAGAGCCCGTTGAAAGTACCAAGCAAGAACAAAGCAAACACCGTCAAGAGAGCATGACCAGCTGCCAGGATGGCAGAGCGGTCTAAGGCGTTGCGTTCAGGTCGCAGTCACCCCTGGAGGCGTGGGTTCGAATCCCGCCTCAGACAGAGCCCATTGAAAGTACCAAGCAAGAAGAAAGCAAACACAGTCAAGAGAGCATTACCAGTTGCCAGGATGGCAGAGCGGTCTAAGGCGTTGCGTTCAGGTCGCAGTCTCCCCTGGTGGCGTGGGTTCGAATCCCGCCTCAGACAGAGCCCATTGAAAGTACCAAGCAAGAACAAAGCAAACACAGTCAAGAGAGCATTACCAGTTGCCAGGATGGCAGAGCGGTCTAAGGCGCTGCGTTCAGGTCGCAGTCTCCCCAGGAGGCGTGGGTTCGAATCCCACCTCAGACAGAGCCCATTGAAAGTACCAAGCAAGAACAAAGCAAACACAGTCAAGAGAGCATTACCAGATGATAAGATGGCAGAGCGGTCTAAGGCGTTGCGTTCAGGTCGCAGTCTCCACAGGAGGCGTGGGTTCGAATCCCACCTCAGACAGAGCCCATTGAAAGTACCAAGCAATAACCAAGGAAACACGGTCAAGAGAGCATTACCAGTTGCCAGGATGGCGGAGCGGTCTAAGGCGTTGCGTTCAGGTCACAGTCTCCCCAGGAGGCGTGGGTTCGAATCACACCTCAGACAGAGCCCATTGAAAGTACCAAGCAAGAACAAAGCAAACACAGTAAAGAGAGCATTACCAGGTGCCAGGATGGTGGAGCGGTCTAAGGCGGTGCGTTCAGGTTGCAGTCTCCCCAGGAGGCATGGGTTCGAATCCAACCTCAGACAGAGCCCATTGAAAGTACCAAGCAAGAACAAAAGAAACACAGTCAAGAAAGCATTACCAGTTGCCAGGATGGCGGAGCGGTCTAAGGCGTTGCGTTCAGGTCGCAGTCTCCCCAGGAGGCGTGGGTTTGAATCCCACCTCAGACAGAGCCCATTGAAAGTACCAAGCAAGAACAAAGCAAAC
Organism: Idiotropiscis lumnitzeri; assembly: GCF_059441095.1. NCBI lineage: Eukaryota > Metazoa > Chordata > Actinopteri > Syngnathiformes > Syngnathidae > Idiotropiscis > Idiotropiscis lumnitzeri. Next base: position 466,786 of record NW_028283598.1, read on the forward strand.
ACAGTCAAGAGAGCATTACCAGATGATAAGATGGCAGAGCGGTCTAAGGCGTTGCGTTCAGGTCGCAGTGTCCCCAGGAGGCGTGGGTTCGAATCCCACCTCAGACAGAGCCCATTGAAAGTACCAAGCAAGAACAAAGCAAACACAGTCAAGAGAGCATTACCAGTTGCCAGGATGGCGGAGCGGTCTAAGGTGTTGCGTTCAGGTCGCAGTCTCCCCAGGAGGCGTGGGTTCGAATCCCACCTCAGACAGAGCCCATTGAAAGTACCAAGCAAGAACAAAGCAAACACATTCAAGAGAGCATTACCAGTTGCCAGGATGGCAGAGCGGTCTAAGGCGCTGCGTTCAGGTCGCAGTCTCCCCAGGAGGCGTGGGTTCAAATCCTGCAGCAGACAGAGCTCATTGAAAGTACCAAGCAAGAAGAAAGCAAAGACAGTCAAGAGAGCATTACCAGCTGCAAGGATGGCGGAGCGGTCGAAGGCGTTGCGTTCAGGTCGCAGTCTCCTCAGGAGGCGTGGGTTTGAATCCCACCTCAGACAGAGCCCATTGAAAGTACCTAGCAATAACAAAGCAAACACGGTCAAGAGAGCATTACCAGTTGCCAGGATGGCGGAGCGGTCTAAGGCGTTGCGTTCAGGTCGCAGTCTCCACAGGAGGCGTGGGTTCGAATCCCACCTCAGACAGAGCCGATTGAAAGTACCAAGCAAGAACAAAGGAAACACAGTAAAGAGAGCATTACCAGTTGCCAGGATGGCGGAGCGGTCTAAGTCGTTGCGTTCAGGTCGCATTCTCCCCAGGAGGTGTGGGTTCGAATCCCGCCTCAGACAGAGCCCATTGAAAGTACCAAGCAATAACAAAGCAAACACAGTCAAGAGAGCATTACCAGCTGCCAGGATGGCGGAGCGGTCTAAGGCGTTGCGTTCAGGTCGCAGTCTCCCCTGGAGGCGTGGGTTCGAATCCCACCTCAGACAGAGCCCGTTGAAAGTACCAAGCAAGAACAAAGCAAACACCGTCAAGAGAGCATGACCAGCTGCCAGGATGGCAGAGCGGTCTAAGGCGTTGCGTTCAGGTCGCAGTCACCCCTGGAGGCGTGGGTTCGAATCCCGCCTCAGACAGAGCCCATTGAAAGTACCAAGCAAGAAGAAAGCAAACACAGTCAAGAGAGCATTACCAGTTGCCAGGATGGCAGAGCGGTCTAAGGCGTTGCGTTCAGGTCGCAGTCTCCCCTGGTGGCGTGGGTTCGAATCCCGCCTCAGACAGAGCCCATTGAAAGTACCAAGCAAGAACAAAGCAAACACAGTCAAGAGAGCATTACCAGTTGCCAGGATGGCAGAGCGGTCTAAGGCGCTGCGTTCAGGTCGCAGTCTCCCCAGGAGGCGTGGGTTCGAATCCCACCTCAGACAGAGCCCATTGAAAGTACCAAGCAAGAACAAAGCAAACACAGTCAAGAGAGCATTACCAGATGATAAGATGGCAGAGCGGTCTAAGGCGTTGCGTTCAGGTCGCAGTCTCCACAGGAGGCGTGGGTTCGAATCCCACCTCAGACAGAGCCCATTGAAAGTACCAAGCAATAACCAAGGAAACACGGTCAAGAGAGCATTACCAGTTGCCAGGATGGCGGAGCGGTCTAAGGCGTTGCGTTCAGGTCACAGTCTCCCCAGGAGGCGTGGGTTCGAATCACACCTCAGACAGAGCCCATTGAAAGTACCAAGCAAGAACAAAGCAAACACAGTAAAGAGAGCATTACCAGGTGCCAGGATGGTGGAGCGGTCTAAGGCGGTGCGTTCAGGTTGCAGTCTCCCCAGGAGGCATGGGTTCGAATCCAACCTCAGACAGAGCCCATTGAAAGTACCAAGCAAGAACAAAGCAAACACAGTCAAGAGAGCATTACCAGATGATAAGATGGCAGAGCGGTCTAAGGCGTTGCGTTCAGGTCGCAGTGTCCCCAGGAGGCGTGGGTTCGAATCCCACCTCAGACAGAGCCCATTGAAAGTACCAAGCAAGAACAAAGCAAACACAGTCAAGAGAGCATTACCAGTTGCCAGGATGGCGGAGCGGTCTAAGGTGTTGCGTTCAGGTCGCAGTCTCCCCAGGAGGCGTGGGTTCGAATCCCACCTCAGACAGAGCCCATTGAAAGTACCAAGCAAGAACAAAGCAAACACATTCAAGAGAGCATTACCAGTTGCCAGGATGGCAGAGCGGTCTAAGGCGCTGCGTTCAGGTCGCAGTCTCCCCAGGAGGCGTGGGTTCAAATCCTGCAGCAGACAGAGCTCATTGAAAGTACCAAGCAAGAAGAAAGCAAAGACAGTCAAGAGAGCATTACCAGCTGCAAGGATGGCGGAGCGGTCGAAGGCGTTGCGTTCAGGTCGCAGTCTCCTCAGGAGGCGTGGGTTTGAATCCCACCTCAGACAGAGCCCATTGAAAGTACCTAGCAATAACAAAGCAAACACGGTCAAGAGAGCATTACCAGTTGCCAGGATGGCGGAGCGGTCTAAGGCGTTGCGTTCAGGTCGCAGTCTCCACAGGAGGCGTGGGTTCGAATCCCACCTCAGACAGAGCCGATTGAAAGTACCAAGCAAGAACAAAGGAAACACAGTAAAGAGAGCATTACCAGTTGCCAGGATGGCGGAGCGGTCTAAGTCGTTGCGTTCAGGTCGCAGTCTCCCCAGGAGGTGTGGGTTCGAATCCCGCCTCAGACAGAGCCCATTGAAAGTACCAAGCAATAACAAAGCAAACACAGTCAAGAGAGCATTACCAGCTGCCAGGATGGCGGAGCGGTCTAAGGCGTTGCGTTCAGGTCGCAGTCTCCCCTGGAGGCGTGGGTTCGAATCCCACCTCAGACAGAGCCCGTTGAAAGTACCAAGCAAGAACAAAGCAAACACAGTCAAGAGAGCATGACCAGCTGCCAGGATGGCAGAGCGGTCTAAGGCGTTGCGTTCAGGTCGCAGTCACCCCTGGAGGCGTGGGTTCGAATCCCGCCTCAGACAGAGCCCATTGAAAGTACCAAGCAAGAAGAAAGCAAACACAGTCAAGAGAGCATTACCAGTTGCCAGGATGGCAGAGCGGTCTAAGGCGTTGCGTTCAGGTCGCAGTCTCCCCTGGTGGCGTGGGTTCGAATCCCGCCTCAGACAGAGCCCATTGAAAGTACCAAGCAAGAACAAAGCAAACACAGTCAAGAGAGCATTACCAGTTGCCAGGATGGCAGAGCGGTCTAAGGCGCTGCGTTCAGGTCGCAGTCTCCCCAGGAGGCGTGGGTTCGAATCCCACCTCAGACAGAGCCCATTGAAAGTACCAAGCAAGAACAAAGCAAACACAGTCAAGAGAGCATTACCAGATGATAAGATGGCAGAGCGGTCTAAGGCGTTGCGTTCAGGTCGCAGTCTCCCCAGGAGGCGTGGGTTCAAATCCCACCTCAGACAGTGACCATTGAAAGTACCAAGCAAGAACAAAGCAAACACAGTCAAGAGAGCATTACCAGATGCCAGCATAGCGGAGCGGTCTAAGGCGTTGCGTTCAGGTCGCAGTGTCCCCAGGAGGCGTGGGTTCGAATCCCACCTCAGACAGTGCCCATTGAAAGTACCAAGCAAGAACAAAGCAAACACAGTCAAGAGAGCATTACCAGTTGCCAGGATGGCGGAGCGGTCTAAGGTGTTGCGTTCAGGTCGCAGTCTCCTCAGGAGGCGTGGGTTTGAATCCCACCTCAGACAGAGCCCATTGAAAGTACCTAGCAATAACAAAGCAAACACGGTCAAGAGAGCATTACCAGTTGCCAGGATGGCGGAGCGGTCTAAGGCGTTGCGTTCAGGTCGCAGTCTCCACAGGAGGCGTGGGTTCGAATCCCACCTCAGACAGAGCCGATTGAAAGTACCAAGCAAGAACAAAGGAAACACAGTAAAGAGAGCATTACCAGTTGCCAGGATGGCGGAGCGGTCTAAGTCGTTGCGTTCAGGTCGCAGTCTCCCCAGGAGGTGTGGGTTCGAATCCCGCCTCAGACAGAGCCCATTGAAAGTACCAAGCAATAACAAAGCAAACACAGTCAAGAGAGCATTACCAGCTGCCAGGATGGCGGAGCGGTCTAAGGCGTTGCGTTCAGGTCGCAGTCTCCCCTGGAGGCGTGGGTTCGAATCCCACCTCAGACAGAGCCCGTTGAAAGTACCAAGCAAGAACAAAGCAAACACAGTCAAGAGAGCATGACCAGCTGCCAGGATGGCAGAGCGGTCTAAGGCGTTGCGTTCAGGTCGCAGTCACCCCTGGAGGCGTGGGTTCGAATCCCGCCTCAGACAGAGCCCATTGAAAGTACCAAGCAAGAAGAAAGCAAACACAGTCAAGAGAGCATTACCAGTTGCCAGGATGGCAGAGCGGTCTAAGGCGTTGCGTTCAGGTCGCAGTCTCCCCTGGTGGCGTGGGTTCGAATCCCGCCTCAGACAGAGCCCATTGAAAGTACCAAGCAAGAACAAAGCAAACACAGTCAAGAGAGCATTACCAGTTGCCAGGATGGCAGAGCGGTCTAAGGCGCTGCGTTCAGGTCGCAGTCTCCCCAGGAGGCGTGGGTTCGAATCCCACCTCAGACAGAGCCCATTGAAAGTACCAAGCAAGAACAAAGCAAACACAGTCAAGAGAGCATTACCAGATGATAAGATGGCAGAGCGGTCTAAGGCGTTGCGTTCAGGTCGCAGTCTCCCCAGGAGGCGTGGGTTCAAATCCCACCTCAGACAGTGACCATTGAAAGTACCAAGCAAGAACAAAGCAAACACAGTCAAGAGAGCATTACCAGATGCCAGCATAGCGGAGCGGTCTAAGGCGTTGCGTTCAGGTCGCAGTGTCCCCAGGAGGCGTGGGTTCGAATCCCACCTCAGACAGTGCCCATTGAAAGTACCAAGCAAGAACAAAGCAAACACAGTCAAGAGAGCATTACCAGTTGCCAGGATGGCGGAGCGGTCTAAGGTGTTGCGTTCAGGTCGCAGTCTCCCCAGGAGGCGTTGGTTCGAATCCCACCTCAGACAGAGCCCATTGAAAGTACCAAGCAAGAACAAAGCAAACACATTCAAGAGAGCATTACCAGTTGCCAGGATGGCAGAGCGGTCTAAGGCGCTGCGTTCAGGTCGCAGTCTCCCCAGGAGGCGTGGGTTCAAATCCCGCAGCATACAGAGCCCAATGAAAGTACCAAGCAAGAAGAAAGCAAAGACAGTCAAGAGAGCATTACCAGCTGCAAGGATGGCGGAGCGGTCGAAGGCGTTGCGTTCATTGTCGCAGTCTCCCCAGGAGGCGTGGGTTCGAATCCCACCTCAGACAGAGCCCATTGAAAGTACCAAGCAAGAACAAAAGAAACACAGTCAAGAAAGCATTACCAGTTGCCAGGATGGCGGAGCGGTCTAAGGCGTTGCGTTCAGGTCGCAGTCTCCCCAGGAGGCGTGGGTTTGAATCCCACCTCAGACAGAGCCCATTGAAAGTACCAAGCAAGAACAAAGCAAACACAGTCAAGAGAGCATTACCAGATGATAAGATGGCAGAGCGGTCTAAGGCGTTGCGTTCAGGTCGCAGTGTCCCCAGGAGGCGTGGGTTCGAATCCCACCTCAGACAGAGCCCATTGAAAGTACCAAGCAAGAACAAAGCAAACACAGTCAAGAGAGCATTACCAGTTGCCAGGATGGCGGAGCGGTCTAAGGTGTTGCGTTCAGGTCGCAGTCTCCCCAGGAGGCGTGGGTTCGAATCCCACCTCAGACAGAGCCCATTGAAAGTACCAAGCAAGAACAAAGCAAACACATTCAAGAGAGCATTACCAGTTGCCAGGATGGCAGAGCGGTCTAAGGCGCTGCGTTCAGGTCGCAGTCTCCCCAGGAGGCGTGGGTTCAAATCCTGCAGCAGACAGAGCTCATTGAAAGTACCAAGCAAGAAGAAAGCAAAGACAGTCAAGAGAGCATTACCAGCTGCAAGGATGGCGGAGCGGTCGAAGGCGTTGCGTTCAGGTCGCAGTCTCCCCAGGAGGCGTGGGTTTGAATCCCACCTCAGACAGAGCCCATTGAAAGTACCTAGCAATAACAAAGCAAACACGGTCAAGAGAGCATTACCAGTTGCCAGGATGGCGGAGCGGTCTAAGGCGTTGCGTTCAGGTCGCAGTCTCCACAGGAGGCGTGGGTTCGAATCCCACCTCAGACAGAGCCGATTGAAAGTACCAAGCAAGAACAAAGGAAACACAGTAAAGAGAGCATTACCAGTTGCCAGGATGGCGGAGCGGTCTAAGTCGTTGCGTTCAGGTCGCAGTCTCCCCAGGAGGTGTGGGTTCGAATCCCGCCTCAGACAGAGCCCATTGAAAGTACCAAGCAATAACAAAGCAAACACAGTCAAGAGAGCATTACCAGCTGCCAGGATGGCGGAGCGGTCTAAGGCGTTGCGTTCAGGTCGCAGTCTCCCCTGGAGGCGTGGGTTCGAATCCCACCTCAGACAGAGCCCGTTGAAAGTACCAAGCAAGAACAAAGCAAACACAGTCAAGAGAGCATTACCAGCTGCCAGGATGGCAGAGCGGTCTAAGGCGTTGCGTTCAGGTCGCAGTCACCCCTGTAGGCGTGGGTTCGAATACCGCCTCAGACAGAGCCCATTGAAAGTACCAAGCAATGACAAAGGAAACACGGTCAAGAGAGCATTACCAGTTGCCAGGATGGCGGAGCGGTCTAAGGCGTTGCGTTCAGGTCGCAGTCTCCCCAGGAGGCGTGGGTTCGAATCCCACCTCAGACAGAGCCCATTGAAAGTACCAAGCAAGAACAAAGGAAACACAGTAAAGAGAGCATTACCAGTTGCCAGGATGGCAGAGCGGTCTAAGGCGTTGCGTTCAGGTCGCAGTCTCCCCAGGAGGCGTGGGTTCAAATCCCACCTCAGACAGTGCCCATTGAAAGTACCAAGCAAGAACAAAGCAAACACAGTCAAGAGAGCATTACCAGTTGCAAGCATAGCGGAGCGGTCTAAGGCGTTGCGTTCAGGTCGCAGTCTCCCCAGGAGGCGTGGGTTCGAATCCCACCTCAGACAGAGCCCATTGAAAGTACCAAGCAAGAACAAAGCAAACACATTCAAGAGAGCATTACCAGTTGCCAGGATGGCAGAGCGGTCTAAGGCGCTGCGTTCAGGTCGCAGTCTCCCCAGGAGGCGTGGGTTCAAATCCTGCAGCAGACAGAGCTCATTGAAAGTACCAAGCAAGAAGAAAGCAAAGACAGTCAAGAGAGCATTACCAGCTGCAAGGATGGCGGAGCGGTCGAAGGCGTTGCGTTCAGGTCGCAGTCTCCCCAGGAGGCGTGGGTTTGAATCCCACCTCAGACAGAGCCCATTGAAAGTACCTAGCAATAACAAAGCAAACACGGTCAAGAGAGCATTACCAGTTGCCAGGATGGCGGAGCGGTCTAAGGCGTTGCGTTCAGGTCGCAGTCTCCACAGGAGGCGTGGGTTCGAATCCCACCTCAGACAGAGCCGATTGAAAGTACCAAGCAAGAACAAAGGAAACACAGTAAAGAGAGCATTACCAGTTGCCAGGATGGCGGAGCGGTCTAAGTCGTTGCGTTCAGGTCGCAGTCTCCCCAGGAGGTGTGGGTTCGAATCCCGCCTCAGACAGAGCCCATTGAAAGTACCAAGCAATAACAAAGCAAACACAGTCAAGAGAGCATTACCAGCTGCCAGGATGGCGGAGCGGTCTAAGGCGTTGCGTTCAGGTCGCAGTCTCCCCTGGAGGCGTGGGTTCGAATCCCACCTCAGACAGAGCCCGTTGAAAGTACCAAGCAAGAACAAAGCAAACACAGTCAAGAGAGCATTACCAGCTGCCAGGATGGCAGAGCGGTCTAAGGCGTTGCGTTCAGGTCGCAGTCACCCCTGTAGGCGTGGGTTCGAATCCCGCCTCAGACAGAGCCCATTGAAAGTACCAAGCAATGACAAAGGAAACACGGTCAAGAGAGCATTACCAGTTGCCAGGATGGCGGAGCGGTCTAAGGCGTTGCGTTCAGGTCGCAGTCTCCCCAGGAGGCGTGGGTTCGAATCCCACCTCAGACAGAGCCCATTGAAAGTACCAAGCAAGAACAAAGCAAACACAGTCAAGAGAGCATTACCAGATGATAAGATGGCAGAGCGGTCTAAGGCGTTGCGTTCAGGTCGCAGTCTCCCCAGGAGGCGTGGGTTCAAATCCCACCTCAGACAGTGCCCATTGAAAGTACCAAGCAAGAACAAAGCAAACACAGTCAAGAGAGCATTACCAGTTGCAAGCATAGCGGAGCGGTCTAAGGCGTTGCGTTCAGGTCGCAGTCTCCACAGGAGGCGTGGGTTCGAATCCCACCTCAGACAGAGCCCATTGAAAGTACCAAGCAATAACCAAGGAAACACGGTCAAGAGAGCATTACCAGTTGCCAGGATGGCGGAGCGGTCTAAGGCGTTCCGTTCAGGTCACAGTCTCCCCAGGAGGCGTGGGTTCGAATCCCACCTCAGACAGAGCCCATTGAAAGTACCAAGCAATAACCAAGGAAACACGGTCAAGAGAGCATTACCAGTTGCCAGGATGGCGGAGCGGTCTAAGGCGTTGCGGTCAGGTCACAGTACCCCAGGAGGCGTGGGTTCGAATCCCACCTCAGACAGAGCCCATTGAAAGTACCAAGCAAGAACAAAGCAAACACAGTAAAGAGAGCATTACCAGGTGCCAGGATGGCGGAGCGGTCTAAGGCGTTGCGTTCAGGTCGCAGTCTCCCCAGGAGGCGTGGGTTCGAATCCCACCTCAGACAGAGCCCATTGAAAGTACCAAGCAAGAACAAAGGAAACACAGTCAAGAGAGCATTACCAGTTGCCAGGATGGCGGAGCGGTCTAAGGCTTTGCGTTCAGGTCGCAGTCTCCCCTGGAGGCGTGGGTTCGAATCCCGCCTCAGACAGAGCCCATTGAAAGTACCAAGCAAGAACAAAGCAAACACAGTCAAGAGAGCATTACCAGATGATAAGATGGCAGAGCGGTCTAAGGCGTTGCGTTCAGGTCGCAGTCTCCCCAGGAGGCGTGGGTTCAAATCCCACCTCAGACAGTGCCCATTGAAAGTACCAAGCAAGAACAAAGCAAACACAGTCAAGAGAGCATTACCAGTTGCCAGCATAGCGGAGCGGTCTAAGGCGTTGCGTCCAGGTCGCAGTCTCCACAGGAGGCGTGGGTTCGAATCCCACCTCAGACAGAGCCCATTGAAAGTACCAAGCAATAACCAAGGAAACACGGTCAAGAGAGCATTACCAGTTGCCAGGATGGCGGAGCGGTCTAAGGCGTTGCGTTCAGGTCACAGTCTCCCCAGGAGGCGTGGGTTCGAATCACACCTCAGACAGAGCCCATTGAAAGTACCAAGCAAGAACAAAGCAAACACAGTAAAGAGAGCATTACCAGGTGCCAGGATGGTGGAGCGGTCTAAGGCGGTGCGTTCAGGTTGCAGTCTCCCCAGGAGGCATGGGTTCGAATCCCACCTCAGACAGAGCCCATTGAAAGTACCAAGCAAGAACAAAAGAAACACAGTCAAGAAAGCATTACCAGTTGCCAGGATGGCGGAGCGGTCTAAGGCGTTGCGTTCAGGTCGCAGTCTCCCCAGGAGGCGTGGGTTTGAATCCCACCTCAGACAGAGCCCATTGAAAGTACCAAGCAAGAACAAAGCAAACACAGTCAAGAGAGCATTACCAGATGATAAGATGGCAGAGCGGTCTAAGGCGTTGCGTTCAGGTCGCAGTGTCCCCAGGAGGCGTGGGTTCGAATCCCACCTCAGACAGAGCCCATTGAAAGTACCAAGCAAGAACAAAGCAAACACAGTCAAGAGAGCATTACCAGTTGCCAGGATGGCGGAGCGGTCTAAGGTGTTGCGTTCAGGTCGCAGTCTCCCTAGGAGGCGTGGGTTCGAATCCCACCTCAGACAGAGCCCATTGAAAGTACCAAGCAAGAACAAAGCAAACACATTCAAGAGAGCATTACCAGTTGCCAGGATGGCAGAGCGGTCTAAGGCGCTGCGTTCAGGTCGCAGTCTCCCCAGGAGGCGTGGGTTCAAATCCTGCAGCAGACAGAGCTCATTGAAAGTACCAAGCAAGAAGAAAGCAAAGACAGTCAAGAGAGCATTACCAGCTGCAAGGATGGCGGAGCGGTCGAAGGCGTTGCGTTCAGGTCGCAGTCTCCTCAGGAGGCGTGGGTTTGAATCCCACCTCAGACAGAGCCCATTGAAAGTACCTAGCAATAACAAAGCAAACACGGTCAAGAGAGCATTACCAGTTGCCAGGATGGCGGAGCGGTCTAAGGCGTTGCGTTCAGGTCGCAGTCTCCACAGGAGGCGTGGGTTCGAATCCCACCTCAGACAGAGCCGATTGAAAGTACCAAGCAAGAACAAAGGAAACACAGTAAAGAGAGCATTACCAGTTGCCAGGATGGCGGAGCGGTCTAAGTCGTTGCGTTCAGGTCGCAGTCTCCCCAGGAGGTGTGGGTTAGAATCCCGCCTCAGACAGAGCCCATTGAAAGTACCAAGCAATAACAAAGCAAACACAGTCAAGAGAGCATTACCAGCTGCCAGGATGGCGGAGCGGTCTAAGGCGTTGCGTTCAGGTCGCAGTCTCCCCTGGAGGCGTGGGTTCGAATCCCACCTCAGACAGAGCCCGTTGAAAGTACCAAGCAAGAACAAAGCAAACACAGTCAAGAGAGCATGACCAGCTGCCAGGATGGCAGAGCGGTCTAAGGCGTTGCGTTCAGGTCGCAGTCACCCCTGGAGGCGTGGGTTCGAATCCCGCCTCAGACAGAGCCCATTGAAAGTACCAAGCAAGAAGAAAGCAAACACAGTCAAGAGAGCATTACCAGTTGCCAGGATGGCAGAGCGGTCTAAGGCGTTGCGTTCAGGTCGCAGTCTCCCCAGGAGGCGTGGGTTCGAATCCCACCTCAGACAGAGCCCATTGAAAGTACCAAGCAAGAACAAAGCAAACACAGTCAAGAGAGCATTACCAGATGATAAGATGGCAGAGCGGTCTAAGGCGTTGCGTTCAGGTCGCAGTCTCCCCAGGAGGCGTGGGTTCAAATCCCACCTCAGACAGTGCCCATTGAAAGTACCAAGCAAGAACAAAGCAAACACAGTCAAGAGAGCATTACCAGTTGCAAGCATAGCGGAGCGGTCTAAGGCGTTGCGTTCAGGTCGCAGTCTCCCCAGGAGGCGTGGGTTCGAATCCCACCTCAGACAGAGCCCATTGAAAGTACCAAGCAAGAACAAAGCAAACACAGTCAAGAGAGCATTACCAGCTGCCAGGATGGCAGAGCGGTCTAAGGCGTTGCGTTCAGGTCGCAGTCACCCCTGTAGGCGTGGGTTCGAATCCCGCCTCAGACAGAGCCCATTGAAAGTACCAAGCAATGACAAAGGAAACACGGTCAAGAGAGCATTACCAGTTGCCAGGATGGCGGAGCGGTCTAAGGCGTTGCGTTCAGGTCGCAGTCTCCCCAGGAGGCGTGGGTTCGAATCCCACCTCAGACAGAGCCCATTGAAAGTACCAAGCAAGAACAAAGCAAACACAGTCAAGAGAGCATTACCAGATGATAAGATGGCAGAGCGGTCTAAGGCGTTGCGTTCAGGTCGCAGTCTCCCCAGGAGGCGTGGGTTCAAATCCCACCTCAGACAGTGCCCATTGAAAGTACCAAGCAAGAACAAAGCAAACACAGTCAAGAGAGCATTACCAGTTGCAAGCATAGCGGAGCGGTCTAAGGCGTTGCGTTCAGGTCGCAGTCTCCCCAGGAGGCGTGGGTTCGAATCCCACCTCAGACAGAGCCCATTGAAAGTACCAAGCAAGAACAAAGCAAACACATTCAAGAGAGCATTACCAGTTGCCAGGATGGCAGAGCGGTCTAAGGCGCTGCGTTCAGGTCGCAGTCTCCCCAGGAGGCGTGGGTTCAAATCCTGCAGCAGACAGAGCTCATTGAAAGTACCAAGCAAGAAGAAAGCAAAGACAGTCAAGAGAGCATTACCAGCTGCAAGGATGGCGGAGCGGTCGAAGGCGTTGCGTTCAGGTCGCAGTCTCCCCAGGAGGCGTGGGTTTGAATCCCACCTCAGACAGAGCCCATTGAAAGTACCTAGCAATAACAAAGCAAACACGGTCAAGAGAGCATTACCAGTTGCCAGGATGGCGGAGCGGTCTAAGGCGTTGCGTTCAGGTCGCAGTCTCCACAGGAGGCGTGGGTTCGAATCCCACCTCAGACAGAGCCGATTGAAAGTACCAAGCAAGAACAAAGGAAACACAGTAAAGAGAGCATTACCAGTTGCCAGGATGGCGGAGCGGTCTAAGTCGTTGCGTTCAGGTCGCAGTCTCCCCAGGAGGTGTGGGTTCGAATCCCGCCTCAGACAGAGCCCATTGAAAGTACCAAGCAATAACAAAGCAAACACAGTCAAGAGAGCATTACCAGCTGCCAGGATGGCGGAGCGGTCTAAGGCGTTGCGTTCAGGTCGCAGTCTCCCCTGGAGGCGTGGGTTCGAATCCCACCTCAGACAGAGCCCGTTGAAAGTACCAAGCAAGAACAAAGCAAACACAGTCAAGAGAGCATTACCAGCTGCCAGGATGGCAGAGCGGTCTAAGGCGTTGCGTTCAGGTCGCAGTCACCCCTGTAGGCGTGGGTTCGAATCCCGCCTCAGACAGAGCCCATTGAAAGTACCAAGCAATGACAAAGGAAACACGGTCAAGAGAGCATTACCAGTTGCCAGGATGGCGGAGCGGTCTAAGGCGTTGCGTTCAGGTCGCAGTCTCCCCAGGAGGCGTGGGTTCGAATCCCACCTCAGACAGAGCCCATTGAAAGTACCAAGCAAGAACAAAGCAAACACAGTCAAGAGAGCATTACCAGATGATAAGATGGCAGAGCGGTCTAAGGCGTTGCGTTCAGGTCGCAGTCTCCCCAGGAGGCGTGGGTTCAAATCCCACCTCAGACAGTGCCCATTGAAAGTACCAAGCAAGAACAAAGCAAACACAGTCAAGAGAGCATTACCAGTTGCAAGCATAGCGGAGCGGTCTAAGGCGTTGCGTTCAGGTCGCAGTCTCCACAGGAGGCGTGGGTTCGAATCCCACCTCAGACAGAGCCCATTGAAAGTACCAAGCAATAACCAAGGAAACACGGTCAAGAGAGCATTACCAGTTGCCAGGATGGCGGAGCGGTCTAAGGCGTTCCGTTCAGGTCACAGTCTCCCCAGGAGGCGTGGGTTCGAATCCCACCTCAGACAGAGCCCATTGAAAGTACCAAGCAATAACCAAGGAAACACGGTCAAGAGAGCATTACCAGTTGCCAGGATGGCGGAGCGGTCTAAGGCGTTGCGGTCAGGTCACAGTACCCCAGGAGGCGTGGGTTCGAATCCCACCTCAGACAGAGCCCATTGAAAGTACCAAGCAAGAACAAAGCAAACACAGTAAAGAGAGCATTACCAGGTGCCAGGATGGCGGAGCGGTCTAAGGCGTTGCGTTCAGGTCGCAGTCTCCCCAGGAGGCGTGGGTTCGAATCCCACCTCAGACAGAGCCCATTGAAAGTACCAAGCAAGAACAAAGGAAACACAGTCAAGAGAGCATTACCAGTTGCCAGGATGGCGGAGCGGTCTAAGGCTTTGCGTTCAGGTCGCAGTCTCCCCTGGAGGCGTGGGTTCGAATCCCGCCTCAGACAGAGCCCATTGAAAGTACCAAGCAAGAACAAAGCAAACACAGTCAAGAGAGCATTACCAGATGATAAGATGGCAGAGCGGTCTAAGGCGTTGCGTTCAGGTCGCAGTCTCCCCAGGAGGCGTGGGTTCAAATCCCACCTCAGACAGTGCCCATTGAAAGTACCAAGCAAGAACAAAGCAAACACAGTCAAGAGAGCATTACCAGTTGCCAGCATAGCGGAGCGGTCTAAGGCGTTGCGTCCAGGTCGCAGTCTCCACAGGAGGCGTGGGTTCGAATCCCACCTCAGACAGAGCCCATTGAAAGTACCAAGCAATAACCAAGGAAACACGGTCAAGAGAGCATTACCAGTTGCCAGGATGGCGGAGCGGTCTAAGGCGTTGCGTTCAGGTCACAGTCTCCCCAGGAGGCGTGGGTTCGAATCACACCTCAGACAGAGCCCATTGAAAGTACCAAGCAAGAACAAAGCAAACACAGTAAAGAGAGCATTACCAGGTGCCAGGATGGTGGAGCGGTCTAAGGCGGTGCGTTCAGGTTGCAGTCTCCCCAGGAGGCATGGGTTCGAATCCCACCTCAGACAGAGCCCATTGAAAGTACCAAGCAAGAACAAAAGAAACACAGTCAAGAAAGCATTACCAGTTGCCAGGATGGCGGAGCGGTCTAAGGCGTTGCGTTCAGGTCGCAGTCTCCCCAGGAGGCGTGGGTTTGAATCCCACCTCAGACAGAGCCCATTGAAAGTACCAAGCAAGAACAAAGCAAACACAGTCAAGAGAGCATTACCAGATGATAAGATGGCAGAGCGGTCTAAGGCGTTGCGTTCAGGTCGCAGTGTCCCCAGGAGGCGTGGGTTCGAATCCCACCTCAGACAGAGCCCATTGAAAGTACCAAGCAAGAACAAAGCAAACACAGTCAAGAGAGCATTACCAGTTGCCAGGATGGCGGAGCGGTCTAAGGTGTTGCGTTCAGGTCGCAGTCTCCCCAGGAGGCGTGGGTTCGAATCCCACCTCAGACAGAGCCCATTGAAAGTACCAAGCAAGAACAAAGCAAACACATTCAAGAGAGCATTACCAGTTGCCAGGATGGCAGAGCGGTCTAAGGCGCTGCGTTCAGGTCGCAGTCTCCCCAGGAGGCGTGGGTTCAAATCCTGCAGCAGACAGAGCTCATTGAAAGTACCAAGCAAGAAGAAAGCAAAGACAGTCAAGAGAGCATTACCAGCTGCAAGGATGGCGGAGCGGTCGAAGGCGTTGCGTTCAGGTCGCAGTCTCCTCAGGAGGCGTGGGTTTGAATCCCACCTCAGACAGAGCCCATTGAAAGTACCTAGCAATAACAAAGCAAACACGGTCAAGAGAGCATTACCAGTTGCCAGGATGGCGGAGCGGTCTAAGGCGTTGCGTTCAGGTCGCAGTCTCCACAGGAGGCGTGGGTTCGAATCCCACCTCAGACAGAGCCGATTGAAAGTACCAAGCAAGAACAAAGGAAACACAGTAAAGAGAGCATTACCAGTTGCCAGGATGGCGGAGCGGTCTAAGTCGTTGCGTTCAGGTCGCAGTCTCCCCAGGAGGTGTGGGTTAGAATCCCGCCTCAGACAGAGCCCATTGAAAGTACCAAGCAATAACAAAGCAAACACAGTCAAGAGAGCATTACCAGCTGCCAGGATGGCGGAGCGGTCTAAGGCGTTGCGTTCAGGTCGCAGTCTCCCCTGGAGGCGTGGGTTCGAATCCCACCTCAGACAGAGCCCGTTGAAAGTACCAAGCAAGAACAAAGCAAACACAGTCAAGAGAGCATGACCAGCTGCCAGGATGGCAGAGCGGTCTAAGGCGTTGCGTTCAGGTCGCAGTCACCCCTGGAGGCGTGGGTTCGAATCCCGCCTCAGACAGAGCCCATTGAAAGTACCAAGCAAGAAGAAAGCAAACACAGTCAAGAGAGCATTACCAGTTGCCAGGATGGCAGAGCGGTCTAAGGCGTTGCGTTCAGGTCGCAGTCTCCCCAGGAGGCGTGGGTTCGAATCCCACCTCAGACAGAGCCCATTGAAAGTACCAAGCAAGAACAAAGCAAACACAGTCAAGAGAGCATTACCAGATGATAAGATGGCAGAGCGGTCTAAGGCGTTGCGTTCAGTTCGCAGTCTCCCCAGGAGGCGTGGGTTCAAATCCCACCTCAGACAGTGACCATTGAAAGTACCAAGCAAGAACAAAGCAAACACAGTCAAGAGAGCATTACCAGATGCCAGCATAGCGGAGCGGTCTAAGGCGTTGCGTTCAGGTCGCAGTGTCCCCAGGAGGCGTGGGTTCGAATCCCACCTCAGACAGTGCCCATTGAAAGTACCAAGCAAGAACAAAGCAAACACAGTCAAGAGAGCATTACCAGTTGCCAGGATGGCGGAGCGGTCTAAGGTGTTGCGTTCAGGTCGCAGTCTCCCCAGGAGGCGTGGGTTCGAATCCCACCTCAGACAGAGCCCATTGAAAGTACCAAGCAATAACCAAGGAAACACGGTCAAGAGAGCATTACCAGTTGCCAGGATGGCGGAGCGGTCTAAGGCGTTCCGTTCAGGTCACAGTCTCCCCAGGAGGCGTGGGTTCGAATCCCACCTCAGACAGAGCCCATTGAAAGTACCAAGCAATAACCAAGGAAACACGGTCAAGAGAGCATTACCAGTTGCCAGGATGGCGGAGCGGTCTAAGGCGTTGCGGTCAGGTCACAGTACCCCAGGAGGCGTGGGTTCGAATCCCACCTCAGACAGAGCCCATTGAAAGTACCAAGCAAGAACAAAGCAAACACAGTAAAGAGAGCATTACCAGGTGCCAGGATGGCGGAGCGGTCTAAGGCGTTGCGTTCAGGTCGCAGTCTCCCCAGGAGGCGTGGGTTCAAATCCCACCTCAGACAGTGCCCATTGAAAGTACCAAGCAAGAACAAAGCAAACACAGTCAAGAGAGCATTACCAGTTGCCAGCATAGCGGAGCGGTCTAAGGCGTTGCGTCCAGGTCGCAGTCTCCACAGGAGGCGTGGGTTCGAATCCCACCTCAGACAGAGCCCATTGAAAGTACCAAGCAAGAACAAAGCAAACACAGTCAAGAGAGCATTACCAGTTGCCAGGATGGCGGAGCGGTCTAAGGCTTTGCGTTCAGGTCGCAGTCTCCCCTGGAGGCGTGGGTTCGAATCCCGCCTCAGACAGAGCCCATTGAAAGTACCAAGCAAGAACAAAGCAAACACAGTCAAGAGAGCATTACCAGGTGCCAGGATGGTGGAGCGGTCTAAGGCGGTGCGTTCAGGTTGCAGTCTCCCCAGGAGGCGTGGGTTCGAATCCCACCTCAGACAGTGCCCATTGAAAGTACCAAGCAAGAACAAAGCAAACACAGTCAAGAGAGCATTACCAGATGATAAGATGGCAGAGCGGTCTAAGGCGTTGCGTTCAGGTCGCAGTCTCCCCAGGAGGCGTGGGTTCGAATCCCACCTCAGACAGAGCCCATTGAAAGTACCAAGCAAGAACAAAGGAAACACAGTCAAGAGAGCATTACCAGTTGCCAGGATGGCGGAGTGGTCTAAGGCTTTGCGTTCAGGTCGCAGTCTCCCCTGGAGGCGTGGGTTCGAATCCCGCCTCAGACAGAGCCCATTGAAAGTACCAAGCAAGAACAAAGCAAACACAGTCAAGAGAGCATTACCAGATGATAAGATGGCAGAGCGGTCTAAGGCGTTGCGTTCAGGTCGCAGTCTCCCCAGGAGGCGTGGGTTCAAATCCCACCTCAGACAGTGCCCATTGAAAGTACCAAGCAAGAACAAAGCAAACACAGTCAAGAGAGCATTACCAGTTGCCAGCATAGCGGAGCGGTCTAAGGCGTTGCGTCCAGGTCGCAGTCTCCACAGGAGGCGTGGGTTCGAATCCCACCTCAGACAGAGCCCATTGAAAGTACCAAGCAATAACCAAGGAAACACGGTCAAGAGAGCATTACCAGTTGCCAGGATGGCGGAGCGGTCTAAGGCGTTGCGTTCAGGTCACAGTCTCCCCAGGAGGCGTGGGTTCGAATCACACCTCAGACAGAGCCCATTGAAAGTACCAAGCAAGAACAAAGCAAACACAGTAAAGAGAGCATTACCAGGTGCCAGGATGGCGGAGCGGTCTAAGGCGTTGCGTTCAGGTCGCAGTCTCCCCAGGAGGCGTGGGTTCAAATCCCACCTCAGACAGTGCCCATTGAAAGTACCAAGCAAGAACAAAGCAAACACAGTCAAGAGAGCATTACCAGTTGCCAGCATAGCGGAGCGGTCTAAGGCGTTGCGTCCAGGTCGCAGTCTCCACAGGAGGCGTGGGTTCGAATCCCACCTCAGACAGAGCCCATTGAAAGTACCAAGCAAGAACAAAGCAAACACAGTCAAGAGAGCATTACCAGTTGCCAGGATGGCGGAGCGGTCTAAGGCTTTGCGTTCAGGTCGCAGTCTCCCCTGGAGGCGTGGGTTCGAATCCCGCCTCAGACAGAGCCCATTGAAAGTACCAAGCAAGAACAAAGCAAACACAGTCAAGAGAGCATTACCAGGTGCCAGGATGGTGGAGCGGTCTAAGGCGGTGCGTTCAGGTTGCAGTCTCCCCAGGAGGCGTGGGTTCGAATCCCACCTCAGACAGTGCCCATTGAAAGTACCAAGCAAGAACAAAGCAAACACAGTCAAGAGAGCATTACCAGATGATAAGATGGCAGAGCGGTCTAAGGCGTTGCGTTCAGGTCGCAGTCTCCCCAGGAGGCGTGGGTTCGAATCCCACCTCAGACAGAGCCCATTGAAAGTACCAAGCAAGAACAAAGGAAACACAGTCAAGAGAGCATTACCAGTTGCCAGGATGGCGGAGCGGTCTAAGGCTTTGCGTTCAGGTCGCAGTCTCCCCTGGAGGCGTGGGTTCGAATCCCGCCTCAGACAGAGCCCATTGAAAGTACCAAGCAAGAACAAAGCAAACACAGTCAAGAGAGCATTACCAGATGATAAGATGGCAGAGCGGTCTAAGGCGTTGCGTTCAGGTCGCAGTCTCCCCAGGAGGCGTGGGTTCAAATCCCACCTCAGACAGTGCCCATTGAAAGTACCAAGCAAGAACAAAGCAAACACAGTCAAGAGAGCATTACCAGTTGCCAGCATAGCGGAGCGGTCTAAGGCGTTGCGTCCAGGTCGCAGTCTCCACAGGAGGCGTGGGTTCGAATCCCACCTCAGACAGAGCCCATTGAAAGTACCAAGCAATAACCAAGGAAACACGGTCAAGAGAGCATTACCAGTTGCCAGGATGGCGGAGCGGTCTAAGGCGTTGCGTTCAGGTCACAGTCTCCCCAGGAGGCGTGGGTTCGAATCACACCTCAGACAGAGCCCATTGAAAGTACCAAGCAAGAACAAAGCAAACACAGTAAAGAGAGCATTACCAGGTGCCAGGATGGTGGAGCGGTCTAAGGCGGTGCGTTCAGGTTGCAGTCTCCCCAGGAGGCATGGGTTCGAATCCCACCTCAGACAGAGCCCATTGAAAGTACCAAGCAAGAACAAAAGAAACACAGTCAAGAAAGCATTACCAGTTGCCAGGATGGCGGAGCGGTCTAAGGCGTTGCGTTCAGGTCGCAGTCTCCCCAGGAGGCGTGGGTTTGAATCCCACCTCAGACAGAGCCCATTGAAAGTACCAAGCAAGAACAAAGCAAACACAGTCAAGAGAGCATTACCAGATGATAAGATGGCAGAGCGGTCTAAGGCGTTGCGTTCAGGTCGCAGTGTCCCCAGGAGGCGTGGGTTCGAATCCCACCTCAGACAGAGCCGATTGAAAGTACCAAGCAAGAACAAAGGAAACACAGTAAAGAGAGCATTACCAGTTGCCAGGATGGCGGAGCGGTCTAAGTCGTTGCGTTCAGGTCGCAGTCTCCCCAGGAGGTGTGGGTTCGAATCCCGCCTCAGACAGAGCCCATTGAAAGTACCAAGCAATAACAAAGCAAACACAGTCAAGAGAGCATTACCAGCTGCCAGGATGGCGGAGCGGTCTAAGGCGTTGCGTTAAGGTCGCAGTCTCCCCTGGAGGCGTGGGTTCGAATCCCACCTCAGACAGAGCCCATTGAAAGTACCAAGCAAGAACAAAGCAAACACAGTCAAGAGAGCATTACCAGTTGCCAGCATAGCGGAGCGGTCTAAGGCGTTGCGTCCAGGTCGCAGTCTCCACAGGAGGCGTGGGTTCGAATCCCACCTCAGACAGAGCCCATTGAAAGTACCAAGCAAGAACAAAGCAAACACAGTCAAGAGAGCATTACCAGTTGCCAGGATGGCGGAGCGGTCTAAGGCTTTGCGTTCAGGTCGCAGTCTCCCCTGGAGGCGTGGGTTCGAATCCCGCCTCAGACAGAGCCCATTGAAAGTACCAAGCAAGAACAAAGCAAACACAGTCAAGAGAGCATTACCAGGTGCCAGGATGGTGGAGCGGTCTAAGGCGGTGCGTTCAGGTTGCAGTCTCCCCAGGAGGCGTGGGTTCGAATCCCACCTCAGACAGTGCCCATTGAAAGTACCAAGCAAGAACAAAGCAAACACAGTCAAGAGAGCATTACCAGATGATAAGATGGCAGAGCGGTCTAAGGCGTTGCGTTCAGGTCGCAGTCTCCCCAGGAGGCGTGGGTTCGAATCCCACCTCAGACAGAGCCCATTGAAAGTACCAAGCAAGAACAAAGGAAACACAGTCAAGAGAGCATTACCAGTTGCCAGGATGGCGGAGCGGTCTAAGGCTTTGCGTTCAGGTCGCAGTCTCCCCTGGAGGCGTGGGTTCGAATCCCGCCTCAGACAGAGCCCATTGAAAGTACCAAGCAAGAACAAAGCAAACACAGTCAAGAGAGCATTACCAGATGATAAGATGGCAGAGCGGTCTAAGGCGTTGCGTTCAGGTCGCAGTCTCCCCAGGAGGCGTGGGTTCAAATCCCACCTCAGACAGTGCCCATTGAAAGTACCAAGCAAGAACAAAGCAAACACAGTCAAGAGAGCATTACCAGTTGCCAGCATAGCGGAGCGGTCTAAGGCGTTGCGTCCAGGTCGCAGTCTCCACAGGAGGCGTGGGTTCGAATCCCACCTCAGACAGAGCCCATTGAAAGTACCAAGCAATAACCAAGGAAACACGGTCAAGAGAGCATTACCAGTTGCCAGGATGGCGGAGCGGTCTAAGGCGTTGCGTTCAGGTCACAGTCTCCCCAGGAGGCGTGGGTTCGAATCACACCTCAGACAGAGCCCATTGAAAGTACCAAGCAAGAACAAAGCAAACACAGTAAAGAGAGCATTAGCAGGTGCCAGGATGGTGGAGCGGTCTAAGGCGGTGCGTTCAGGTTGCAGTCTCCCCAGGAGGCATGGGTTCGAATCCCACCTCAGACAGAGCCCATTGAAAGTACCAAGCAAGAACAAAAGAAACACAGTCAAGAAAGCATTACCAGTTGCCAGGATGGCGGAGCGGTCTAAGGCGTTGCGTTCAGGTCGCAGTCTCCCCAGGAGGCGTGGGTTTGAATCCCACCTCAGACAGAGCCCATTGAAAGTACCAAGCAAGAACAAAGCAAACACAGTCAAGAGAGCATTACCAGATGATAAGATGGCAGAGCGGTCTAAGGCGTTGCGTTCAGGTCGCAGTGTCCCCAGGAGGCGTGGGTTCGAATCCCACCTCAGACAGAGCCGATTGAAAGTACCAAGCAAGAACAAAGGAAACACAGTAAAGAGAGCATTACCAGTTGCCAGGATGGCGGAGCGGTCTAAGTCGTTGCGTTCAGGTCGCAGTCTCCCCAGGAGGTGTGGGTTCGAATCCCGCCTCAGACAGAGCCCATTGAAAGTACCAAGCAATAACAAAGCAAACACAGTCAAGAGAGCATTACCAGCTGCCAGGATGGCGGAGCGGTCTAAGGCGTTGCGTTCAGGTCGCAGTCTCCCCTGGAGGCGTGGGTTCGAATCCCACCTCAGACAGAGCCCGTTGAAAGTACCAAGCAAGAACAAAGCAAACACAGTCAAGAGAGCATTACCAGCTGCCAGGATGGCAGAGCGGTCTAAGGCGTTGCGTTCAGGTCGCAGTCACCCCTGTAGGCGTGGGTTCGAATCCCGCCTCAGACAGAGCCCATTGAAAGTACCAAGCAATGACAAAGGAAACACGGTCAAGAGAGCATTACCAGTTGCCAGGATGGCGGAGCGGTCTAAGGCGTTGCGTTCAGGTCGCAGTCTCCCCAGGAGGCGTGGGTTCGAATCCCACCTCAGACAGAGCCCATTGAAAGTACCAAGCAAGAACAAAGCAAACACAGTCAAGAGAGCATTACCAGATGATAAGATGGCAGAGCGGTCTAAGGCGTTGCGTTCAGGTCGCAGTCTCCCCAGGAGGCGTGGGTTCAAATCCCACCTCAGACAGTGCCCATTGAAAGTACCAAGCAAGAACAAAGCAAACACAGTCAAGAGAGCATTACCAGTTGCAAGCATAGCGGAGCGGTCTAAGGCGTTGCGTTCAGGTCGCAGTCTCCCCAGGAGGCGTGGGTTCGAATCCCACCTCAGACAGAGCCCATTGAAAGTACCAAGCAAGAACAAAGCAAACACATTCAAGAGAGCATTACCAGTTGCCAGGATGGCAGAGCGGTCTAAGGCGCTGCGTTCAGGTCGCAGTCTCCCCAGGAGGCGTGGGTTCAAATCCTGCAGCAGACAGAGCTCATTGAAAGTACCAAGCAAGAAGAAAGCAAAGACAGTCAAGAGAGCATTACCAGCTGCAAGGATGGCGGAGCGGTCGAAGGCGTTGCGTTCAGGTCGCAGTCTCCCCAGGAGGCGTGGGTTTGAATCCCACCTCAGACAGAGCCCATTGAAAGTACCTAGCAATAACAAAGCAAACACGGTCAAGAGAGCATTACCAGTTGCCAGGATGGCGGAGCGGTCTAAGGCGTTGCGTTCAGGTCGCAGTCTCCACAGGAGGCGTGGGTTCGAATCCCACCTCAGACAGAGCCGATTGAAAGTACCAAGCAAGAACAAAGGAAACACAGTAAAGAGAGCATTACCAGTTGCCAGGATGGCGGAGCGGTCTAAGTCGTTGCGTTCAGGTCGCAGTCTCCCCAGGAGGTGTGGGTTCGAATCCCGCCTCAGACAGAGCCCATTGAAAGTACCAAGCAATAACAAAGCAAACACAGTCAAGAGAGCATTACCAGCTGCCAGGATGGCGGAGCGGTCTAAGGCGTTGCGTTCAGGTCGCAGTCTCCCCTGGAGGCGTGGGTTCGAATCCCACCTCAGACAGAGCCCGTTGAAAGTACCAAGCAAGAACAGAGCAAACACAGTCAAGAGAGCATTACCAGCTGCCAGGATGGCAGAGCGGTCTAAGGCGTTGCGTTCAGGTCGCAGTCACCCCTGTAGGCGTGGGTTCGAATCCCGCCTCAGACAGAGCCCATTGAAAGTACCAAGCAATGACAAAGGAAACACGGTCAAGAGAGCATTACCAGTTGCCAGGATGGCGGAGCGGTCTAAGGCGTTGCGTTCAGGTCGCAGTCTCCCCAGGAGGCGTGGGTTCGAATCCCACCTCAGACAGAGCCCATTGAAAGTACCAAGCAAGAACAAAGCAAACACAGTCAAGAGAGCATTACCAGATGATAAGATGGCAGAGCGGTCTAAGGCGTTGCGTTCAGGTCGCAGTCTCCCCAGGAGGCGTGGGTTCAAATCCCACCTCAGACAGTGCCCATTGAAAGTACCAAGCAAGAACAAAGCAAACACAGTCAAGAGAGCATTACCAGTTGCAAGCATAGCGGAGCGGTCTAAGGCGTTGCGTTCAGGTCGCAGTCTCCACAGGAGGCGTGGGTTCGAATCCCACCTCAGACAGAGCCCATTGAAAGTACCAAGCAATAACCAAGGAAACACGGTCAAGAGAGCATTACCAGTTGCCAGGATGGCGGAGCGGTCTAAGGCGTTCCGTTCAGGTCACAGTCTCCCCAGGAGGCGTGGGTTCGAATCCCACCTCAGACAGAGCCCATTGAAAGTACCAAGCAATAACCAAGGAAACACGGTCAAGAGAGCATTACCAGTTGCCAGGATGGCGGAGCGGTCTAAGGCGTTGCGGTCAGGTCACAGTACCCCAGGAGGCGTGGGTTCGAATCCCACCTCAGACAGAGCCCATTGAAAGTACCAAGCAAGAACAAAGCAAACACAGTAAAGAGAGCATTACCAGGTGCCAGGATGGCGGAGCGGTCTAAGGCGTTGCGTTCAGGTCGCAGTCTCCCCAGGAGGCGTGGGTTCGAATCCCACCTCAGACAGAGCCCATTGAAAGTACCAAGCAAGAACAAAGGAAACACAGTCAAGAGAGCATTACCAGTTGCCAGGATGGCGGAGCGGTCTAAGGCTTTGCGTTCAGGTCGCAGTCTCCCCTGGAGGCGTGGGTTCGAATCCCGCCTCAGACAGAGCCCATTGAAAGTACCAAGCAAGAACAAAGCAAACACAGTCAAGAGAGCATTACCAGATGATAAGATGGCAGAGCGGTCTAAGGCGTTGCGTTCAGGTCGCAGTCTCCCCAGGAGGCGTGGGTTCAAATCCCACCTCAGACAGTGCCCATTGAAAGTACCAAGCAAGAACAAAGCAAACACAGTCAAGAGAGCATTACCAGTTGCCAGCATAGCGGAGCGGTCTAAGGCGTTGCGTCCAGGTCGCAGTCTCCACAGGAGGCGTGGGTTCGAATCCTACCTCAGACAGAGCCCATTGAAAGTACCAAGCAATAACCAAGGAAACACGGTCAAGAGAGCATTACCAGTTGCCAGGATGGCGGAGCGGTCTAAGGCGTTGCGTTCAGGTCACAGTCTCCCCAGGAGGCGTGGGTTCGAATCACACCTCAGACAGAGCCCATTGAAAGTACCAAGCAAGAACAAAGCAAACACAGTAAAGAGAGCATTACCAGGTGCCAGGATGGTGGAGCGGTCTAAGGCGGTGCGTTCAGGTTGCAGTCTCCCCAGGAGGCATGGGTTCGAATCCCACCTCAGACAGAGCCCATTGAAAGTACCAAGCAAGAACAAAAGAAACACAGTCAAGAAAGCATTACCAGTTGCC
This sequence comes from Idiotropiscis lumnitzeri, assembly GCF_059441095.1. Taxonomy (NCBI): domain Eukaryota; kingdom Metazoa; phylum Chordata; class Actinopteri; order Syngnathiformes; family Syngnathidae; genus Idiotropiscis; species Idiotropiscis lumnitzeri. The sequence goes on from NW_028283598.1 coordinate 491,434, forward strand.
AGGATGGCGGAGCGGTCTAAGGCGTTGCGTTCAGGTCGCAGTCTCCCCAGGAGGCGTGGGTTTGAATCCCACCTCAGACAGAGCCCATTGAAAGTACCAAGCAAGAACAAAGCAAACACAGTCAAGAGAGCATTACCAGATGATAAGATGGCAGAGCGGTCTAAGGCGTTGCGTTCAGGTCGCAGTGTCCCCAGGAGGCGTGGGTTCGAATCCCACCTCAGACAGAGCCCATTGAAAGTACCAAGCAAGAACAAAGCAAACACAGTCAAGAGAGCATTACCAGTTGCCAGGATGGCGGAGCGGTCTAAGGTGTTGCGTTCAGGTCGCAGTCTCCCCAGGAGGCGTGGGTTCGAATCCCACCTCAGACAGAGCCCATTGAAAGTACCAAGCAAGAACAAAGCAAACACATTCAAGAGAGCATTACCAGTTGCCAGGATGGCAGAGCGGTCTAAGGCGCTGCGTTCAGGTCGCAGTCTCCCCAGGAGGCGTGGGTTCAAATCCTGCAGCAGACAGAGCTCATTGAAAGTACCAAGCAAGAAGAAAGCAAAGACAGTCAAGAGAGCATTACCAGCTGCAAGGATGGCGGAGCGGTCGAAGGCGTTGCGTTCAGGTCGCAGTCTCCTCAGGAGGCGTGGGTTTGAATCCCACCTCAGACAGAGCCCATTGAAAGTACCTAGCAATAACAAAGCAAACACGGTCAAGAGAGCATTACCAGTTGCCAGGATGGCGGAGCGGTCTAAGGCGTTGCGTTCAGGTCGCAGTCTCCACAGGAGGCGTGGGTTCGAATCCCACCTCAGACAGAGCCGATTGAAAGTACCAAGCAAGAACAAAGGAAACACAGTAAAGAGAGCATTACCAGTTGCCAGGATGGCGGAGCGGTCTAAGTCGTTGCGTTCAGGTCGCAGTCTCCCCAGGAGGTGTGGGTTAGAATCCCGCCTCAGACAGAGCCCATTGAAAGTACCAAGCAATAACAAAGCAAACACAGTCAAGAGAGCATTACCAGCTGCCAGGATGGCGGAGCGGTCTAAGGCGTTGCGTTCAGGTCGCAGTCTCCCCTGGAGGCGTGGGTTCGAATCCCACCTCAGACAGAGCCCGTTGAAAGTACCAAGCAAGAACAAAGCAAACACAGTCAAGAGAGCATGACCAGCTCCCAGGATGGCAGAGCGGTCTAAGGCGTTGCGTTCAGGTCGCAGTCACCCCTGGAGGCGTGGGTTCGAATCCCGCCTCAGACAGAGCCCATTGAAAGTACCAAGCAAGAAGAAAGCAAACACAGTCAAGAGAGCATTACCAGTTGCCAGGATGGCAGAGCGGTCTAAGGCGTTGCGTTCAGGTCGCAGTCTCCCCAGGAGGCGTGGGTTCGAATCCCACCTCAGACAGAGCCCATTGAAAGTACCAAGCAAGAACAAAGCAAACACAGTCAAGAGAGCATTACCAGATGATAAGATGGCAGAGCGGTCTAAGGCGTTGCGTTCAGGTCGCAGTCTCCCCAGGAGGCGTGGGTTCAAATCCCACCTCAGACAGTGCCCATTGAAAGTACCAAGCAAGAACAAAGCAAACACAGTCAAGAGAGCATTACCAGTTGCAAGCATAGCGGAGCGGTCTAAGGCGTTGCGTTCAGGTCGCAGTCTCCCCAGGAGGCGTGGGTTCGAATCCCACCTCAGACAGAGCCCATTGAAAGTACCAAGCAAGAACAAAGCAAACACAGTCAAGAGAGCATTACCAGCTGCCAGGATGGCAGAGCGGTCTAAGGCGTTGCGTTCAGGTCGCAGTCACCCCTGTAGGCGTGGGTTCGAATCCCGCCTCAGACAGAGCCCATTGAAAGTACCAAGCAATGACAAAGGAAACACGGTCAAGAGAGCATTACCAGTTGCCAGGATGGCGGAGCGGTCTAAGGCGTTGCGTTCAGGTCGCAGTCTCCCCAGGAGGCGTGGGTTCGAATCCCACCTCAGACAGAGCCCATTGAAAGTACCAAGCAAGAACAAAGCAAACACAGTCAAGAGAGCATTACCAGATGATAAGATGGCAGAGCGGTCTAAGGCGTTGCGTTCAGGTCGCAGTCTCCCCAGGAGGCGTGGGTTCAAATCCCACCTCAGACAGTGCCCATTGAAAGTACCAAGCAAGAACAAAGCAAACACAGTCAAGAGAGCATTACCAGTTGCAAGCATAGCGGAGCGGTCTAAGGCGTTGCGTTCAGGTCGCAGTCTCCCCAGGAGGCGTGGGTTCGAATCCCACCTCAGACAGAGCCCATTGAAAGTACCAAGCAAGAACAAAGCAAACACATTCAAGAGAGCATTACCAGTTGCCAGGATGGCAGAGCGGTCTAAGGCGCTGCGTTCAGGTCGCAGTCTCCCCAGGAGGCGTGGGTTCAAATCCTGCAGCAGACAGAGCTCATTGAAAGTACCAAGCAAGAAGAAAGCAAAGACAGTCAAGAGAGCATTACCAGCTGCAAGGATGGCGGAGCGGTCGAAGGCGTTGCGTTCAGGTCGCAGTCTCCCCAGGAGGCGTGGGTTTGAATCCCACCTCAGACAGAGCCCATTGAAAGTACCTAGCAATAACAAAGCAAACACGGTCAAGAGAGCATTACCAGTTGCCAGGATGGCGGAGCGGTCTAAGGCGTTGCGTTCAGGTCGCAGTCTCCACAGGAGGCGTGGGTTCGAATCCCACCTCAGACAGAGCCGATTGAAAGTACCAAGCAAGAACAAAGGAAACACAGTAAAGAGAGCATTACCAGTTGCCAGGATGGCGGAGCGGTCTAAGTCGTTGCGTTCAGGTCGCAGTCTCCCCAGGAGGTGTGGGTTCGAATCCCGCCTCAGACAGAGCCCATTGAAAGTACCAAGCAATAACAAAGCAAACACAGTCAAGAGAGCATTACCAGCTGCCAGGATGGCGGAGCGGTCTAAGGCGTTGCGTTCAGGTCGCAGTCTCCCCTGGAGGCGTGGGTTCGAATCCCACCTCAGACAGAGCCCGTTGAAAGTACCAAGCAAGAACAAAGCAAACACAGTCAAGAGAGCATTACCAGCTGCCAGGATGGCAGAGCGGTCTAAGGCGTTGCGTTCAGGTCGCAGTCACCCCTGTAGGCGTGGGTTCGAATCCCGCCTCAGACAGAGCCCATTGAAAGTACCAAGCAATGACAAAGGAAACACGGTCAAGAGAGCATTACCAGTTGCCAGGATGGCGGAGCGGTCTAAGGCGTTGCGTTCAGGTCGCAGTCTCCCCAGGAGGCGTGGGTTCGAATCCCACCTCAGACAGAGCCCATTGAAAGTACCAAGCAAGAACAAAGCAAACACAGTCAAGAGAGCATTACCAGATGATAAGATGGCAGAGCGGTCTAAGGCGTTGCGTTCAGGTCGCAGTCTCCCCAGGAGGCGTGGGTTCAAATCCCACCTCAGACAGTGCCCATTGAAAGTACCAAGCAAGAACAAAGCAAACACAGTCAAGAGAGCATTACCAGTTGCAAGCATAGCGGAGCGGTCTAAGGCGTTGCGTTCAGGTCGCAGTCTCCACAGGAGGCGTGGGTTCGAATCCCACCTCAGACAGAGCCCATTGAAAGTACCAAGCAATAACCAAGGAAACACGGTCAAGAGAGCATTACCAGTTGCCAGGATGGCGGAGCGGTCTAAGGCGTTCCGTTCAGGTCACAGTCTCCCCAGGAGGCGTGGGTTCGAATCCCACCTCAGACAGAGCCCATTGAAAGTACCAAGCAATAACCAAGGAAACACGGTCAAGAGAGCATTACCAGTTGCCAGGATGGCGGAGCGGTCTAAGGCGTTGCGGTCAGGTCACAGTACCCCAGGAGGCGTGGGTTCGAATCCCACCTCAGACAGAGCCCATTGAAAGTACCAAGCAAGAACAAAGCAAACACAGTAAAGAGAGCATTACCAGGTGCCAGGATGGCGGAGCGGTCTAAGGCGTTGCGTTCAGGTCGCAGTCTCCCCAGGAGGCGTGGGTTCGAATCCCACCTCAGACAGAGCCCATTGAAAGTACCAAGCAAGAACAAAGGAAACACAGTCAAGAGAGCATTACCAGTTGCCAGGATGGCGGAGCGGTCTAAGGCTTTGCGTTCAGGTCGCAGTCTCCCCTGGAGGCGTGGGTTCGAATCCCGCCTCAGACAGAGCCCATTGAAAGTACCAAGCAAGAACAAAGCAAACACAGTCAAGAGAGCATTACCAGATGATAAGATGGCAGAGCGGTCTAAGGCGTTGCGTTCAGGTCGCAGTCTCCCCAGGAGGCGTGGGTTCAAATCCCACCTCAGACAGTGCCCATTGAAAGTACCAAGCAAGAACAAAGCAAACACAGTCAAGAGAGCATTACCAGTTGCCAGCATAGCGGAGCGGTCTAAGGCGTTGCGTCCAGGTCGCAGTCTCCACAGGAGGCGTGGGTTCGAATCCCACCTCAGACAGAGCCCATTGAAAGTACCAAGCAATAACCAAGGAAACACGGTCAAGAGAGCATTACCAGTTGCCAGGATGGCGGAGCGGTCTAAGGCGTTGCGTTCAGGTCACAGTCTCCCCAGGAGGCGTGGGTTCGAATCACACCTCAGACAGAGCCCATTGAAAGTACCAAGCAAGAACAAAGCAAACACAGTAAAGAGAGCATTACCAGGTGCCAGGATGGTGGAGCGGTCTAAGGCGGTGCGTTCAGGTTGCAGTCTCCCCAGGAGGCATGGGTTCGAATCCCACCTCAGACAGAGCCCATTGAAAGTACCAAGCAAGAACAAAAGAAACACAGTCAAGAAAGCATTACCAGTTGCCAGGATGGCGGAGCGGTCTAAGGCGTTGCGTTCAGGTCGCAGTCTCCCCAGGAGGCGTGGGTTTGAATCCCACCTCAGACAGAGCCCATTGAAAGTACCAAGCAAGAACAAAGCAAACACAGTCAAGAGAGCATTACCAGATGATAAGATGGCAGAGCGGTCTAAGGCGTTGCGTTCAGGTCGCAGTGTCCCCAGGAGGCGTGGGTTCGAATCCCACCTCAGACAGAGCCCATTGAAAGTACCAAGCAAGAACAAAGCAAACACAGTCAAGAGAGCATTACCAGTTGCCAGGATGGCGGAGCGGTCTAAGGTGTTGCGTTCAGGTCGCAGTCTCCCCAGGAGGCGTGGGTTCGAATCCCACCTCAGACAGAGCCCATTGAAAGTACCAAGCAAGAACAAAGCAAACACATTCAAGAGAGCATTACCAGTTGCCAGGATGGCAGAGCGGTCTAAGGCGCTGCGTTCAGGTCGCAGTCTCCCCAGGAGGCGTGGGTTCAAATCCTGCAGCAGACAGAGCTCATTGAAAGTACCAAGCAAGAAGAAAGCAAAGACAGTCAAGAGAGCATTACCAGCTGCAAGGATGGCGGAGCGGTCGAAGGCGTTGCGTTCAGGTCGCAGTCTCCTCAGGAGGCGTGGGTTTGAATCCCACCTCAGACAGAGCCCATTGAAAGTACCTAGCAATAACAAAGCAAACACGGTCAAGAGAGCATTACCAGTTGCCAGGATGGCGGAGCGGTCTAAGGCGTTGCGTTCAGGTCGCAGTCTCCACAGGAGGCGTGGGTTCGAATCCCACCTCAGACAGAGCCGATTGAAAGTACCAAGCAAGAACAAAGGAAACACAGTAAAGAGAGCATTACCAGTTGCCAGGATGGCGGAGCGGTCTAAGTCGTTGCGTTCAGGTCGCAGTCTCCCCAGGAGGTGTGGGTTCGAATCCCGCCTCAGACAGAGCCCATTGAAAGTACCAAGCAATAACAAAGCAAACACAGTCAAGAGAGCATTACCAGCTGCCAGGATGGCGGAGCGGTCTAAGGCGTTGCGTTCAGGTCGCAGTCTCCCCTGGAGGCGTGGGTTCGAATCCCACCTCAGACAGAGCCCGTTGAAAGTACCAAGCAAGAACAAAGCAAACACAGTCAAGAGAGCATGACCAGCTGCCAGGATGGCAGAGCGGTCTAAGGCGTTGCGTTCAGGTCGCAGTCACCCCTGGAGGCGTGGGTTCGAATCCCGCCTCAGACAGAGCCCATTGAAAGTACCAAGCAAGAAGAAAGCAAACACAGTCAAGAGAGCATTACCAGTTGCCAGGATGGCAGAGCGGTCTAAGGCGTTGCGTTCAGGTCGCAGTCTCCCCAGGAGGCGTGGGTTCGAATCCCACCTCAGACAGAGCCCATTGAAAGTACCAAGCAAGAACAAAGCAAACACAGTCAAGAGAGCATTACCAGATGATAAGATGGCAGAGCGGTCTAAGGCGTTGCGTTCAGTTCGCAGTCTCCCCAGGAGGCGTGGGTTCAAATCCCACCTCAGACAGTGACCATTGAAAGTACCAAGCAAGAACAAAGCAAACACAGTCAAGAGAGCATTACCAGATGCCAGCATAGCGGAGCGGTCTAAGGCGTTGCGTTCAGGTCGCAGTGTCCCCAGGAGGCGTGGGTTCGAATCCCACCTCAGACAGTGCCCATTGAAAGTACCAAGCAAGAACAAAGCAAACACAGTCAAGAGAGCATTACCAGTTGCCAGGATGGCGGAGCGGTCTAAGGTGTTGCGTTCAGGTCGCAGTCTCCCCAGGAGGCGTGGGTTCGAATCCCACCTCAGACAGAGCCCATTGAAAGTACCAAGCAATAACCAAGGAAACACGGTCAAGAGAGCATTACCAGTTGCCAGGATGGCGGAGCGGTCTAAGGTGTTGCGTTCAGGTCGCAGTCTCCCCAGGAGGCGTGGGTTCGAATCCCACCTCAGACAGAGCCCATTGAAAGTACCAAGCAAGAACAAAGCAAACACATTCAAGAGAGCATTACCAGTTGCCAGGATGGCAGAGCGGTCTAAGGCGCTGCGTTCAGGTCGCAGTCTCCCCAGGAGGCGTGGGTTCAAATCCTGCAGCAGACAGAGCTCATTGAAAGTACCAAGCAAGAAGAAAGCAAAGACAGTCAAGAGAGCATTACCAGCTGCAAGGATGGCGAAGCGGTCGAAGGCGTTGCGTTCAGGTCGCAGTCTCCTCAGGAGGCGTGGGTTTGAATCCCACCTCAGACAGAGCCCATTGAAAGTACCTAGCAATAACAAAGCAAACACGGTCAAGAGAGCATTACCAGTTGCCAGGATGGCGGAGCGGTCTAAGGCGTTGCGTTCAGGTCGCAGTCTCCACAGGAGGCGTGGGTTCGAATCCCACCTCAGACAGAGCCGATTGAAAGTACCAAGCAAGAACAAAGGAAACACAGTAAAGAGAGCATTACCAGTTGCCAGGATGGCGGAGCGGTCTAAGTCGTTGCGTTCAGGTCGCAGTCTCCCCAGGAGGTGTGGGTTAGAATCCCGCCTCAGACAGAGCCCATTGAAAGTACCAAGCAATAACAAAGCAAACACAGTCAAGAGAGCATTACCAGCTGCCAGGATGGCGGAGCGGTCTAAGGCGTTGCGTTCAGGTCGCAGTCTCCCCTGGAGGCGTGGGTTCGAATCCCACCTCAGACAGAGCCCGTTGAAAGTACCAAGCAAGAACAAAGCAAACACAGTCAAGAGAGCATGACCAGCTGCCAGGATGGCAGAGCGGTCTAAGGCGTTGCGTTCAGGTCGCAGTCACCCCTGGAGGCGTGGGTTCGAATCCCGCCTCAGACAGAGCCCATTGAAAGTACCAAGCAAGAAGAAAGCAAACACAGTCAAGAGAGCATTACCAGTTGCCAGGATGGCAGAGCGGTCTAAGGCGTTGCGTTCAGGTCGCAGTCTCCCCAGGAGGCGTGGGTTCGAATCCCACCTCAGACAGAGCCCATTGAAAGTACCAAGCAAGAACAAAGCAAACACAGTCAAGAGAGCATTACCAGATGATAAGATGGCAGAGCGGTCTAAGGCGTTGCGTTCAGTTCGCAGTCTCCCCAGGAGGCGTGGGTTCAAATCCCACCTCAGACAGTGACCATTGAAAGTACCAAGCAAGAACAAAGCAAACACAGTCAAGAGAGCATTACCAGATGCCAGCATAGCGGAGCGGTCTAAGGCGTTGCGTTCAGGTCGCAGTGTCCCCAGGAGGCGTGGGTTCGAATCCCACCTCAGACAGTGCCCATTGAAAGTACCAAGCAAGAACAAAGCAAACACAGTCAAGAGAGCATTACCAGTTGCCAGGATGGCGGAGCGGTCTAAGGTGTTGCGTTCAGGTCGCAGTCTCCCCAGGAGGCGTGGGTTCGAATCCCACCTCAGACAGAGCCCATTGAAAGTACCAAGCAATAACCAAGGAAACACGGTCAAGAGAGCATTACCAGTTGCCAGGATGGCGGAGCGGTCTAAGGCGTTCCGTTCAGGTCACAGTCTCCCCAGGAGGCGTGGGTTCGAATCCCACCTCAGACAGAGCCCATTGAAAGTACCAAGCAATAACCAAGGAAACACGGTCAAGAGAGCATTACCAGTTGCCAGGATGGCGGAGCGGTCTAAGGCGTTGCGGTCAGGTCACAGTACCCCAGGAGGCGTGGGTTCGAATCCCACCTCAGACAGAGCCCATTGAAAGTACCAAGCAAGAACAAAGCAAACACAGTAAAGAGAGCATTACCAGGTGCCAGGATGGCGGAGCGGTCTAAGGCGTTGCGTTCAGGTCGCAGTCTCCCCAGGAGGCGTGGGTTCAAATCCCACCTCAGACAGTGCCCATTGAAAGTACCAAGCAAGAACAAAGCAAACACAGTCAAGAGAGCATTACCAGTTGCCAGCATAGCGGAGCGGTCTAAGGCGTTGCGTCCAGGTCGCAGTCTCCACAGGAGGCGTGGGTTCGAATCCCACCTCAGACAGAGCCCATTGAAAGTACCAAGCAAGAACAAAGCAAACACAGTCAAGAGAGCATTACCAGTTGCCAGGATGGCGGAGCGGTCTAAGGCTTTGCGTTCAGGTCGCAGTCTCCCCTGGAGGCGTGGGTTCGAATCCCGCCTCAGACAGAGCCCATTGAAAGTACCAAGCAAGAACAAAGCAAACACAGTCAAGAGAGCATTACCAGGTGCCAGGATGGTGGAGCGGTCTAAGGCGGTGCGTTCAGGTTGCAGTCTCCCCAGGAGGCGTGGGTTCGAATCCCACCTCAGACAGTGCCCATTGAAAGTACCAAGCAAGAACAAAGCAAACACAGTCAAGAGAGCATTACCAGATGATAAGATGGCAGAGCGGTCTAAGGCGTTGCGTTCAGGTCGCAGTCTCCCCAGGAGGCGTGGGTTCGAATCCCACCTCAGACAGAGCCCATTGAAAGTACCAAGCAAGAACAAAGGAAACACAGTCAAGAGAGCATTACCAGTTGCCAGGATGGCGGAGCGGTCTAAGGCTTTGCGTTCAGGTCGCAGTCTCCCCTGGAGGCGTGGGTTCGAATCCCGCCTCAGACAGAGCCCATTGAAAGTACCAAGCAAGAACAAAGCAAACACAGTCAAGAGAGCATTACCAGATGATAAGATGGCAGAGCGGTCTAAGGCGTTGCGTTCAGGTCGCAGTCTCCCCAGGAGGCGTGGGTTCAAATCCCACCTCAGACAGTGCCCATTGAAAGTACCAAGCAAGAACAAAGCAAACACAGTCAAGAGAGCATTACCAGTTGCCAGCATAGCGGAGCGGTCTAAGGCGTTGCGTCCAGGTCGCAGTCTCCACAGGAGGCGTGGGTTCGAATCCCACCTCAGACAGAGCCCATTGAAAGTACCAAGCAATAACCAAGGAAACACGGTCAAGAGAGCATTACCAGTTGCCAGGATGGCGGAGCGGTCTAAGGCGTTGCGTTCAGGTCACAGTCTCCCCAGGAGGCGTGGGTTCGAATCACACCTCAGACAGAGCCCATTGAAAGTACCAAGCAAGAACAAAGCAAACACAGTAAAGAGAGCATTACCAGGTGCCAGGATGGTGGAGCGGTCTAAGGCGGTGCGTTCAGGTTGCAGTCTCCCCAGGAGGCATGGGTTCGAATCCCACCTCAGACAGAGCCCATTGAAAGTACCAAGCAAGAACAAAAGAAACACAGTCAAGAAAGCATTACCAGTTGCCAGGATGGCGGAGCGGTCTAAGGCGTTGCGTTCAGGTCGCAGTCTCCCCAGGAGGCGTGGGTTTGAATCCCACCTCAGACAGAGCCCATTGAAAGTACCAAGCAAGAACAAAGCAAACACAGTCAAGAGAGCATTACCAGATGATAAGATGGCAGAGCGGTCTAAGGCGTTGCGTTCAGGTCGCAGTGTCCCCAGGAGGCGTGGGTTCGAATCCCACCTCAGACAGAGCCCATTGAAAGTACCAAGCAAGAACAAAGCAAACACAGTCAAGAGAGCATTACCAGTTGCCAGGATGGCGGAGCGGTCTAAGGTGTTGCGTTCAGGTCGCAGTCTCCCCAGGAGGCGTGGGTTCGAATCCCACCTCAGACAGAGCCCATTGAAAGTACCAAGCAAGAACAAAGCAAACACATTCAAGAGAGCATTACCAGTTGCCAGGATGGCAGAACGGTCTAAGGCGCTGCGTTCAGGTCGCAGTCTCCCCAGGAGGCGTGGGTTCAAATCCTGCAGCAGACAGAGCTCATTGAAAGTACCAAGCAAGAAGAAAGCAAAGACAGTCAAGAGAGCATTACCAGCTGCAAGGATGGCGGAGCGGTCGAAGGCGTTGCGTTCAGGTCGCAGTCTCCTCAGGAGGCGTGGGTTTGAATCCCACCTCAGACAGAGCCCATTGAAAGTACCTAGCAATAACAAAGCAAACACGGTCAAGAGAGCATTACCAGTTGCCAGGATGGCGGAGCGGTCGAAGGCGTTGCGTTCAGGTCGCAGTCTCCACAGGAGGCGTGGGTTCGAATCCCACCTCAGACAGAGCCGATTGAAAGTACCAAGCAAGAACAAAGGAAACACAGTAAAGAGAGCATTACCAGTTGCCAGGATGGCGGAGCGGTCTAAGTCGTTGCGTTCAGGTCGCAGTCTCCCCAGGAGGTGTGGGTTCGAATCCCGCCTCAGACAGAGCCCATTGAAAGTACCAAGCAATAACAAAGCAAACACAGTCAAGAGAGCATTACCAGCTGCCAGGATGGCGGAGCGGTCTAAGGCGTTGCGTTCAGGTCGCAGTCTCCCCTGGAGGCGTGGGTTCGAATCCCACCTCAGACAGAGCCCGTTGAAAGTACCAAGCAAGAACAAAGCAAACACAGTCAAGAGAGCATGACCAGCTGCCAGGATGGCAGAGCGGTCTAAGGCGTTGCGTTCAGGTCGCAGTCACCCCTGGAGGCGTGGGTTCGAATCCCGCCTCAGACAGAGCCCATTGAAAGTACCAAGCAAGAAGAAAGCAAACACAGTCAAGAGAGCATTACCAGTTGCCAGGATGGCAGAGCGGTCTAAGGCGTTGCGTTCAGGTCGCAGTCTCCCCTGGTGGCGTGGGTTCGAATCCCGCCTCAGACAGAGCCCATTGAAAGTACCAAGCAAGAACAAAGCAAACACAGTCAAGAGAGCATTACCAGTTGCCAGGATGGCAGAGCGGTCTAAGGCGCTGCGTTCAGGTCGCAGTCTCCCCAGGAGGCGTGGGTTCGAATCCCACCTCAGACAGAGCCCATTGAAAGTACCAAGCAAGAACAAAGCAAACACAGTCAAGAGAGCATTACCAGATGATAAGATGGCAGAGCGGTCTAAGGCGTTGCGTTCAGTTCGCAGTCTCCCCAGGAGGCGTGGGTTCAAATCCCACCTCAGACAGTGACCATTGAAAGTACCAAGCAAGAACAAAGCAAACACAGTCAAGAGAGCATTACCAGATGCCAGCATAGCGGAGCGGTCTAAGGCGTTGCGTTCAGGTCGCAGTGTCCCCAGGAGGCGTGGGTTCGAATCCCACCTCAGACAGTGCCCATTGAAAGTACCAAGCAAGAACAAAGCAAACACAGTCAAGAGAGCATTACCAGTTGCCAGGATGGCGGAGCGGTCTAAGGTGTTGCGTTCAGGTCGCAGTCTCCCCAGGAGGCGTGGGTTCGAATCCCACCTCAGACAGAGCCCATTGAAAGTACCAAGCAATAACCAAGGAAACACGGTCAAGAGAGCATTACCAGTTGCCAGGATGGCGGAGCGGTCTAAGGTGTTGCGTTCAGGTCGCAGTCTCCCCAGGAGGCGTGGGTTCGAATCCCACCTCAGACAGAGCCCATTGAAAGTACCAAGCAAGAACAAAGCAAACACATTCAAGAGAGCATTACCAGTTGCCAGGATGGCAGAGCGGTCTAAGGCGCTGCGTTCAGGTCGCAGTCTCCCCAGGAGGCGTGGGTTCAAATCCTGCAGCAGACAGAGCTCATTGAAAGTACCAAGCAAGAAGAAAGCAAAGACAGTCAAGAGAGCATTACCAGCTGCAAGGATGGCGGAGCGGTCGAAGGCGTTGCGTTCAGGTCGCAGTCTCCTCAGGAGGCGTGGGTTTGAATCCCACCTCAGACAGAGCCCATTGAAAGTACCTAGCAATAACAAAGCAAACACGGTCAAGAGAGCATTACCAGTTGCCAGGATGGCGGAGCGGTCTAAGGCGTTGCGTTCAGGTCGCAGTCTCCACAGGAGGCGTGGGTTCGAATCCCACCTCAGACAGAGCCGATTGAAAGTACCAAGCAAGAACAAAGGAAACACAGTAAAGAGAGCATTACCAGTTGCCAGGATGGCGGAGCGGTCTAAGTCGTTGCGTTCAGGTCGCAGTCTCCCCAGGAGGTGTGGGTTAGAATCCCGCCTCAGACAGAGCCCATTGAAAGTACCAAGCAATAACAAAGCAAACACAGTCAAGAGAGCATTACCAGCTGCCAGGATGGCGGAGCGGTCTAAGGCGTTGCGTTCAGGTCGCAGTCTCCCCTGGAGGCGTGGGTTCGAATCCCACCTCAGACAGAGCCCGTTGAAAGTACCAAGCAAGAACAAAGCAAACACAGTCAAGAGAGCATGACCAGCTGCCAGGATGGCAGAGCGGTCTAAGGCGTTGCGTTCAGGTCGCAGTCACCCCTGGAGGCGTGGGTTCGAATCCCGCCTCAGACAGAGCCCATTGAAAGTACCAAGCAAGAAGAAAGCAAACACAGTCAAGAGAGCATTACCAGTTGCCAGGATGGCAGAGCGGTCTAAGGCGTTGCGTTCAGGTCGCAGTCTCCCCAGGAGGCGTGGGTTCGAATCCCACCTCAGACAGAGCCCATTGAAAGTACCAAGCAAGAACAAAGCAAACACAGTCAAGAGAGCATTACCAGATGATAAGATGGCAGAGCGGTCTAAGGCGTTGCGTTCAGTTCGCAGTCTCCCCAGGAGGCGTGGGTTCAAATCCCACCTCAGACAGTGACCATTGAAAGTACCAAGCAAGAACAAAGCAAACACAGTCAAGAGAGCATTACCAGATGCCAGCATAGCGGAGCGGTCTAAGGCGTTGCGTTCAGGTCGCAGTGTCCCCAGGAGGCGTGGGTTCGAATCCCACCTCAGACAGTGCCCATTGAAAGTACCAAGCAAGAACAAAGCAAACACAGTCAAGAGAGCATTACCAGTTGCCAGGATGGCGGAGCGGTCTAAGGTGTTGCGTTCAGGTCGCAGTCTCCCCAGGAGGCGTGGGTTCGAATCCCACCTCAGACAGAGCCCATTGAAAGTACCAAGCAATAACCAAGGAAACACGGTCAAGAGAGCATTACCAGTTGCCAGGATGGCGGAGCGGTCTAAGGCGTTCCGTTCAGGTCACAGTCTCCCCAGGAGGCGTGGGTTCGAATCCCACCTCAGACAGAGCCCATTGAAAGTACCAAGCAATAACCAAGGAAACACGGTCAAGAGAGCATTACCAGTTGCCAGGATGGCGGAGCGGTCTAAGGCGTTGCGGTCAGGTCACAGTACCCCAGGAGGCGTGGGTTCGAATCCCACCTCAGACAGAGCCCATTGAAAGTACCAAGCAAGAACAAAGCAAACACAGTAAAGAGAGCATTACCAGGTGCCAGGATGGCGGAGCGGTCTAAGGCGTTGCGTTCAGGTCGCAGTCTCCCCAGGAGGCGTGGGTTCAAATCCCACCTCAGACAGTGCCCATTGAAAGTACCAAGCAAGAACAAAGCAAACACAGTCAAGAGAGCATTACCAGTAGCCAGCATAGCGGAGCGGTCTAAGGCGTTGCGTCCAGGTCGCAGTCTCCACAGGAGGCGTGGGTTCGAATCCCACCTCAGACAGAGCCCATTGAAAGTACCAAGCAAGAACAAAGCAAACACAGTCAAGAGAGCATTACCAGTTGCCAGGATGGCGGAGCGGTCTAAGGCTTTGCGTTCAGGTCGCAGTCTCCCCTGGAGGCGTGGGTTCGAATCCCGCCTCAGACAGAGCCCATTGAAAGTACCAAGCAAGAACAAAGCAAACACAGTCAAGAGAGCATTACCAGGTGCCAGGATGGTGGAGCGGTCTAAGGCGGTGCGTTCAGGTTGCAGTCTCCCCAGGAGGCGTGGGTTCGAATCCCACCTCAGACAGTGCCCATTGAAAGTACCAAGCAAGAACAAAGCAAACACAGTCAAGAGAGCATTACCAGATGATAAGATGGCAGAGCGGTCTAAGGCGTTGCGTTCAGGTCGCAGTCTCCCCAGGAGGCGTGGGTTCGAATCCCACCTCAGACAGAGCCCATTGAAAGTACCAAGCAAGAACAAAGGAAACACAGTCAAGAGAGCATTACCAGTTGCCAGGATGGCGGAGCGGTCTAAGGCTTTGCGTTCAGGTCGCAGTCTCCCCTGGAGGCGTGGGTTCGAATCCCGCCTCAGACAGAGCCCATTGAAAGTACCAAGCAAGAACAAAGCAAACACAGTCAAGAGAGCATTACCAGATGATAAGATGGCAGAGCGGTCTAAGGCGTTGCGTTCAGGTCGCAGTCTCCCCAGGAGGCGTGGGTTCAAATCCCACCTCAGACAGTGCCCATTGAAAGTACCAAGCAAGAACAAAGCAAACACAGTCAAGAGAGCATTACCAGTTGCCAGCATAGCGGAGCGGTCTAAGGCGTTGCGTCCAGGTCGCAGTCTCCACAGGAGGCGTGGGTTCGAATCCCACCTCAGACAGAGCCCATTGAAAGTACCAAGCAATAACCAAGGAAACACGGTCAAGAGAGCATTACCAGTTGCCAGGATGGCGGAGCGGTCTAAGGCGTTGCGTTCAGGTCACAGTCTCCCCAGGAGGCGTGGGTTCGAATCACACCTCAGACAGAGCCCATTGAAAGTACCAAGCAAGAACAAAGCAAACACAGTAAAGAGAGCATTACCAGGTGCCAGGATGGTGGAGCGGTCTAAGGCGGTGCGTTCAGGTTGCAGTCTCCCCAGGAGGCATGGGTTCGAATCCCACCTCAGACAGAGCCCATTGAAAGTACCAAGCAAGAACAAAAGAAACACAGTCAAGAAAGCATTACCAGTTGCCAGGATGGCGGAGCGGTCTAAGGCGTTGCGTTCAGGTCGCAGTCTCCCCAGGAGGCGTGGGTTTGAATCCCACCTCAGACAGAGCCCATTGAAAGTACCAAGCAAGAACAAAGCAAACACAGTCAAGAGAGCATTACCAGATGATAAGATGGCAGAGCGGTCTAAGGCGTTGCGTTCAGGTCGCAGTGTCCCCAGGAGGCGTGGGTTCGAATCCCACCTCAGACAGAGCCCATTGAAAGTACCAAGCAAGAACAAAGCAAACACAGTCAAGAGAGCATTACCAGTTGCCAGGATGGCGGAGCGGTCTAAGGTGTTGCGTTCAGGTCGCAGTCTCCCCAGGAGGCGTGGGTTCGAATCCCACCTCAGACAGAGCCCATTGAAAGTACCAAGCAAGAACAAAGCAAACACATTCAAGAGAGCATTACCAGTTGCCAGGATGGCAGAGCGGTCTAAGGCGCTGCGTTCAGGTCGCAGTCTCCCCAGGAGGCGTGGGTTCAAATCCTGCAGCAGACAGAGCTCATTGAAAGTACCAAGCAAGAAGAAAGCAAAGACAGTCAAGAGAGCATTACCAGCTGCAAGGATGGCGGAGCGGTCGAAGGCGTTGCGTTCAGGTCGCAGTCTCCTCAGGAGGCGTGGGTTTGAATCCCACCTCAGACAGAGCCCATTGAAAGTACCTAGCAATAACAAAGCAAACACGGTCAAGAGAGCATTACCAGTTGCCAGGATGGCGGAGCGGTCTAAGGCGTTGCGTTCAGGTCGCAGTCTCCACAGGAGGCGTGGGTTCGAATCCCACCTCAGACAGAGCCGATTGAAAGTACCAAGCAAGAACAAAGGAAACACAGTAAAGAGAGCATTACCAGTTGCCAGGATGGCGGAGCGGTCTAAGTCGTTGCGTTCAGGTCGCAGTCTCCCCAGGAGGTGTGGGTTCGAATCCCGCCTCAGACAGAGCCCATTGAAAGTACCAAGCAATAACAAAGCAAACACAGTCAAGAGAGCATTACCAGCTGCCAGGATGGCGGAGCGGTCTAAGGCGTTGCGTTCAGGTCGCAGTCTCCCCTGGAGGCGTGGGTTCGAATCCCACCTCAGACAGAGCCCGTTGAAAGTACCAAGCAAGAACAAAGCAAACACAGTCAAGAGAGCATGACCAGCTGCCAGGATGGCAGAGCGGTCTAAGGCGTTGCGTTCAGGTCGCAGTCACCCCTGGAGGCGTGGGTTCGAATCCCGCCTCAGACAGAGCCCATTGAAAGTACCAAGCAAGAAGAAAGCAAACACAGTCAAGAGAGCATTACCAGTTGCCAGGATGGCAGAGCGGTCTAAGGCGTTGCGTTCAGGTCGCAGTCTCCCTTGGTGGCGTGGGTTCGAATCCCGCCTCAGACAGAGCCCATTGAAAGTACCAAGCAAGAACAAAGCAAACACAGTCAAGAGAGCATTACCAGTTGCCAGGATGGCAGAGCGGTCTAAGGCGCTGCGTTCAGGTCGCAGTCTCCCCAGGAGGCGTGGGTTCGAATCCCACCTCAGACAGAGCCCATTGAAAGTACCAAGCAAGAACAAAGCAAACACAGTCAAGAGAGCATTACCAGATGATAAGATGGCAGAGCGGTCTAAGGCGTTGCGTTCAGGTCGCAGTCTCCCCAGGAGGCGTGGGTTCAAATCCCACCTCAGACAGTGACCATTGAAAGTACCAAGCAAGAACAAAGCAAACACAGTCAAGAGAGCATTACCAGATGCCAGCATAGCGGAGCGGTCTAAGGCGTTGCGTTCAGGTCGCAGTGTCCCCAGGAGGCGTGGGTTCGAATCCCACCTCAGACAGTGCCCATTGAAAGTACCAAGCAAGAACAAAGCAAACACAGTCAAGAGAGCATTACCAGTTGCCAGGATGGCGGAGCGGTCTAAGGTGTTGCGTTCAGGTCGCAGTCTCCCCAGGAGGCGTGGGTTCGAATCCCACCTCAGACAGAGCCCATTGAAAGTACCAAGCAAGAACAAAGCAAACACATTCAAGAGAGCATTACCAGTTGCCAGGATGGCAGAGCGGTCTAAGGCGCTGCGTTCAGGTCGCAGTCTCCCCAGGAGGCGTGGGTTCAAATCCCGCAGCATACAGAGCCCAATCAAAGTACCAAGCAAGAAGAAAGCAAAGACAGTCAAGAGAGCATTACCAGCTGCAAGGATGGCGGAGCGGTCGAAGGCGTTGCGTTCATTGTCGCAGTCTCCCCAGGAGGCGTGGGTTCGAATCCCACCTCAGACAGAGCCCATTGAAAGTACCAAGCAATGACAAAGGAAACACGGTCAAGAGAGCATTACCAGTTGCCAGGATGGCGGAGCGGTCTAAGGCGTTGCGTTCAGGTCGCAGTCTCCCCAGGAGGCGTGGGTTCGAATCCCACCTCAGACAGAGCCCATTGAAAGTACCAAGCAAGAACAAAGCAAACACAGTCAAGAGAGCATTACCAGATGATAAGATGGCAGAGCGGTCTAAGGCGTTGCGTTCAGGTCGCAGTCTCCCCAGGAGGCGTGGGTTCGAATCCCACCTCAGAAAGAGCCCATTGAAAGTACCAAGCAAGAACAAAGCAAACACACTCAAGAGAGCATTACCAGTTGCCAGGATGGCGGAGCGGTCTAAGGCGTTGCGTTCAGGTCGCAGTCTCCCCAGGAGGCGTGGGTTCGAATCCCACCTCAGACAGAGCCCATTGAAAGTACCAAGCAAGAACAAAGCAAACACAGTCAAGAGAGCATTACCAGATGATAAGATGGCAGAGCGGTCTAAGGCGTTGCGTTCAGGTCGCAGTCTCCCCAGGAGGCGTGGGTTCAAATCCCACCTCAGACAGTGCCCATTGAAAGTACCAAGCAAGAACAAAGCAAACACAGTCAAGAGAGCATTACCAGTTGCAAGCATAGCGGAGCGGTCTAAGGCGTTGCGTTCAGGTCGCAGTCTCCACAGGAGGCGTGGGTTCGAATCCCACCTCAGACAGAGCCCATTGAAAGTACCAAGCAATAACCAAGGAAACACGGTCAAGAGAGCATTACCAGTTGCCAGGATGGCGGAGCGGTCTAAGGCGTTGCGTTCAGGTCACAGTCTCCCTAGGAGGCGTGGGTTCGAATCCCACCTCAGACAGAGCCCATTGAAATTACCAAGCAATAACCAAGGAAACACGGTCAAGAGAGCATTACCAGTTGCCAGGATGGCGGAGCGGTCTAAGGCGTTGCGGTCAGGTCACAGTCCCCCAGGAGGCGTGGGTTCGAATCCCACCTCAGACAGAGCCCATTGAAAGTACCAAGCAAGTACAAAGCAAACACAGTAAAGAGAGCATTACAAGGTGCCAGGATGGCGGAGCGGTCTAAGGCGTTGCGTTCAGGTCGCAGTCTCCCCAGGAGGCGTGGGTTCTAATCCCACCTCAGACCGTGACCATTGAAAGTACCAAGCAAGAACAAAGCAAACACAGTCAAGAGAGCATTACCAGATGATAAGATGGCAGAGCGGTCTAAGGCGTTGCGTTCAGGTCGCAGTCTCCCCAAGAGGCGTGGGTTCAAATCCCACCTCAGACAGTGACCATTGAAAGTACCAAGCAAGAACAAAGCAAACACAGTCAAGAGAGCATTACCAGATGATAAGATGGCAGAGCGGTCTAAGGCGTTGCGTTCAGGTCGCAGTGTCCCCAGGAGGCGTGGGTTCGAATCCCACCTCAGACAGTGCCCATTGAAAGTACCAAGCAAGAACAAAGCAAACACAGTCAAGAGAGCATTACCAGTTGCCAGGATGGCGGAGCGGTCTAAGGTGTTGCGTTCAGGTCGCAGTCTCCCCAGGAGGCGTGGGTTCGAATCCCACCTCAGACAGAGCCCATTGAAAGTACCAAGCAAGAACAAAGCAAACACATTCAAGAGAGCATTACCAGTTGCCAGGATGGCAGAGCGGTCTAAGGCGCTGCGTTCAGGTCGCAGTCTCCCCAGGAGGCGTGGGTTCAAATCCCGCAGCATACAGAGCCCAATGAAAGTACCAAGCAAGAAGAAAGCAAAGACAGTCAAGAGAGCATTACCAGCTGCAAGGATGGCGGAGCGGTCGAAGGCGTTGCGTTCATTGTCGCAGTCTCCCCAGGAGGCGTGGGTTCGAATCCCACCTCAGACAGAGCCCATTGAAAGTACCAAGCAATGACAAAGGAAACACGGTCAAAAGAGCATTACCAGTTGCCAGGATGGCGGAGCGGTCTAAGGCGTTGCGTTCAGGTCGCAGTCTCCCCAGGAGGCGTGGGTTCGAATCCCACCTCAGACAGAGCCCATTGAAAGTACCAAGCAAGAACAAAGCAAACACAGTCAAGAGAGCATTACCAGATGATAAGATGGCAGAGCGGTCTAAGGCGTTGCGTTCAGGTCGCAGTCTCCCCAGGAGGCGTGGGTTCGAATCCCACCTCAGACAGAGCCCATTGAAAGTACCAAGCAAGAACAAAGCAAACACAGTCAAGAGAGCATTACCAGTTGCCAGGATGGCGGAGCGGTCTAAGGCGTTGCGTTCAGGTCGCAGTCTCCCCAGGAGGCGTGGGTTCGAATCCCACCTCAGACAGAGCCCATTGAAAGTACCAAGCAAGAACAAAGCAAACACAGTCAAGAGAGCATTACCAGATGATAAGATGGCAGAGCGGTCTAAGGCGTTGCGTTCAGGTCGCAGTCTCCCCAGGAGGCGTGGGTTCAAATCCCACCTCAGACAGTGCCCATTGAAAGTACCAAGCAAGAACAAAGCAAACACAGTCAAGAGAGCATTACCAGTTGCAAGCATAGCGGAGCGGTCTAAGGCGTTGCGTTCAGGTCGCAGTCTCCACAGGAGGCGTGGGTTCGAATCCCACCTCAGACAGAGCCCATTGAAAGTACCAAGCAATAACCAAGGAAACACGGTCAAGAGAGCATTACCAGTTGCCAGGATGGCGGAGCGGTCTAAGGCGTTGCGTTCAGGTCACAGTCTCCCCAGGAGGCGTGGGTTCGAATCCCACCTCAGACAGAGCCCATTGAAATTACCAAGCAATAACCAAGGAAACACGGTCAAGAGAGCATTACCAGTTGCCAGGATGGCGGAGCGGTCTAAGGCGTTGCGGTCAGGTCACAGTCCCCCAGGAGGCGTGGGTTCGAATCCCACCTCAGACAGAGCCCATTGAAAGTACCAAGCAAGTACAAAGCAAACACAGTAAAGAGAGCATTACAAGGTGCCAGGATGGCGGAGCGGTCTAAGGCGTTGCGTTCAGGTCGCAGTCTCCCCAGGAGGCGTGGGTTCTAATCCCACCTCAGACCGTGACCATTGAAAGTACCAAGCAAGAACAAAGCAAACACAGTCAAGAGAGCATTACCAGATGATAAGATGGCAGAGCGGTCTAAGGCGTTGCGTTCAGGTCGCAGTCTCCCCAAGAGGCGTGGGTTCAAATCCCACCTCAGACAGTGACCATTGAAAGTACCAAGCAAGAACAAAGCAAACACAGTCAAGAGAGCATTACCAGATGATAAGATGGCAGAGCGGTCTAAGGCGTTGCGTTCAGGTCGCAGTGTCCCCAGGAGGCGTGGGTTCGAATCCCACCTCAGACAGAGCCCATTGAAAGTACCAAGCAATAACCAAGGAAACACGGTCAAGAGAGCATTACCAGTTGCCAGGATGGCGGAGCGGTCTAAGGCGTTGCGTTCAGGTCACAGTCTCCCTAGGAGGCGTGGGTTCGAATCCCACCTCAGACAGAGCCCATTGAAAGTACCAAGCAATGACAAAGGAAACACGGTCAAAAGAGCATTACCAGTTGCCAGGATGGCGGAGCGGTCTAAGGCGTTGCGTTCAGGTCGCAGTCTCCCCAGGAGGCGTGGGTTCGAATCCCACCTCAGACAGAGCCCATTGAAAGTACCAAGCAAGAACAAAGCAAACACAGTCAAGAGAGCATTACCAGATGATAAGATGGCAGAGCGGTCTAAGGCGTTGCGTTCAGGTCGCAGTCTCCCCAGGAGGCGTGGGTTCGAATCCCACCTCAGACAGAGCCCATTGAAAGTACCAAGCAAGAACAAAGCAAACACAGTCAAGAGAGCATTACCAGTTGCCAGGATGGCGGAGCGGTCTAAGGCGTTGCGTTCAGGTCGCAGTCTCCCCAGGAGGCGTGGGTTCGAATCCCACCTCAGACAGAGCCCATTGAAAGTACCAAGCAAGAACAAAGCAAACACAGTCAAGAGAGCATTACCAGATGATAAGATGGCAGAGCGGTCTAAGGCGTTGCGTTCAGGTCGCAGTCTCCCCAGGAGGCGTGGGTTCAAATCCCACCTCAGACAGTGCCCATTGAAAGTACCAAGCAAGAACAAAGCAAACACAGTCAAGAGAGCATTACCAGTTGCAAGCATAGCGGAGCGGTCTAAGGCGTTGCGTTCAGGTCGCAGTCTCCACAGGAGGCGTGGGTTCGAATCCCACCTCAGACAGAGCCCATTGAAAGTACCAAGCAATAACCAAGGAAACACGGTCAAGAGAGCATTACCAGTTGCCAGGATGGCGGAGCGGTCTAAGGCGTTGCGTTCAGGTCACAGTCTCCCCAGGAGGCGTGGGTTCGAATCCCACCTCAGACAGAGCCCATTGAAATTACCAAGCAATAACCAAGGAAACACGGTCAAGAGAGCATTACCAGTTGCCAGGATGGCGGAGCGGTCTAAGGCGTTGCGGTCAGGTCACAGTCCCCCAGGAGGCGTGGGTTCGAATCCCACCTCAGACAGAGCCCATTGAAAGTACCAAGCAAGTACAAAGCAAACACAGTAAAGAGAGCATGACAAGGTGCCAGGATGGCGGAGCGGTCTAAGGCGTTGCGTTCAGGTCGCAGTCTCCCCAGGAGGCGTGGGTTCTAATCCCACCTCAGACCGTGACCATTGAAAGTACCAAGCAAGAACAAAGCAAACACAGTCAAGAGAGCATTACCAGATGATAAGATGGCAGAGCGGTCTAAGGCGTTGCGTTCAGGTCGCAGTCTCCCCAAGAGGCGTGGGTTCAAATCCCACCTCAGACAGTGACCATTGAAAGTACCAAGCAAGAACAAAGCAAACACAGTCAAGAGAGCATTACCAGATGATAAGATGGCAGAGCGGTCTAAGGCGTTGCGTTCAGGTCGCAGTGTCCCCAGGAGGCGTGGGTTCGAATCCCACCTCAGACAGTGCCCATTGAAAGTACCAAGCAAGAACAAAGCAAACACAGTCAAGAGAGCATTACCAGTTGCCAGGATGGCGGAGCGGTCTAAGGTGTTGCGTTCAGGTCGCAGTCTCCCCAGGAGGCGTGGGTTCGAATCCCACCTCAGACAGAGCCCATTGAAAGTACCAAGCAAAAACAAAGCAAACACATTCAAGAGAGCATTACCAGTTGCCAGGATGGCAGAGCGGTCTAAGGCGCTGCGTTCAGGTCGCAGTCTCCCCAGGAGGCGTGGGTTCAAATCCCGCAGCTTACAGAGCCCAATGAAAGTACCAAGCAAGAAGAAAGCAAAGACAGTCAAGAGAGCATTACCAGCTGCAAGGATGGCGGAGCGGTCGAAGGCGTTGCGTTCATTGTCGCAGTCTCCCCAGGAGGCGTGGGTTCGAATCCCACCTCAGACAGAGCCCATTGAAAGTACCAAGCAATGACAAAGGAAACACGGTCAAGAGAGCATTACCAGTTGCCAGGATGGCGGAGCGGTCTAAGGCGTTGCGTTCAGGTCGCAGTCTCCCCAGGAGGCGTGGGTTCGAATCCCACCTCAGACAGAGCCCATTGAAAGTACCAAGCAAGAACAAAGCAAACACAGTCAAGAGAGCATTACCAGATGATAAGATGGCAGAGCGGTCTAAGGCGCTGCGTTCAGGTCGCAGTCTCCCCAGGAGGCGTGGGTTCAAATCCCGCAGCATACAGAGCCCAATGAAAGTACCAAGCAAGAAGAAAGCAAAGACAGTCAAGAGAGCATTACCAGCTGCAAGGATGGCGGAGCGGTCGAAGGCGTTGCGTTCATTGTCGCAGTCTCCCCAGGAGGCGTGGGTTCGAATCCCACCTCAGACAGAGCCCATTGAAAGTACCAAGCAATGACAAAGGAAACACGGTCAAGAGAGCATTACCAGTTGCCAGGATGGCGGAGCGGTCTAAGGCGTTGCGTTCAGGTCGCAGTCTCCCCAGGAGGCGTGGGTTCGAATCCCACCTCAGACAGAGCCCATTGAAAGTACCAAGCAAGAACAAAGCAAACACAGTCAAGAGAGCATTACCAGATGATAAGATGGCAGAGCGGTCTAAGGCGTTGCGTTCAGGTCGCAGTCTCCCCAGGAGGCGTGGGTTCGAATCCCACCTCAGACAGAGCCCATTGAAAGTACCAAGCAAGAACAAAGCAAACACAGTCAAGAGAGCATTACCAGTTGCCAGGATGGCGGAGCGGTCTAAGGCGTTGCGTTCAGGTCGCAGTCTCCCCAGGAGGCGTGGGTTCGAATCCCACCTCAGACAGAGCCCATTGAAAGTACCAAGCAAGAACAAAGCAAACACAGTCAAGAGAGCATTACCAGATGATAAGATGGCAGAGCGGTCTAAGGCGTTGCGTTCAGGTCGCAGTCTCCCCAGGAGGCGTGGGTTCAAATCCCACCTCAGACAGTGCCCATTGAAAGTACCAAGCAAGAACAAAGCAAACACAGTCAAGAGAGCATTACCAGTTGCAAGCATAGCGGAGCGGTCTAAGGCGTTGCGTTCAGGTCGCAGTCTCCACAGGAGGCGTGGGTTCGAATCCCACCTCAGACAGAGCCCATTGAAAGTACCAAGCAATAACCAAGGAAACACGGTCAAGAGAGCATTACCAGTTGCCAGGATGGCGGAGCGGTCTAAGGCGTTGCGTTCAGGTCACAGTCTCCCCAGGAGGCGTGGGTTCGAATCCCACCTCAGACAGAGCCCATTGAAATTACCAAGCAATAACCAAGGAAACACGGTCAAGAGAGCATTACCAGTTGCCAGGATGGCGGAGCGGTCTAAGGCGTTGCGGTCAGGTCACAGTCCCCCAGGAGGCGTGGGTTCGAATCCCACCTCAGACAGAGCCCATTGAAAGTACCAAGCAAGTACAAAGCAAACACAGTAAAGAGAGCATTACAAGGTGCCAGGATGGCGGAGCGGTCTAAGGCGTTGCGTTCAGGTCGCAGTCTCCCCAGGAGGCGTGGGTTCTAATCCCACCTCAGACCGTGACCATTGAAAGTACCAAGCAAGAACAAAGCAAACACAGTCAAGAGAGCATTAGCAGATGATAAGATGGCAGAGCGGTCTAAGGCGTTGCGTTCAGGTCGCAGTCTCCCCAAGAGGCGTGGGTTCAAATCCCACCTCAGACAGTGACCATTGAAAGTACCAAGCAAGAACAAAGCAAACACAGTCAAGAGAGCATTACCAGATGATAAGATGGCAGAGCGGTCTAAGGCGTTGCGTTCAGGTCGCAGTGTCCCCAGGAGGCGTGGGTTCGAATCCCACCTCAGACAGTGCCCATTGAAAGTACCAAGCAAGAACAAAGCAAACACAGTCAAGAGAGCATTACCAGTTGCCAGGATGGCGGAGCGGTCTAAGGTGTTGCGTTCAGGTCGCAGTCTCCCCAGGAGGCGTGGGTTCGAATCCCACCTCAGACAGAGCCCATTGAAAGTACCAAGCAAGAACAAAGCAAACACATTCAAGAGAGCATTACCAGTTGCCAGGATGGCAGAGCGGTCTAAGGCGCTGCGTTCAGGTCGCAGTCTCCCCAGGAGGCGTGGGTTCAAATCCCGCAGCATACAGAGCCCAATGAAAGTACCAAGCAAGAAGAAAGCAAAGACAGTCAAGAGAGCATTACCAGCTGCAAGGATGGCGGAGCGGTCGAAGGCGTTGCGTTCATTGTCGCAGTCTCCCCAGGAGGCGTGGGTTCGAATCCCACCTCAGACAGAGCCCATTGAAAGTACCAAGCAATGACAAAGGAAACACGGTCAAGAGAGCATTACCAGTTGCCAGGATGGCGGAGCGGTCTAAGGCGTTGCGTTCAGGTCGCAGTCTCCCCAGGAGGCGTGGGTTCGAATCCCACCTCAGACAGAGCCCATTGAAAGTACCAAGCAAGAACAAAGCAAACACAGTCAAGAGAGCATTACCAGATGATAAGATGGCAGAGCGGTCTAAGGCGTTGCGTTCAGGTCGCAGTCTCCCCAGGAGGCGTGGGTTCGAATCCCACCTCAGACAGAGCCCATTGAAAGTACCAAGCAAGAACAAAGCAAACACAGTCAAGAGAGCATTACCAGTTGCCAGGATGGCGGAGCGGTCTAAGGCGTTGCGTTCAGGTCGCAGTCTCCCCAGGAGGCGTGGGTTCGAATCCCACCTCAGACAGAGCCCATTGAAAGTACCAAGCAAGAACAAAGCAAACACAGTCAAGAGAGCATTACCAGATGATAAGATGGCAGAGCGGTCTAAGGCGTTGCGTTCAGGTCGCAGTCTCCCCAGGAGGCGTGGGTTCAAATCCCACCTCAGACAGTGCCCATTGAAAGTACCAAGCAAGAACAAAGCAAACACAGTCAAGAGAGCATTACCAGTTGCAAGCATAGCGGAGCGGTCTAAGGCGTTGCGTTCAGGTCGCAGTCTCCACAGGAGGCGTGGGTTCGAATCCCACCTCAGACAGAGCCCATTGAAAGTACCAAGCAATAACCAAGGAAACACGGTCAAGAGAGCATTACCAGTTGCCAGGATGGCGGAGCGGTCTAAGGCGTTGCGTTCAGGTCACAGTCTCCCCAGGAGGCGTGGGTTCGAATCCC
Source organism: Idiotropiscis lumnitzeri (assembly GCF_059441095.1). Taxonomy (NCBI): domain Eukaryota; kingdom Metazoa; phylum Chordata; class Actinopteri; order Syngnathiformes; family Syngnathidae; genus Idiotropiscis; species Idiotropiscis lumnitzeri. Next base: position 517,422 of record NW_028283598.1, read on the forward strand.
ACCTCAGACAGAGCCCATTGAAATTACCAAGCAATAACCAAGGAAACACGGTCAAGAGAGCATTACCAGTTGCCAGGATGGCGGAGCGGTCTAAGGCGTTGCGGTCAGGTCACAGTCCCCCAGGAGGCGTGGGTTCGAATCCCACCTCAGACAGAGCCCATTGAAAGTACCAAGCAAGTACAAAGCAAACACAGTAAAGAGAGCATTACAAGGTGCCAGGATGGCGGAGCGGTCTAAGGCGTTGCGTTCAGGTCGCAGTCTCCCCAGGAGGCGTGGGTTCTAATCCCACCTCAGACCGTGACCATTGAAAGTACCAAGCAAGAACAAAGCAAACACAGTCAAGAGAGCATTACCAGATGATAAGATGGCAGAGCGGTCTAAGGCGTTGCGTTCAGGTCGCAGTCTCCCCAAGAGGCGTGGGTTCAAATCCCACCTCAGACAGTGACCATTGAAAGTACCAAGCAAGAACAAAGCAAACACAGTCAAGAGAGCATTACCAGATGATAAGATGGCAGAGCGGTCTAAGGCGTTGCGTTCAGGTCGCAGTGTCCCCAGGAGGCGTGGGTTCGAATCCCACCTCAGACAGTGCCCATTGAAAGTACCAAGCAAGAACAAAGCAAACACAGTCAAGAGAGCATTACCAGTTGCCAGGATGGCGGAGCGGTCTAAGGTGTTGCGTTCAGGTCGCAGTCTCCCCAGGAGGCGTGGGTTCGAATCCCACCTCAGACAGAGCCCATTGAAAGTACCAAGCAAAAACAAAGCAAACACATTCAAGAGAGCATTACCAGTTGCCAGGATGGCAGAGCGGTCTAAGGCGCTGCGTTCAGGTCGCAGTCTCCCCAGGAGGCGTGGGTTCAAATCCCGCAGCTTACAGAGCCCAATGAAAGTACCAAGCAAGAAGAAAGCAAAGACAGTCAAGAGAGCATTACCAGCTGCAAGGATGGCGGAGCGGTCGAAGGCGTTGCGTTCATTGTCGCAGTCTCCCCAGGAGGCGTGGGTTCGAATCCCACCTCAGACAGAGCCCATTGAAAGTACCAAGCAATGACAAAGGAAACACGGTCAAGAGAGCATTACCAGTTGCCAGGATGGCGGAGCGGTCTAAGGCGTTGCGTTCAGGTCGCAGTCTCCCCAGGAGGCGTGGGTTCGAATCCCACCTCAGACAGAGCCCATTGAAAGTACCAAGCAAGAACAAAGCAAACACAGTCAAGAGAGCATTACCAGATGATAAGATGTTAGAGCGGTCTAAGGCGTTGCGTTCAGGTCGCAGTCTCCCCAGGAGGCGTGGGTTCGAATCCCACCTCAGACAGAGCCCATTGAAAGTACCAAGCAAGAACAAAGCAAACACAGTCAAGAGAGCATTACCAGTTGCCAGGATGGCGGAGCGGTCTAAGGCGTTGCGTTCAGGTCGCAGTCTCCCCAGGAGGCGTGGGTTCGAATCCCACCTCAGACAGAGCCCATTGAAAGTACCAAGCAAGAACAAAGCAAACACAGTCAAGAGAGCATTACCAGATGATAAGATGGCAGAGCGGTCTAAGGCGTTGCGTTCAGGTCGCAGTCTCCCCAGGAGGCGTGGGTTCAAATCCCACCTCAGACAGTGCCCATTGAAAGTACCAAGCAAGAACAAAGCAAACACAGTCAAGAGAGCATTACCAGTTGCAAGCATAGCGGAGCGGTCTAAGGCGTTGCGTTCAGGTCGCAGTCTCCACAGGAGGCGTGGGTTCGAATCCCACCTCAGACAGAGCCCATTGAAAGTACCAAGCAATAACCAAGGAAACACGGTCAAGAGAGCATTACCAGTTGCCAGGATGGCGGAGCGGTCTAAGGCGTTGCGTTCAGGTCACAGTCTCCCCAGGAGGCGTGGGTTCGAATCCCACCTCAGACAGAGCCCATTGAAATTACCAAGCAATAACCAAGGAAACACGGTCAAGAGAGCATTACCAGTTGCCAGGATGGCGGAGCGGTCTAAGGCGTTGCGGTCAGGTCACAGTCCCCCAGGAGGCGTGGGTTCGAATCCCACCTCAGACAGAGCCCATTGAAAGTACCAAGCAAGTACAAAGCAAACACAGTAAAGAGAGCATTACAAGGTGCCAGGATGGCGGAGCGGTCTAAGGCGTTGCGTTCAGGTCGCAGTCTCCCCAGGAGGCGTGGGTTCTAATCCCACCTCAGACCGTGACCATTGAAAGTACCAAGCAAGAACAAAGCAAACACAGTCAAGAGAGCATTACCAGATGATAAGATGGCAGAGCGGTCTAAGGCGTTGCGTTCAGGTCGCAGTCTCCCCAAGAGGCGTGGGTTCAAATCCCACCTCAGACAGTGACCATTGAAAGTACCAAGCAAGAACAAAGCAAACACAGTCAAGAGAGCATTACATGATGATAAGATGGCAGAGCGGTCTAAGGCGTTGCGTTCAGGTCGCAGTGTCCCCAGGAGGCGTGGGTTCGAATCCCACCTCAGACAGTGCCCATTGAAAGTACCAAGCAAGAACAAAGCAAACACAGTCAAGAGAGCATTACCAGTTGCCAGGATGGCGGAGCGGTCTAAGGTGTTGCGTTCAGGTCGCAGTCTCCCCAGGAGGCGTGGGTTCGAATCCCACCTCAGACAGAGCCCATTGAAAGTACCAAGCAAGAACAAAGCAAACACATTCAAGAGAGCATTACCAGTTGCCAGGATGGCAGAGCGGTCTAAGGCGCTGCGTTCAGGTCGCAGTCTCCCCAGGAGGCGTGGGTTCAAATCCCGCAGCATACAGAGCCCAATGAAAGTACCAAGCAAGAAGAAAGCAAAGACAGTCAAGAGAGCATTACCAGCTGCAAGGATGGCGGAGCGGTCGAAGGCGTTGCGTTCATTGTCGCAGTCTCCCCAGGAGGCGTGGGTTCGAATCCCACCTCAGACAGAGCCCATTGAAAGTACCAAGCAATGACAAAGGAAACACGGTCAAGAGAGCATTACCAGTTGCCAGGATGGCGGAGCGGTCTAAGGCGTTGCGTTCAGGTCGCAGTCTCCCCAGGAGGCGTGGGTTCGAATCCCACCTCAGACAGAGCCCATTGAAAGTACCAAGCAAGAACAAAGCAAACACAGTCAAGAGAGCATTACCAGATGATAAGATGGCAGAGCGGTCTAAGGCGTTGCGTTCAGGTCGCAGTCTCCCCAGGAGGCGTGGGTTCGAATCCCACCTCAGACAGAGCCCATTGAAAGTACCAAGCAAGAACAAAGCAAACACAGTCAAGAGAGCATTACCAGTTGCCAGGATGGCGGAGCGGTCTAAGGCGTTGCGTTCAGGTCGCAGTCTCCCCAGGAGGCGTGGGTTCGAATCCCACCTCAGACAGAGCCCATTGAAAGTACCAAGCAAGAACAAAGCAAACACAGTCAAGAGAGCATTACCAGATGATAAGATGGCAGAGCGGTCTAAGGCGTTGCGTTCAGGTCGCAGTCTCCCCAGGAGGCGTGGGTTCAAATCCCACCTCAGACAGAGCCCATTGAAAGTACCAAGCAAGAACAAAGCAAACACAGTCAAGAGAGCATTACCAGTTGCAAGCATAGCGGAGCGGTCTAAGGCGTTGCGTTCAGGTCGCAGTCTCCACAGGAGGCGTGGGTTCGAATCCCACCTCAGACAGAGCCCATTGAAAGTACCAAGCAATAACCAAGGAAACACGGTCAAGAGAGCATTACCAGTTGCCAGGATGGCGGAGCGGTCTAAGGCGTTGCGTTCAGGTCACAGTCTCCCCAGGAGGCGTGGGTTCGAATCCCACCTCAGACAGAGCCCATTGAAATTACCAAGCAATAACCAAGGAAACACGGTCAAGAGAGCATTACCAGTTGCCAGGATGGCGGAGCGGTCTAAGGCGTTGCGGTCAGGTCACAGTCCCCCAGGAGGCGTGGGTTCGAATCCCACCTCAGACAGAGCCCATTGAAAGTACCAAGCAAGTACAAAGCAAACACAGTAAAGAGAGCATTACAAGGTGCCAGGATGGCGGAGCGGTCTAAGGCGTTGCGTTCAGGTCGCAGTCTCCCCAGGAGGCGTGGGTTCTAATCCCACCTCAGACCGTGACCATTGAAAGTACCAAGCAAGAACAAAGCAAACACAGTCAAGAGAGCATTACCAGATGATAAGATGGCAGAGCGGTCTAAGGCGTTGCGTTCAGGTCGCAGTCTCCCCAAGAGGCGTGGGTTCAAATCCCACCTCAGACAGTGACCATTGAAAGTACCAAGCAAGAACAAAGCAAACACAGTCAAGAGAGCATTACCAGATGATAAGATGGCAGAGCGGTCTAAGGCGTTGCGTTCAGGTCGCAGTGTCCCCAGGAGGCGTGGGTTCGAATCCCACCTCAGACAGTGCCCATTGAAAGTACCAAGCAAGAACAAAGCAAACACAGTCAAGAGAGCATTACCAGTTGCCAGGATGGCGGAGCGGTCTAAGGTGTTGCGTTCAGGTCGCAGTCTCCCCAGGAGGCGTGGGTTCGAATCCCACCTCAGACAGAGCCCATTGAAAGTACCAAGCAAAAACAAAGCAAACACATTCAAGAGAGCATTACCAGTTGCCAGGATGGCAGAGCGGTCTAAGGCGCTGCGTTCAGGTCGCAGTCTCCCCAGGAGGCGTGGGTTCAAATCCCGCAGCTTACAGAGCCCAATGAAAGTACCAAGCAAGAAGAAAGCAAAGACAGTCAAGAGAGCATTACCAGCTGCAAGGATGGCGGAGCGGTCGAAGGCGTTGCGTTCATTGTCGCAGTCTCCCCAGGAGGCGTGGGTTCGAATCCCACCTCAGACAGAGCCCATTGAAAGTACCAAGCAATGACAAAGGAAACACGGTCAAGAGAGCATTACCAGTTGCCAGGATGGCGGAGCGGTCTAAGGCGTTGCGTTCAGGTCGCAGTCTCCCCAGGAGGCGTGGGTTCGAATCCCACCTCAGACAGAGCCCATTGAAAGTACCAAGCAAGAACAAAGCAAACACAGTCAAGAGAGCATTACCAGATGATAAGATGGCAGAGCGGTCTAAGGCATTGCGTTCAGGTCGCAGTCTCCCCAGGAGGCGTGGGTTCGAATCCCACCTCAGACAGAGCCCATTGAAAGTACCAAGCAAGAACAAAGCAAACACAGTCAAGAGAGCATTACCAGTTGCCAGGATGGCGGAGCGGTCTAAGGCGTTGCGTTCAGGTCGCAGTCTCCCCAGGAGGCGTGGGTTCGAATCCCACCTCAGACAGAGCCCATTGAAAGTACCAAGCAAGAACAAAGCAAACACAGTCAAGAGAGCATTACCAGATGATAAGATGGCAGAGCGGTCTAAGGCGTTGCGTTCAGGTCGCAGTCTCCCCAGGAGGCGTGGGTTCAAATCCCACCTCAGACAGTGCCCATTGAAACTACCAAGCAAGAACAAAGCAAACACAGTCAAGAGAGCATTACCAGTTGCAAGCATAGCGGAGCGGTCTAAGGCGTTGCGTTCAGGTCGCAGTCTCCACAGGAGGCGTGGGTTCGAATCCCACCTCAGACAGAGCCCATTGAAAGTACCAAGCAATAACCAAGGAAACACGGTCAAGAGAGCATTACCAGTTGCCAGGATGGCGGAGCGGTCTAAGGCGTTGCGTTCAGGTCACAGTCTCCCCAGGAGGCGTGGGTTCGAATCCCACCTCAGACAGAGCCCATTGAAATTACCAAGCAATAACCAAGGAAACACGGTCAAGAGAGCATTACCAGTTGCCAGGATGGCGGAGCGGTCTAAGGCGTTGCGGTCAGGTCACAGTCCCCCAGGAGGCGTGGGTTCGAATCCCACCTCAGACAGAGCCCATTGAAAGTACCAAGCAAGTACAAAGCAAACACAGTAAAGAGAGCATTACAAGGTGCCAGGATGGCGGAGCGGTCTAAGGCGTTGCGTTCAGGTCGCAGTCTCCCCAGGAGGCGTGGGTTCTAATCCCACCTCAGACCGTGACCATTGAAAGTACCAAGCAAGAACAAAGCAAACACAGTCAAGAGAGCATTACCAGATGATAAGATGGCAGAGCGGTCTAAGGCGTTGCGTTCAGGTCGCAGTCTCCCCAAGAGGCGTGGGTTCAAATCCCACCTCAGACAGTGACCATTAAAACTACCAAGCAAGAACAAAGCAAACACAGTCAAGAGAGCATTACCAGATGATAAGATGGCAGAGCGGTCTAAGGCGTTGCGTTCAGGTCGCAGTGTCCCCAGGAGGCGTGGGTTCGAATCCCACCTCAGACAGTGCCCATTGAAAGTACCAAGCAAGAACAAAGCAAACACAGTCAAGAGAGCATTACCAGTTGCCAGGATGGCGGAGCGGTCTAAGGTGTTGCGTTCAGGTCGCAGTCTCCCCAGGAGGCGTGGGTTCGAATCCCACCTCAGACAGAGCCCATTGAAAGTACCAAGCAAGAACAAAGCAAACACATTCAAGAGAGCATTACCAGTTGCCAGGATGGCAGAGCGGTCTAAGGCGCTGCGTTCAGGTCGCAGTCTCCCCAGGAGGCGTGGGTTTGAATCCCACCTCAGACACAGCCCATTGAAAGTACCAAGCAAGAACAAAGCAAACACAGTCAAGAGAGCATTACCAGATGATAAGATGGCAGAGCGGTCTAAGGCGTTGCGTTCAGGTCGCAGTGTCCCCAGGAGGCGTGGGTTCGAATCCCACCTCAGACAGAGCCCATTGAAAGTACCAAGCAAGAACAAAGCAAACACAGTCAAGAGAGCATTACCAGTTGCCAGGATGGCGGAGCGGTCTAAGGCGTTGCGTTCAGGTCGCAGTCTCCCCAGGAGGCGTGGGTTTGAATCCCACCTCAGACAGAGCCCATTGAAAGTACCAAGCAAGAACAAAGCAAACACAGTCAAGAGAGCATTACCAGATGATAAGATGGCAGAGCGGTCTAAGGCGTTGCGTTCAGGTCGCAGTGTCCCCAGGAGGCGTGGGTTCGAATCCCACCTCAGACAGAGCCCATTGAAAGTACCAAGCAAGAACAAAGCAAACACAGTCAAGAGAGCATTACCAGTTGCCAGGATGGCGGAGCGGTCTAAGGTGTTGCGTTCAGGTCGCAGTCTCCCCAGGAGGCGTGGGTTCGAATCCCACCTCAGACAGAGCCCATTGAAAGTACCAAGCAAGAACAAAGCAAACACAGTCAAGAAAGCATTACCAGTTGCCAGGATGGCGGAGCGGTCTAAGGCGTTGCGTTCAGGTCGCAGTCTCCCCAGGAGGCGTGGGTTCGAATCCCACCTCAGACAGAGCCCATTGAAAGTACCAAGCAAGAACAAAGCAAACACAGTCAAGAGAGCATTACCAGATGATAAGATGGCAGAGCGGTCTAAGGCGTTGCGTTCAGGTCGCAGTCTCCCCAGGAGGCGTGGGTTCAAATCCCACCTCAGACAGTGACCATTGAAAGTACCAAGCAAGAACAAAGCAAACACAGTCAAGAGAGCATTACCAGATGCCAGCATAGCGGAGCGGTCTAAGGTGTTGCGTTCAGGTCGCAGTCTCCCCAGGAGGCGTGGGTTCGAATCCCACCTCAGACAGAGCCCATTGAAAGTACCAAGCAAGAACAAAGCAAACACATTCAAGAGAGCATTACCAGTTGCCAGGATTGCAGAGCGGTCTAAGGCGCTGCGTTCAGGTCGCAGTCTCCCCAGGAGGCGTGGGTTCAAATCCCGCAGCAGACAGAGCCCAATGAAAGTACCAAGCAAGAAGAAAGCAAAGACAGTCAAGAGAGCATTACCAGCTGCAAGGATGGCGGAGCGGTCGAAGGCGTTGCGTTCAGGTCGCAGTCTCCCCAGGAGGCGTGAGTTCGAATCCCACCTCAGACAGAGCCCATTGAAAGTACCAAGCAATGACAAAGGAAACACGGTCAAGAGAGCATTACCAGTTGCCAGGATGGCGGAGCGGTCTAAGGCGTTGTGTTCAGGTGACAGTCTCCCCAGGAAACGTGGGTTCGAATCCCACCTCAGACAGAGCCCGTTGAAAGTACCAAGCAATAACAAAGCAAACACAGTCAAGAGAGCATTACCAGCTGCCAGGATGGCAGAGCGGTCTAAGGCGTTGCGTTCAGGTCGCAGTCACCCCTGGAGGCGTGGGTTCGAATCCCGCCTCAGACAGAGCCCATTGAAAGTACCAAGCAAGAAGAAAGCAAACACAGTCAAGAGAGCATTACCAGTTGCCTGGATGGCAGAGCGGTCTAAGGCGTTGCGTTCAGGTCGCAGTCTCCCCTGGTGGCGTGGGTTCGAATCCCGCCTCAGACAGAGCCCATTGAAAGTACCAAGCAAGAACAAAGCAAACACAGTCAAGAGAGCATTACCAGTTGCCAGGATGGCAGAGCGGTCTAAGGCGCTGCGTTCAGGTCGCAGTCTCCCCAGGAGGCGTGGGTTCGAATCCCGCCTCAGACAGAGCCCATTGAAAGTACCAAGCAAGAACAAAGTAAACACAGTCAAGAGAGCATTACCAGTTGCCAGGATGGCGGAGCGGTATAAGGCGTTGCGTTCAGGTCGCAGTCTCCCCAGGAGGCGTGGGTTCGAATCCCGCCTCAGACAGAGCCCATTGAAAGTACCAAGCAAGAACAAAGCAAACACAGTCAAGAGAGCATTACCAGTTGCCAGGATGGCAGAGCGGTCTAAGGCGCTGCGTTCAGGTCGCAGTCTTCCCAGGAGGCGTGGGTTTGAATGCCGCAGCAGACAGAGCCCATTGAAAGTAACAAGCAAGAAGAAAGCAAACACAGTCAAGAGAGCATTACCAGCTGCAAGGATGGCAGAGCGGTCTTAGGCGTTGCGTTCAGGACGCAGTCTCCCCAGGAGGCGTGGGTTCGAATCCCGCCTCAGACAGAGCCCATTGAAAGTACCAAGCAAGAACAAAGCAAACACAGTCAAGAGAGCATTACCAGATGATAAGATGGCAGAGCGGTCTAAGGCGTTGCGTTCAGGTCGCAGTCTCCCCAGGAGGCGTGGGTTCAAATCCCACCTCAGACAGTGCCCATTGAAAGTACCAAGCAAGAACAAAGCAAACACAGTCAAGAGAGCATTACCAGTTGCAAGCATAGCGGAGCGGTCTAATGCGTTGCGTTCAGGTCGCAGTCTCCACAGGAGGCGTGGGTTCGAATCCCACCTCAGACAGAGCCCATTGAAAGTACCAAGCAATAACCAAGGAAACACGGTCAAGAGCGCATTACCAGTTGCCAGGATGGCGGAGCGGTCTAAGGCGTTGCGTTCAGGTCACAGTCTCCCCAGGAGGCGTGGGTTCGAATCCCACCTCAGACACAGCCCATTGAAAGTACCAAGCAAGAACAAAGCAAACACAGTAAAGAGAGCATTACCAGGTGCCAGGATGGCGGAGCGGTCTAAGGCGTTGCGTTCAGGTCGCAGTCTCCCCAGGAGGCGTGGGTTCGAATCCCACCTCAGACAGAGCCCATTGAAAGTACCAAGCAAGAACAAAGGAAACACAGTCAAGAAAGCATTACCAGTTGCCAGGATGGCGGAGCGGTCTAAGGCGTTGCGTTCAGGTCGCAGTCTCCCCAGGAGGCGTGGGTTCGAATCCCACCTCAGACAGAGCCCATTGAAAGTACCAAGCAAGAACAAAGCAAACACAGTCAAGAGAGCATTACCAGATGATAAGATGGCAGAGCGCTCTAAGGCGTTGCGTTCAGGTCGCAGTCTCCCCAGGAGGCGTGGGTTCAAATACCACCTCAGACAGTGACCATTGAAAGTACCAAGCAAGAACAAAGCAAACACAGTCAAGAGAGCATTACCAGATGCCAGCATAGCGGAGCGGTCTCAGGTGTTGCGTTCAGGTCGCAGTCTCCCCAGGAGGCGTGGGTTCGAATCCCACCTCAGACAGAGCCCATTGAAAGTACCAAGCAAGAACAAAGCAAACACATTCAAGAGAGCATTACCAGTTGCCAGGATTGCAGAGCGGTCTAAGGCGCTGCGTTCAGGTCGCCGTCTCCCCAGCAGGCGTGGGTTCAAATCCCGCAGCAGACAGAGCCCAATGAAAGTACCAAGCAAGAAGAAAGCAAAGACAGTCAAGAGAGCATTACCAGCTGCAAGGATGGCGGAGCGGTCGAAGGCGTTGCGTTCAGGTCGCAGTCTCCACAGGAGGCGTGGGTTCGAATCCCACCTCAGACAGAGCCCATTGAAAGTACCAAGCAATAACCAAGGAAACACGGTCAAGAGAGCATTACCAGTTGCCAGGATGGCGGAGCGGTCTAAGGCGTTGCGTTCAGGTCACAGTCTCCCCAGGAGGCGTGGGTTCGAATCCCACCTCAGACAGAGCCCATTGAAATTACCAAGCAATAACCAAGGAAACACGGTCAAGAGAGCATTACCAGTTGCCAGGATGGCGGAGCGGTCTAAGGCGTTGCGGTCAGGTCACAGTCCCCCAGGAGGCGTGGGTTCGAATCCCACCTCAGACAGAGCCCATTGAAAGTACCAAGCAAGTACAAAGCAAACACAGTAAAGAGAGCATTACAAGGTGCCAGGATGGCGGAGCGGTCTAAGGCGTTGCGTTCAGGTCGCAGTCTCCCCAGGAGGCGTGGGTTCTAATCCCACCTCAGACCGTGACCATTGAAAGTACCAAGCAAGAACAAAGCAAACACAGTCAAGAGAGCATTACCAGATGATAAGATGGCAGAGCGGTCTAAGGCGTTGCGTTCAGGTCGCAGTCTCCCCAAGAGGCGTGGGTTCAAATCCCACCTCAGACAGTGACCATTGAAAGTACCAAGCAAGAACAAAGCAAACACAGTCAAGAGAGCATTACCAGATGATAAGATGGCAGAGCGGTCTAAGGCGTTGCGTTCAGGTCGCAGTGTCCCCAGGAGGCGTGGGTTCGAATCCCACCTCAGACAGTGCCCATTGAAAGTACCAAGCAAGAACAAAGCAAACACAGTCAAGAGAGCATTACCAGTTGCCAGGATGGCGGAGCGGTCTAAGGTGTTGCGTTCAGGTCGCAGTCTCCCCAGGAGGCGTGGGTTCGAATCCCACCTCAGACAGAGCCCATTGAAAGTACCAAGCAAGAACAAAGCAAACACATTCAAGAGAGCATTACCAGTTGCCAGGATGGCAGAGCGGTCTAAGGCGCTGCGTTCAGGTCGCAGTCTCCCCAGGAGGCGTGGGTTCAAATCCCGCAGCATACAGAGCCCAATGAAAGTACCAAGCAAGAAGAAAGCAAAGACAGTCAAGAGAGCATTACCAGCTGCAAGGATGGCGGAGCGGTCGAAGGCGTTGCGTTCATTGTCGCAGTCTCCCCAGGAGGCGTGGGTTCGAATCCCACCTCAGACAGAGCCCATTGAAAGTACCAAGCAATGACAAAGGAAACACGGTCAAGAGAGCATTACCAGTTGCCAGGATGGCGGAGCGGTCTAAGGCGTTGCGTTCAGGTCGCAGTCTCCCCAGGAGGCGTGGGTTCGAATCCCACCTCAGACAGAGCCCATTGAAAGTACCAAGCAAGAACAAAGCAAACACAGTCAAGAGAGCATTACCAGATGATAAGATGGCAGAGCGGTCTAAGGCGTTGCGTTCAGGTCGCAGTCTCCCCAGGAGGCGTGGGTTCGAATCCCACCTCAGACAGAGCCCATTGAAAGTACCAAGCAAGAACAAAGCAAACACAGTCAAGAGAGCATTACCAGTTGCCAGGATGGCGGAGCGGTCTAAGGCGTTGCGTTCAGGTCGCAGTCTCCCCAGGAGGCGTGGGTTCGAATCCCACCTCAGACAGAGCCCATTGAAAGTACCAAGCAAGAACAAAGCAAACACAGTCAAGAGAGCATTACCAGATGATAAGATGGCAGAGCGGTCTAAGGCGTTGCGTTCAGGTCGCAGTCTCCCCAGGAGGCGTGGGTTCAAATCCCACCTCAGACAGTGCCCATTGAAAGTACCAAGCAAGAACAAAGCAAACACAGTCAAGAGAGCATTACCAGTTGCAAGCATAGCGGAGCGGTCTAAGGCGTTGCGTTCAGGTCGCAGTTTCCACAGGAGGCGTGGGTTCGAATCCCACCTCAGACAGAGCCCATTGAAAGTACCAAGCAATAACCAAGGAAACACGGTCAAGAGAGCATTACCAGTTGCCAGGATGGCGGAGCGGTCTAAGGCGTTGCGTTCAGGTCACAGTCTCCCCAGGAGGCGTGGGTTCGAATCCCACCTCAGACAGAGCCCATTGAAATTACCAAGCAATAACCAAGGAAACACGGTCAAGAGAGCATTACCAGTTGCCAGGATGGCGGAGCGGTCTAAGGCGTTGCGGTCAGGTCACAGTCCCCCAGGAGGCGTGGGTTCGAATCCCACCTCAGACAGAGCCCATTGAAAGTACCAAGCAAGTACAAAGCAAACACAGTAAAGAGAGCATTACAAGGTGCCAGGATGGCGGAGCGGTCTAAGGCGTTGCGTTCAGGTCGCAGTCTCCCCAGGAGGCGTGGGTTCTAATCCCACCTCAGACCGTGACCATTGAAAGTACCAAGCAAGAACAAAGCAAACACAGTCAAGAGAGCATTACCAGATGATAAGATGGCAGAGCGGTCTAAGGCGTTGCGTTCAGGTCGCAGTCTCCCCAAGAGGCGTGGGTTCAAATCCCACCTCAGACAGTGACCATTGAAAGTACCAAGCAAGAACAAAGCAAACACAGTCAAGAGAGCATTACCAGATGATAAGATGGCAGAGCGGTCTAAGGCGTTGCGTTCAGGTCGCAATGTCCCCAGGAGGCGTGGGTTCGAATCCCACCTCAGACAGTGCCCATTGAAAGTACCAAGCAAGAACAAAGCAAACACAGTCAAGAGAGCATTACCAGTTGCCAGGATGGCGGAGCGGTCTAAGGTGTTGCGTTCAGGTCGCAGTCTCCCCAGGAGGCGTGGGTTCGAATCCCACCTCAGACAGAGCCCATTGAAAGTACCAAGCAAGAACAAAGCAAACACATTCAAGAGAGCATTACCAGTTGCCAGGATGGCAGAGCGGTCTAAGGCGCTGCGTTCAGGTCGCAGTCTCCCCAGGAGGCGTGGGTTCAAATCCCGCAGCATACAGAGCCCAATGAAAGTACCAAGCAAGAAGAAAGCAAAGACAGTCAAGAGAGCATTACCAGCTGCAAGGATGGCGGAGCGGTCGAAGGCGTTGCGTTCATTGTCGCAGTCTCCCCAGGAGGCGTGGGTTCGAATCCCACCTCAGACAGAGCCCATTGAAAGTACCAAGCAATGACAAAGGAAACACGGTCAAGAGAGCATTACCAGTTGCCAGGATGGCGGAGCGGTCTAAGGCGTTGCGTTCAGGTCGCAGTCTCCCCAGGAGGCGTGGGTTCGAATCCCACCTCAGACAGAGCCCATTGAAAGTACCAAGCAAGAACAAAGCAAACACAGTCAAGAGAGCATTACCAGATGATAAGATGGCAGAGCGGTCTAAGGCGTTGCGTTCAGGTCGCAGTCTCCCCAGGAGGCGTGGGTTCGAATCCCACCTCAGACAGAGCCCATTGAAAGTACCAAGCAAGAACAAAGCAAACACAGTCAAGAGAGCATTACCAGATGATAAGATGGCAGAGCGGTCTAAGGCGTTGCGTTCAGGTCGCAGTCTCCCCAGGAGGCATGGGTTCAAATCCCACCTCAGACAGTGCCCATTGAAAGTACCAAGCAAGAACAAAGCAAACACAGTCAAGAGAGCATTACCAGTTGCAAGCATAGCGGAGCGGTCTAAGGCGTTGCGTTCAGGTCGCAGTCTCCACAGGAGGCGTGGGTTCGAATCCCACCTCAGACAGAGCCCATTGAAAGAACCAAGCAATAACCAAGGAAACACGGTCAAGAGAGCATTACCAGTTGCCAGGATGGCGGAGCGGTCTAAGGCGTTGCGTTCAGGTCACAGTCTCCCCAGGAGGCGTGGGTTCGAATCCCACCTCAGACAGAGCCCATTGAAAGTACCAAGCAATAACCAAGGAAACACGGTCAAGAGAGCATTACCAGTTGCCAGGATGGCGGAGCGGTCTAAGGCGTTGCGGTCAGGTCACAGTCCCCCAGGAGGCGTGGGTTCGAATCCCACCTCAGACAGAGCCCATTGAAAGTACCAAGCAAGTACAAAGCAAACACAGTAAAGAGAGCATTACAAGGTGCCAGGATGGCGGAGCGGTCTAAGGCGTTGCGTTCAGGTCGCAGTCTCCCCAGGAGGCGTGGGTTCTAATCCCACCTCAGACAGAGCCCATTGAAAGTACCAAGCAAGAACAAAGGAAACACAGTCAAGAAAGCATTACCAGTTGCCAGGATGGCGGAGCGGTCTAAGGCGTTGCGTTCAGGTCGCAGTCTCCCCAGGAGGCGTGGGTTCGAATCCCACCTCAGACAGAGCCCATTGAAAGTACCAAGCAAGAACAAAGCAAACACAGTCAAGAGAGCATTACCAGATGATAAGATGGCAGAGCGGTCTAAGGCGTTGCGTTCAGGTCGCAGTCTCCCCAGGAGGCGTGGGTTCAAATCCCACCTCAGACAGTGACCATTGAAAGTACCAAGCAAGAACAAAGCAAACACAGTCAAGAGAGCATTACCAGATGCCAGCATAGCGGAGCGGTCTAAGGTGTTGCGTTCAGGTCGCAGTCTCCCCAGGAGGCGTGGGTTCGAATCCCACCTCAGACAGAGCCCATTGAAAGTACCAAGCAAGAACAAAGCAAACACATTCAAGAGAGCATTACCAGTTGCCAGGATTGCAGAGCGGTCTAAGGCGCTGCGTTCAGGTCGCAGTCTCCCCAGGAGGCGTGGGTTCAAATCCCGCAGCAGACAGAGACCAATGAAAGTACCAAGCAAGAAGAAAGCAAAGACAGTCAAGAGAGCATTACCAGCTGCAAGGATGGCGGAGCGGTCGAAGGCGTTGCGTTCAGGTCGCAGTCTCCCCAGGAGGCGTGGGTTCGAATCCCACCTCAGACAGAGCCCATTGAAAGTACCAAGCAATGACAAAGGAAACACGGTCAAGAGAGCATTACCAGTTGCCAGGATGGCGGAGCGGTCTAAGGCGTTGTGTTCAGGTGACAGTCTCCCCAGGAAACGTGGGTTCGAATCCCACCTCAGACAGAGCCCGTTGAAAGTACCAAGCAATAACAAAGCAAACACAGTCAAGAGAGCATTACCAGCTGCCAGGATGGCAGAGCGGTCTAAGGCGTTGCGTTCAGGTCGCAGTCACCCCTGGAGGCGTGGGTTCGAATCCCGCCTCAGACAGAGCCCATTGAAAGTACCAAGCAAGAAGAAAGCAAACACAGTCAAGAGAGCATTACCAGTTGCCTGGATGGCAGAGCGGTCTAAGGCGTTGCGTTCAGGTCGCAGTCTCCCCTGGTGGCGTGGGTTCGAATCCCGCCTCAGACAGAGCCCATTGAAAGTACCAAGCAAGAACAAAGCAAACACAGTCAAGAGAGCATTACCAGTTGCCAGGATGGAAGAGCGGTCTAAGGCGCTGCGTTCAGGTCGCAGTCTCCCCAGGAGGCGTGGGTTCGAATCCCGCCTCAGACAGAGCCCATTGAAAGTACCAAGCAAGAACAAAGTAAACACAGTCAAGAGAGCATTACCAGTTGCCAGGATGGCGGAGCGGTATAAGGCGTTGCGTTCAGGTCGCAGTCTCCCCAGGAGGCGTGGGTTCGAATCCCGCCTCAGACAGAGCCCATTGAAAGTACCAAGCAAGAACAAAGCAAACACAGTCAAGAGAGCATTACCAGTTGCCAGGATGGCAGAGCGGTCTAAGGCGCTGCGTTCAGGTCGCAGTCTTCCCAGGAGGCGTGGGTTTGAATGCCGCAGCAGACAGAGCCCATTGAAAGTAACAAGCAAGAAGAAAGCAAACACAGTCAAGAGAGCATTACCAGCTGCAAGGATGGCAGAGCGGTCTTAGGCGTTGCGTTCAGGACGCAGTCTCCCCAGGAGGCGTGGGTTCGAATCCCGCCTCAGACAGAGCCCATTGAAAGTACCAAGCAAGAACAAAGCAAACACAGTCAAGAGAGCATTACCAGATGATAAGATGGCAGAGCGGTCTAAGGCGTTGCTTTCAGGTCGCAGTCTCCCCAGGAGGCGTGGGTTCAAATCCCACCTCAGACAGTGCCCATTGAAAGTACCAAGCAAGAACAAAGCAAACACAGTCAAGAGAGCATTACCAGTTGCAAGCATAGCGGAGCGGTCTAATGCGTTGCGTTCAGGTCGCAGTCTCCACAGGAGGCGTGGGTTCGAATCCCACCTCAGACAGAGCCCATTGAAAGTACCAAGCAATAACCAAGGAAACACGGTCAAGAGCGCATTACCAGTTGCCAGGATGGCGGAGCGGTCTAAGGCGTTGCGTTCAGGTCACAGTCTCCCCAGGAGGCGTGGGTTCGAATCCCACCTCAGACACAGCCCATTGAAAGTACCAAGCAAGAACAAAGCAAACACAGTAAAGAGAGCATTACCAGGTGCCAGGATGGCGGAGCGGTCTACGGCGTTGCGTTCAGGTCGCAGTCTCCCCAGGAGGCGTGGGTTCGAATCCCACCTCAGACAGAGCCCATTGAAAGTACCAAGCAAGAACAAAGGAAACACAGTCAAGAAAGCATTACCAGTTGCCAGGATGGCGGAGCGGTCTAAGGCGTTGCGTTCAGGTCGCAGTCTCCCCAGGAGGCGTGGGTTCGAATCCCACCTCAGACAGAGCCCATTGAAAGTACCAAGCAAGAACAAAGCAAACACAGTCAAGAGAGCATTACCAGATGATAAGATGGCAGAGCGCTCTAAGGCGTTGCGTTCAGGTCGCAGTCTCCCCAGGAGGCGTGGGTTCAAATACCACCTCAGACAGTGACCATTGAAAGTACCAAGCACGAACAAAGCAAACACATTCAAGAGAGCATTACCAGGTGCCAGGATTGCGGAGCGGTCTAAGGTGTTGTGTTCAGGTCACAGTCTCCCCAGGAGGCGTGGGTTCGAATCCCACCTCAGACAGAGCCCATTGAAAGTACAAAGCAAACACAGTCAAGAGAGCATTACCAGCTGCCAGGATGGCAGAGCGGTCTAAGGCGTTGCGTTCAGGTCGCAGTCTCCCCAGTAGGCGTGGGTTCGAATCCCGCCTCAGACAGAGCCCATTGAAAGTAACAAGCACGAACAAAGCAAACACATTCAAGAGAGCATTACCAGGTGCCAGGATTGCGGAGCGGTCTAAGGTGTTGTGTTCAGGTCACAGTCTCCCCAGGAGGCGTGGGTTCGAATCCCACCTCAGACAGAGCCCATTGAAAGTACAAAGCAAACACAGTCAAGAGAGCATTACCAGCTGCCAGGATGGCAGAGCGGTCTAAGGCGTTGCGTTCAGGTCGCAGTCTCCCCAGTAGGCGTGGGTTCAAATCCCACCTCAGACAGTGCCCATTGAAAGTACCAAGCAAGAACAAAGCAAACACAGTCAAGAGAGCATTACCAGCTGCCAGGATGGCGGAGCGGTCTAAGGCGTTGCGTTCAGGTCGCAGTCTCCCCAGGAGGCATGGGTTCGAATCCCACCTCAGACAGTGCCCATTGAAAGTACCAAGCAAGAACAAAGCAAACACAGTCAAGAGAGCATTACCAGTTGCCAGGATGGAGGAGCGGTCTAAGGCGTTGCGTTCAGGTCGCAGTCTCCCCAGGAGGCGTGGGTTCGAATCCCACCTCAGACAGAGCCCATTGAAAGTACCAAGCAAGAACAAAGCAAACACATTCAAGAGAGCATTACCAGGTGCCAGGATGGCGGAGCGGTCTAAGGCGTTGCGTTCAGGTCGCAGTCTCCCCAGGAGGCGTGGGTTCGAATCCCGCCTCAGACAGAGCCCATTGAAAGTACCAAGCAAGAACAAAGCAAACACATTCAAGAGAGCATTACCAGGTGCCAGTATGGCGGAGCGGTCTAAGGCGTTGCGTTCAGGTCGCAGTCTCCCCAGGAGGCGTGGGTTCGAATCCCACCTCAGACAGAGCCCATTGAAAGTACCAAGCAAGAACAAAGCAAACACATTCAAGAGAGCATTACCAGGTGCCAGGATGGCGAAGCGGTGTAAGGCGTTGCGTTCAGGTCGCAGTCTCCCCAGGAGGCGTGGGTTCGAATCCCACCTCAGACAGAGCCCATTGAAAGTACCAAGCAATAACAAAGGAAACACGGTCAAGAGAGCATTACCAGTTGCCAGGATGGCGGAGCGGTCTAAGGCGTGGCGTTCAGGTCACAGTCTCCCCAGGAGGCGTGGGTTCGAATTCCACCTCAGACAGAGCCCATTGAAAGTACCAAGCAAGAACATAGGAAACACAGTAAAGAGAGCATTACCAGTTGCCAGGATGGCGGAGCGGTCTAAGGCGTTGCCTTCAGGTCGCAGTCTCCCCAGGAGGCGTGGGTTCGAATCCCACCTCAGACAGAGCCCATTGAAAGTACAAAGCAAACACAGTCAAGAGAGCATTACCAGCTGCCAGGATGGCAGAGCGGTCTAAGGCGTTGCGTTCAGGTCGCAGTCTCCCCAGTAGGCGTGGGTTCAAATCCCACCTCAGACAGTGCCCATTGAAAGTACCAAGCAATAACAAAGGAAACACGGTCAAGAGAGCATTACCAGTTGCCAGGATGGCGGAGCGGTCTAAGGCGTTGCGTTCAGGTCACAGTCTCCCCAGGAGGCGTGGGTTCGAATCCCACCTCAGACAGAGCCCATTGATAGTACCAAGCAAGAACAAAGCAAACACAGTAAAGAGAGCATTACCAGGTGCCAGGATGGCGGAGCGGTCTAAGGCGTTGCGTTCAGGTCGCAGTCTCCCCAGGAGGCGTGGGTTCGAATCCCACCTCAGACAGAGCCCATTGAAAGTACCAAGCAAGAACAAAGCAAACACATTCAAGAGAGCATTACCAGGTGCCAGGATGGCGGAGCGGTCTAAGGCGTTGCGTTCAGGTCGCAGTCTCCCCAGGAGGCGTGGGTTCGAATCCCACCTCAGACAGAGCCCATTGAAAGTACCAAGCACGAACAAAGCAAACACATTCAAGAGAGCATTACCAGGTGCCAGGATGGCGGAGCGGTCTAAGGTGTTGCGTTCAGGTCGCAGTCTCCCCAGGAGGCGTGGGTTCGAATCCCACCTCAGACCGTGCCCATTGAAAGTACCAAGCAAGAACAAAGCAAACACAGTCAAGAGAGCATTACCAGTTGCCAGGATGGCGGAGCGGTCTAAGGCGTTGCGTTCAGGTCGCAGTCTCCCCAGGAGGCGTGGGTTCGAATCCCACCTCAGACAGAGCCCATTGAAAGTACCAAGCACGAACAAAGCAAACACATTCAAGAGAGCATTACCAGGTGCCAGGAAAGCGGAGCGGTCTAAGGCGTTGCGTTCAGGTCGCAGTCTCCCCAGGAGGCGTGGGTTCGAATCCCACCTCAGACAGAGCCCATTGAAAGTACCAAGCAAGAACAAGGCAAACACATTCAAGAGAGCATTACCAGGTGCCAGGATGGCGGAGCGGTCTAAGGCGTTGCCTTCAGGTCGCAGTCTCCCCAGGAGGCGTGGGTTCTAATCCCACCTCAGACAGAGCCCATTGAAAGTACCAAGCAAGAACAAAGCAAACACATTCAAGAGAGCATTACCAGGTGCCAGGATTGCGGAGCGGTCTAAGGTGTTGCGTTCAGGTCACAGTCTCCCCAGGAGGCGTGGGTTCGAATCCCACCTCAGAGAGAGCCCATTGAAAGTACCAAGCAAGAACAAAGCAAACACAGTAAAGAGAGCATTACCAGGTGCCAGGATGGCGGAGCGGTTTAAGGCGTTGCGTTCAGGTCGCAGTCTCCCCAGGAGGCGTAGGTTCGAATCCCGCCTCAGACAGAGCCCATTGAAAGTACCAAGCAAGAACAAAGCAAACACAGTCAAGAGAGCATTACCAGTTGCCAGGATGGCAGAGCGGCCTAAGGCGCTGCGTTCAGGTCGCAGTCTCCCCAGGAGGCGTGGGTTCGAATCCCGCCTCAGACAGAGCCCATTGAAAGTACCAAGCACGAACAAAGCAAACACATTCAAGAGAGCATTACCAGGTGCCAGGATTGCGGAGCGGTCTAAGGTGTTGTGTTCAGGTCGCAGTCTCCCCAGGAGGCGTGGGTTCGAATCCCACCTCAGACAGAGCCCATTGAAAGTACCAAGCAATAACAAAGGAAACACGGTCAAGAGAGCATTACCAGTTGCCAGGATGGCGGAGCGGTCTAAGGCGTTGCGTTCAGGTCACAGTCTCCCCAGGAGGCGTGGGTTCGAATCCCACCTCAGACAGAGCCCATTGAAAGTACAAAGCAAACACAGTCAAGAGAGCATTACCAGCTGCCAGGATGGCAGAGCGGTCTAAGGCGTTGCGTTCAGGTCGCAGTCTCCCCAGTAGGCGTGGGTTCAAATCCCACCTCAGACAGTGCCCATTGAAAGTACCAAGCAAGAACAAAGCAAACACAGTCAAGAGAGCATTACCAGCTGCCAGGATGGCGGAGCGGTCTAAGGCGTTGCGTTCAGGTCGCAGTCTCCCCAGGAGGCATGGGTTCGAATCCCACCTCAGACAGTGCCCATTGAAAGTACCAAGCAAGAACAAAGCAAACACAGTCAAGAGAGCATTACCAGTTGCCAGGATGGAGGAGCGGTCTAAGGCGTTGCGTTCAGGTCGCAGTCTCCCCAGGAGGCGTGGGTTCGAATCCCACCTCAGACAGAGCCCATTGAAAGTACCAAGCAAGAACAAAGCAAACACATTCAAGAGAGCATTACCAGGTGCCAGGATGGCGGAGCGGTCTAAGGCGTTGCGTTCAGGTCGCAGTCTCCCCAGGAGGCGTGGGTTCGAATCCCGCCTCAGACAGAGCCCATTGAAAGTACCAAGCAAGAACAAAGCAAACACATTCAAGAGAGCATTACCAGGTGCCAGTATGGCGGAGCGGTCTAAGGCGTTGCGTTCAGGTCGCAGTCTCCCCAGGAGGCGTGGGTTCGAATCCCACCTCAGACAGAGCCCATTGAAAGTACCAAGCAAGAACAAAGCAAACACATTCAAGAGAGCATTACCAGGTGCCAGGATGGCGAAGCGGTGTAAGGCGTTGCGTTCAGGTCGCAGTCTCCCCAGGAGGCGTGGGTTCGAATCCCACCTCAGACAGAGCCCATTGAAAGTACCAAGCAATAACAAAGGAAACACGGTCAAGAGAGCATTACCAGTTGCCAGGATGGCGGAGCGGTCTAAGGCGTGGCGTTCAGGTCACAGTCTCCCCAGGAGGCGTGGGTTCGAATCCCACCTCAGACAGAGCCCATTGAAAGTACCAAGCAAGAACATAGGAAACACAGTAAAGAGAGCATTACCAGTTGCCAGGATGGCGGAGCGGTCTAAGGCGTTGCCTTCAGGTCGCAGTCTCCCCAGGAGGCGTGGGTTCGAATCCCACCTCAGACAGAGCCCATTGAAAGTACAAAGCAAACACAGTCAAGAGAGCATTACCAGCTGCCAGGATGGCAGAGCGGTCTAAGGCGTTGCGTTCAGGTCGCAGTCTCCCCAGTAGGCGTGGGTTCAAATCCCACCTCAGACAGTGCCCATTGAAAGTACCAAGCAATAACAAAGGAAACACGGTCAAGAGAGCATTACCAGTTGCCAGGATGGCGGAGCGGTCTAAGGCGTTGCGTTCAGGTCACAGTCTCCCCAGGAGGCGTGGGTTCGAATCCCACCTCAGACAGAGCCCATTGATAGTACCAAGCAAGAACAAAGCAAACACAGTAAAGAGAGCATTACCAGGTGCCAGGATGGCGGAGCGGTCTAAGGCGTTGCGTTCAGGTCGCAGTCTCCCCAGGAGGCGTGGGTTCGAATCCCACCTCAGACAGAGCCCATTGAAAGTACCAAGCAATAACAAAGCAAACACAGTCAAGAGAGCATTACCAGCTGCCAGGATGGCAGAGCGGTCTAAGGCGTTGCGTTCAGGTCGCAGTCTCCCCTGGAGGTGTGGGTTCGAATCCCGCCTCAGACAGAGCCCATTGAAAGTACCAAGCAAGAACAAAGCAAACACAGTCAAGAGAGCATTACCAGTTGCCAGGATGGCGGAGCGTTCTAAGGCGCTGCGTTCAGGTCGCAGTCTCCCCAGGAGGCGTGGGTTCGAATCCCACTTCAGACAGTGCCCATTGAAAGTACCAAGCAAGAACAAAGCAAACACAGTCAAGAGAGCATTACCAGTTGCCAGGATGGCAGAGCGGTCTAAGGCGTTGCGTTCAGGTCGCAGTGTCCCCAGGAGGCGTGGGTTCGAATCCCACCTCAGAGAGAGCCCATTGAAAGTACCAAGCAAGAACAAAGCAAACACATTCAAGAGAGCATTACCAGGTGCCAGGATGGCGGAGCGGTCTAAGGCGTTGCGTTCAGGTCGCAGTCTCCCCAGGAGGCGTGGGTTCGAATCCCACCTCAGACAGAGCCCATTGAAAGTACCAAGCACGAACAAAGCAAACACATTCAAGAGAGCATTACCAGGTGCCAGGATGGCGGAGCGGTCTAAGGCGTTGCGTTCAGGTCGCAGTCTCCCCAGGAGGCGTGGGTTCGAATCCCACCTCAGACAGAGCCCATTGAAAGTACCAAGCAAGAACAAGGCAAACACATTCAAGAGAGCATTACCAGGTGCCAGGATGGCGGAGCGGTCTAAGGCGTTGCCTTCAGGTCGCAGTCTCCCCAGGAGGCGTGGGTTCGAATCCCACCTCAGACAGTGCCCATTGAAAGTACCAAGCAAGAACAAAGCAAACACAGTCAAGAGAGCATTACCAGGTGCCAGGATTGCGGAGCGGTCTAAGGTGTTGTGTTCAGGTCACAGTCTCCCCAGGAGGCGTGGGTTCGAATCCCACCTCAGACAGAGCCCATTGAAAGTACCAAGCAAACACAGTCAAGAGAGCATTACCAGGTGCCAGGATTGCGGAGCGGTCTAAGGTGTTGCGTTCAGGTCACAGTCTCCCCAGGAGGCGTGGGTTCGAATCCCACCTCAGACAGAGCGCATTGAAAGTACCAAGCAAGAACAAAGCAAACACAGTAAAGAGAGCATTACCAGGTGCCAGGATGGCGGAGCGGTCTAAGGCGTTGCGTTCAGGTCGCAGTCTCCCCAGGAGGCGTGGGTTCGAATCCCACCTCAGACAGAGCCCATTGAAAGTACAAAGCAAACACAGTCAAGAGAGCATTACCAGCTGCCGGGATGGCAGAGCGGTCTAAGGCGTTGCGTTCAGGTCGCAGTCTCCCCTGGAGGCGTGGGTTCGAATCCCACCTCAGAGAGAGCCCATTGAAACTACCAAGCAAGAACAAAGCAAACACATTCAAGAGAACATTACCAGGTGCCAGGATGGCGGAGCGGTCTAAGGTGTTGCGTTCAGGTCGCAGTCTCCCCAGGAGGCGTGGGTTCGAATCCCACCTCAGACAGAGCCCATTGAAAGTACCAAGCAAGAACAAAGCAAACACATTCAAGAAAGCATTACCAGGTGCCAGGATGGCGGAGCGGTCTAAGGCGTTGCGTTCAGGTCGCAGTCTCCCCAGGAGGCGTGGGTTCGAATCCCGCCTCAGACAGAGCCCATTGAAAGTACCAAGCAAGAACAAAGCAAACACATTCAAGAGAGCATTACCAGGTGCCAGGATGGCGGAGCGGTCTAAGGCGTTGCGTTCAGGTCGCAGTCTCCCCAGGAGGCGTGGGTTCGAATCCCACCTCAGACAGAGCCCATTGAAAGTACCAAGCACGAACAAAGCAAACACATTCAAGAGAGCATTACCAGGTGCCAGGATGGCGGAGCGGTCTAAGGTGTTGCGTTCAGGTCGCAGTCTCCCCAGGAGGCGTGGGTTCGAATCCCACCTCAGACCGTGCCCATTGAAAGTACCAAGCAAGAACAAAGCAAACACAGTCAAGAGAGCATTACCAGTTGCCAGGAAAGCGGAGCGGTCTAAGGCGTTGCGTTCAGGTCGCAGTCTCCCCAGGAGGCGTGGGTTCGAATCCCACCTCAGACAGAGCCCATTGAAAGTACCAAGCAAGAACAAGGCAAACACATTCAAGAGAGCATTACCAGGTGCCAGGATGGCGGAGCGGTCTAAGGCGTTGCCTTCAGGTCGCAGTCTCCCCAGGAGGCGTGGGTTCTAATCCCACCTCAGACAGAGCCCATTGAAAGTACCAAGCAAGAACAAAGCAAACACATTCAAGAGAGCATTACCAGGTGCCAGGATTGCGGAGCGGTCTAAGGTGTTGCGTTCAGGTCACAGTCTCCCCAGGAGGCGTGGGTTCGAATCCCACCTCAGAGAGAGCCCATTGAAAGTACCAAGCAAGAACAAAGCAAACACAGTAAAGAGAGCATTACCAGGTGCCAGGATGGCGGAGCGGTTTAAGGCGTTGCGTTCAGGTCGCAGTCTCCCCAGGAGGCGTAGGTTCGAATCCCGCCTCAGACAGAGCCCATTGAAAGTACCAAGCAAGAACAAAGCAAACACAGTCAAGAGAGCATTACCAGTTGCCAGGATGGCAGAGCGGCCTAAGGCGCTGCGTTCAGGTCGCAGTCTCCCCAGGAGGCGTGGGTTCGAATCCCGCCTCAGACAGAGCCCATTGAAAGTACCAAGCACGAACACAGCAAACACATTCAAGAGAGCATTACCAGGTGCCAGGATTGCGGAGCGGTCTAAGGTGTTGTGTTCAGGTCGCAGTCTCCCCAGGAGGCGTGGGTTCGAATCCCACCTCAGACAGAGCCCATTGAAAGTACCAAGCAATAACAAAGGAAACACGGTCAAGAGAGCATTACCAGTTGCCAGGATGGCGGAGCGGTCTAAGGCGTTGCGTTCAGGTCACAGTCTCCCCAGGAGGCGTGGGTTCGAATCCCACCTCAGACAGAGCCCATTGAAAGTACCAAGCAAGAACATAGGAAACACAGTAAAGAGAGCATTACCAGTTGCCAGGATGGCGGAGCGGTCTAAGGCGTTGCCTTCAGGTCGCAGTCTCCCCAGGAGGCGTGGGTTCGAATCCCACCTCAGACAGAGCCCATTGAAAGTACAAAGCAAACACAGTCAAGAGAGCATTACCAGCTGCCAGGATGGCAGAGCGGTCTAAGGCGTTGCGTTCAGGTCGCAGTCTCCCCAGTAGGCGTGGGTTCAAATCCCACCTCAGACAGAGCCCATTGATAGTACCAAGCAAGAACAAAGCAAACACAGTAAAGAGAGCATTACCAGGTGCCAGGATGGCGGAGCGGTCTAAGGCGTTGCGTTCAGGTCGCAGTCTCCCCAGGAGGCGTGGGTTCGAATCCCACCTCAGACAGAGCCCATTGAAAGTACCAAGCAATAACAAAGCAAACACAGTCAAGAGAGCATTACCAGCTGCCAGGATGGCAGAGCGGTCTAAGGCGTTGCGTTCAGGTCGCAGTCTCCCCTGGAGGCGTGGGTTCGAATCCCGCCTCAGACAGAGCCCATTGAAAGTACCAAGCAAGAACAAAGCAAACACAGTCACGAGAGCATTACCAGTTGCCAGGATGGCGGAGCGGTCTAAGGCGTTGCGTTCAGGTCGCAGTCTCCCCAGGAGGCGTGGGTTTGAATCCCACCTCAGACAGAGCCCATTGAAAGTACCAAGCAATAACAAAGCAAACACAGTCAAGAGAGCATTACCAGCTGCCAGGATGGCAGAGCGGTCTAAGGCGTTGCGTTCAGGTCGCAGTCTCCCCTGGAGGTGTGGGTTCGAATCCCGCCTCAGACAGAGCCCATTGAAAGTACCAAGCAAGAACAAAGCAAACACAGTCAAGAGAGCATTACCAGTTGCCAGGATGGCGGAGCGTTCTAAGGCGCTGCGTTCAGGTCGCAGTCTCCCCAGGAGGCGTGGGTTCGAATCCCACTTCAGACAGTGCCCATTGAAAGTACCAAGCAAGAACAAAGCAAACACAGTCAAGAGAGCATTACCAGTTGCCAGGATGGCAGAGCGGTCTAAGGCGTTGCGTTCAGGTCGCAGTGTCCCCAGGAGGCGTGGGTTCGAATCCCACCTCAGAGAGAGCCCATTGAAAGTACCAAGCAAGAACAAAGCAAACACATTCAAGAGAGCATTACCAGGTGCCAGGATGGCGGAGCGGTCTAAGGCGTTGCGTTCAGGTCGCAGTCTCCCCAGGAGGCGTGGGTTCGAATCCCACCTCAGACAGAGCCCATTGAAAGTACCAAGCACGAACAAAGCAAACACATTCAAGAGAGCATTAACAGGTGCCAGGATGGCGGAGCGGTCTAAGGCGTTGCGTTCAGGTCGCAGTCTACCCAGGAGGCGTGGGTTCGAATCCCACCTCAGACAGAGCCCATTGAAAGTACCAAGCAAGAACAAGGCAAACACATTCAAGAGAGCATTACCAGGTGCCAGGATGGCGGAGCGGTCTAAGGCGTTGCCTTCAGGTCGCAGTCTCCCCAGGAGGCGTGGGTTCGAATCCCACCTCAGACAGTGCCCATTGAAAGTACCAAGCAAGAACAAAGCAAACACAGTCAAGAGAGCATTACCAGGTGCCAGGATTGCGGAGCGGTCTAAGGTGTTGTGTTCAGGTCACAGTCTCCCCAGGAGGCGTGGGTTCGAATCCCACCTCAGACAGAGCCCATTGAAAGTACCAAGCAAACACAGTCAAGAGAGCATTACCAGGTGCCAGGATTGCGGAGCGGTCTAAGGTGTTGCGTTCAGGTCACAGTCTCCCCAGGAGGCGTGGGTTCGAATCCCACCTCAGACAGAGCGCATTGAAAGTACCAAGCAAGAACAAAGCAAACACAGTAAAGAGAGCATTACCAGGTGCCAAGATGGCGGAGCGGTCTAAGGCGTTGCGTTCAGGTCGCAGTCTCCCCAGGAGGCGTGGGTTCGAATCCCACCTCAGACAGAGCCCATTGAAAGTACAAAGCAAACACAGTCAAGAGAGCATTACCAGCTGCCGGGATGGCAGAGCGGTCTAAGGCGTTGCGTTCAGGTCGCAGTCTCCCCTGGAGGCGTGGGTTCGAATCCCACCTCAGAGAGAGCCCATTGAAACTACCAAGCAAGAACAAAGCAAACACATTCAAGAGAACATTACCAGGTGCCAGGATGGCGGAGCGGTCTAAGGTGTTGCGTTCAGGTCGCAGTCTCCCCAGGAGGCGTGGGTTCGAATCCCACCTCAGACAGAGCCCATTGAAAGTACCAAGCAAGAACAAAGCAAACACATTCAAGAAAGCATTACCAGGTGCCAGGATGGCGGAGCGGTCTAAGGCGTTGCGTTCAGGTCGCAGTCTCCCCAGGAGGCGTGGGTTCGAATCCCGCCTCAGACAGAGCCCATTGAAAGTACCAAGCAAGAACAAAGCAAACACATTCAAGAGAGCATTACCAGGTGCCAGGATGGCGGAGCGGTCTAAGGCGTTGCGTTCAGGTCGCAGTCTCCCCAGGAGGCGTGGGTTCGAATCCCACCTCAGACAGAGCCCATTGAAAGTACCAAGCACGAACAAAGCAAACACATTCAAGAGAGCATTACCAGGTGCCAGGATGGCGGAGCGGTCTAAGGTGTTGCGTTCAGGTCGCAGTCTCCCCAGGAGGCGTGGGTTCGAATCCCACCTCAGACCGTGCCCATTGAAAGTACCAAGCAAGAACAAAGCAAACACAGTCAAGAGAGCATTACCAGTTGCCAGGATGGCGGAGCGGTCTAAGGCGTTGCGTTCAGGTCGCAGTCTCCCCAGGAGGCGTGGGTTCGAATCCCACCTCAGACAGAGCCCATTGAAAGTACCAAGCACGAACAAAGCAAACACATTCAAGAGAGCATTACCAGGTGCCAGGATGGCGGAGCGGTCTAAGGCGTTGCGTTCAGGTCGCAGTCTCCCCAGGAGGCGTGGGTTTGAATCCCACCTCAGACAGAGCCCATTGAAAGTACCAAGCAAGAACAAGGCAAACACATTCAAGAGAGCATTACCAGGTGCCAGGATGGCGGAGCGGTCTAAGGCGTTGCCTTCAGGTCGCAGTCTCCCCAGGAGGCGTGGGTTCTAATCCCACCTCAGACAGAGCCCATTGAAAGTACCAAGCAAGAACAAAGCAAACACATTCAAGAGAGCATTACCAGGTGCCAGGATTGCGGAGCGGTCTAAGGTGTTGCGTTCAGGTCACAGTCTCCCCAGGAGGCGTGGGTTCGAATCCCACCTCAGAGAGAGCCCATTGAAAGTACCAAGCAAGAACAAAGCAAACACAGTAAAGAGAGCATTACCAGGTGCCAGGATGGCGGAGCGGTTTAAGGCGTTGCGTTCAGGTCGCAGTCTCCCCAGGAGGCGTAGGTTCGAATCCCGCCTCAGACAGAGCCCATTGAAAGTACCAAGCAAGAACAAAGCAAACACAGTCAAGAGAGCATTACCAGTTGCCAGGATGGCAGAGCGGCCTAAGGCGCTGCGTTCAGGTCGCAGTCTCCCCAGGAGGCGTTGGTTCGAATCCCGCCTCAGACAGAGCCCATTGAAAGTACCAAGCACGAACAAAGCAAACACATTCAAGAGAGCATTACCAGGTGCCAGGATTGCGGAGCGGTCTAAGGTGTTGTGTTCAGGTCACAGTCTCCCCAGGAGGCGTGGGTTCGAATCCCACCTCAGACAGAGCCCATTGAAAGTACAAAGCAAACACAGTCAAGAGAGCATTACCAGCTGCCAGGATGGCAGAGCGGTCTAAGGCGTTGCGTTCAGGTCGCAGTCTCCCCAGTAGGCGTGGGTTCAAATCCCACCTCAGACAGTGCCCATTGAAAGTACCAAGCAAGAACAAAGCAAACACAGTCAAGAGAGCATTACCAGCTGCCAGGATGGCGGAGCTGTCTAAGGCGTTGCGTTCAGGTCGCAGTCTCCCCAGGAGGCATGGGTTCGAATCCCACCTCAGACAGTGCCCATTGATAGTACCAAGCAAGAACAAAGCAAACACAGTCAAGAGAGCATTACCAGTTGCCAGGATGGAGGAGCGGTCTAAGGCGTTGCGTTCAGGTCGCAGTCTCCCCAGGAGGCGTGGGTTCGAATCCCACCTCAGACAGAGCCCATTGAAAGTACCAAGCAAGAACAAAGCAAACACATTCAAGAGAGCATTACCAGGTGCCAGGATGGCGGAGCGGTCTAAGGCGTTGCGTTCAGGTCGCAGTCTCCCCAGGAGGCGTGGGTTCGAATCCCGCCTCAGACATAGCCCATAGAAAGTACCAAGCAAGAACAAAGCAAACACAGTCAAGAGAGCATTACCAGGTGCCAGGATGGCGAAGCGGTGTAAGGCGTTGCGTTCAGGTCGCAGTCTCCCCAGGAGGCGTGGGTTCGAATCCCAACTCAGACACTGCCCATTGAAAGTACCAAGCAAGAACAACGCAAACACAGTAAAGAGAGCATTACCAGGTGCCAGGATGGCGGAGCGGTCTAAGGCGCTGCGTTCAGGTCGCAGTCTCCCCAGGAGGCGTGGCTTCGAATCCCGCCTCAGACAGAGCCCATTGAAAGTACCAAGCAAGAACAAATCAAAAACAGTCAAGAGAGCATTACCAGGTGCCAGGATGGCGGAGCGGTCTAAGGCGTTGCGTTCAGGTCGCAGTCTCCCCAGGAGGCGTGGGTTCGAATCCCACCTCAGACAGTGCCCATTGAAACTACCAAGCAAGAACAAAGCAAACACAGTCAAGAGAGCATTACCAGTTGCCAGGATGGCGGAGCGGTCTAAGGCGTTGCGTTCAGGTCGCAGTCTCCCCAGGAGGCGTGGGTTCGAATCCCACCTCAGACAGAGCCCATTGAAAGTACCAAGCAAGAACAAAGCAAACACATTAGAGAGCATTACCAGGTGCCAGGATGGCGAAGCGGTGTAAGGCGTTGCGTTCAGGTCGCAGTCTCCCCAGGAGGCGTGGGTTCGAATCCCACCTCAGACAGAGCCCATTGAAAGTACCAAGCAATAACAAAGGAAACACGGTCAAGAGAGCATTACCAGTTGCCAGGATGGCGGAGCGGTCTAAGGCGTTGCGTTCAGGTCACAGTCTCCCCAGGAGGCGTGGGTTCGAATCCCACCTCAGACAGAACCCATTGAAAGTACCAAGCAAGAACATAGGAAACACAGTAAAGAGAGCATTACCAGTTGCCAGGATGGCGGAGCGGTCTAAGGCGTTGCCTTCAGGTCGCAGTCTCCCCAGGAGGCGTGGGTTCGAATCCCACCTCAGACAGAGCCCATTGAAAGTACCAAGCAAGAACAAAGCAAACACATTCAAGAGAGCATTACCAGGTGCCAGTATGGCGGAGCGGTCTAAGGCGTTGCGTTCAGGTCGCAGTCTCCCCAGGAGGCGTGGGTTCGAATCCCACCTCAGACAGAGCCCATTGAAAGTACCAAGCAAGAACAAAGCAAACACATTCAAGAGAGCATTACCAGGTGCCAGGATGGCGAAGCGGTGTAAGGCGTTGCGTTCAGGTCGCAGTCTCCCCAGGAGGCGTGGGTTCGAATCCCACCTCAGACAGAGCCCATTGAAAGTACCAAGCAATAACAAAGGAAACACGGTCAAGAGAGCATTACCAGTTGCCAGGATGGCGGAGCGGTCTAAGGCGTTGCGTTCAGGTCACAGTCTCCCCAGGAGGCGTGGGTTCGAATCCCACCTCAGACAGAGCCCATTGAAAGTACAAAGCAAACACAGTCAAGAGAGCATTACCAGCTGCCAGGATGGCAGAGCGGTCTAAGGCGTTGCGTTCAGGTCGCAGTCTCCCCAGTAGGCGTGGGTTCAAATCCCACCTCAGACAGTGCCCATTGAAAGTACCAAGCAATAACAAAGCAAACACAGTCAAGAGAGCATTACCAGCTGCCAGGATTGCAGAGCGGTCTAAGGCGTTGCGTTCAGGTCGCAGTCTCCCCTGGAGGTGTGGGTTCGAATCCCGCCTCAGACAGAGCCCATTGAAAGTACCAAGCAAGAACAAAGCAAACACAGTCAAGAGAGCATTACCAGTTGCCAGGATGGCGGAGCGTTCTAAGGCGCTGCGTTCAGGTCGCAGTCTCCCCAGGAGGCGTGGGTTCGAATCCCACTTCAGACAGTGCCCATTGAAAGTACCAAGCAAGAACAAAGCAAACACAGTCAAGAGAGCATTACCAGTTGCCAGGATGGCAGAGCGGTCTAAGGCGTTGCGTTCAGGTCGCAGTGTCCCCAGGAGGCGTGGGTTCGAATCCCACCTCAGAGAGAGCCCATTGAAAGTACCAAGCAGGAACAAAGCAAACACATTCAAGAGAGCATTACCAGGTGCCAGGATGGCGGAGCGGTCTAAGGCGTTGCGTTCAGGTCGCAGTCTCCCCAGGAGGCGTGGGTTCGAATCCCACCTCAGACAGAGCCCATTGAAAGTACCAAGCAAGAACATAGGAAACACAGTAAAGAGAGCATTACCAGTTGCCAGGATGGCGGAGCGGTCTAAGGCGTTGCCTTCAGGTCGCAGTCTCCCCAGGAGGCGTGGGTTCGAATCCCACCTCAGACAGAGCCCATTGAAAGTACCAAGCAAGAACAAAGCAAACACATTCAAGAGAGCATTACCAGGTGCCAGTATTGCGGAGCGGTCTAAGGCGTTGCGTTCAGGTCGCAGTCTCCCCAGGAGGCGTGGGTTCGAATCCCACCTCAGACAGAGCCCATTGAAAGTACCAAGCAAGAACAAAGCAAACACATTCAAGAGAGCATTACCAGGTGCCAGGATGGCGAAGCGGTGTAAGGCGTTGCGTTCAGGTCGCAGTCTCCCCAGGAGGCGTGGGTTCGAATCCCACCTCAGACAGAGCCCATTGAAAGTACCAAGCAATAACAAAGGAAACACGGTCAAGAGAGCATTACCAGTTGCCAGGATGGCGGAGCGGTCTAAGGCGTTGCGTTCAGGTCACAGTCTCCCCAGGAGGCGTGGGTTCGAATCCCACCTCAGACAGAGCCCATTGAAAGTACCAAGCAAGAACATAGGAAACACAGTAAAGAGAGCATTACCAGTTGCCAGGATGGCGGAGCGGTCTAAGGCGTTGCCTTCAGGTCGCAGTCTCCCCAGGAGGCGTGGGTTCGAATCCCACCTCAGACAGAGCCCATTGAAAGTACAAAGCAAACACAGTCAAGAGAGCATTACCAGCTGCCAGGATGGCAGAGCGGTCTAAGGCGTTGCGTTCAGGTCGCAGTCTCCCCAGTAGGCGTGGGTTCAAATCCCACCTCAGACAGTGCCCATTGAAAGTACCAAGCAATAACAAAGGAAACACGGTCAAGAGAGCATTACCAGTTGCCAGGATGGCGGAGCGGTCTAAGGCGTTGCGTTCAGGTCACAGTCTCCCCAGGAGGCGTGGGTTCGAATCCCACCTCAGACAGAGCCCATTGATAGTACCAAGCAAGAACAAAGCAAACACAGTAAAGAGAGCATTACCAGGTGCCAGGATGGCGGAGCGGTCTAAGGCGTTGCGTTCAGGTCGCAGTCTCCCCAGGAGGCGTGGGTTCGAATCCCACCTCAGACAGAGCCCATTGAAAGTACCAAGCAATAACAAAGCAAACACAGTCAAGAGAGCATTACCAGCTGCCAGGATGGCAGAGCGGTCTAAGGCGTTGCGTACAGGTCGCAGTCTCCCCTGGAGGCGTGGGTTCGAATCCCGCCTCAGACAGAGCCCATTGAAAGTACCAAGCAAGAACAAAGCAAACACAGTCACGAGAGCATTACCAGTTGCCAGGATGGCGGAGCGGTCTAAGGCGTTGCGTTCAGGTCGCAGTTTCCCCAGGAGGCGTGGGTTCGAATCCCACCTCAGACAGAGCCCATTGAAAGTACCAAGCAATAACAAAGCAAACACAGTCAAGAGAGCATTACCAGCTGCCAGGATGGCAGAGCGGTCTAAGGCGTTGCGTTCAGGTCGCAGTCTCCCCTGGAGGTGTGGGTTCGAATCCCGCCTCAGACAGAGCCCATTGAAAGTACCAAGCAAGAACAAAGCAAACACAGTCAAGAGAGCATTACCAGTTGCCAGGATGGCGGAGCGTTCTAAGGCGCTGCGTTCAGGTCGCAGTCTCCCCAGGAGGCGTGGGTTCGAATCCCACTTCAGACAGTGCCCATTGAAAGTACCAAGCAAGAACAAAGCAAACACAGTCAAGAGAGCATTACCAGGTGCCAGGATGGCGGAGCGGTCTAAGGCGTTGCGTTCAGGTCGCAGTCTCCCCAGGAGGCGTGGGTTCGAATCCCACCTCAGACAGAGCCCATTGAAAGTACCAAGCACGAACAAAGCAAACACATTCAAGAGAGCATTACCAGGTGCCAGGATGGCGGAGCGGTCTAAGGCGTTGCGTTCAGGTCGCAGTCTCCCCAGGAGGCGTGGGTTCGAATCCCACCTCAGACAGTGCCCATTGAAAGTACCAAGCAAGAACAAAGCAAACACAGTCAAGAGAGCATTACCAGGTGCCAGGATTGCGGAGCGGTCTAAGGTGTTGTGTTCAGGTCACAGTCTCCCCAGGAGGCGTGGGTTCGAATCCCACCTCAGACAGAGCCCATTGAAAGTACCAAGCAAACACAGTCAAGAGAGCATTACCAGGTGCCAGGATTGCGGAGCGGTCTAAGGTGTTGCGTTCAGGTCACAGTCTCCCCAGGAGGCGTGGGTTCGAATCCCACCTCAGACAGAGCCCATTGAAAGTACCAAGCACGAACAAAGCAAACACATTCAAGAGAGCATTACCAGGTGCCAGGATGGCGGAGCGGTCTAAGGCGTTGCGTTCAGGTCGCAGTCTCCCCAGGAGGCGTGGGTTCGAATCCCACCTCAGACAGAGCCCATTGAAAGTACCAAGCAAGAACAAGGCAAACACATTCAAGAGAGCATTACCAGGTGCCAGGATGGCGGAGCGGTCTAAGGCGTTGCCTTCAGGTCGCAGTCTCCCCAGGAGGCGTGGGTTCTAATCCCACCTCAGACAGAGCCCATTGAAAGTACCAAGCAAGAACAAAGCAAACACATTCAAGAGAGCATTACCAGGTGCCAGGATTGCGGAGCGGTCTAAGGTGTTGCGTTCAGGTCACAGTCTCCCCAGGAGGCGTGGGTTCGAATCCCACCTCAGACAGAGCCCATTGAAAGTACCAAGCAAGAACAAAGCAAACACAGTAAAGAGAGCATTACCAGGTGCCAGGATGGCGGAGCGGTTTAAGGCGTTGCGTTCAGGTCGCAGTCTCCCCAGGAGGCGTAGGTTCGAATCCCGCCTCAGACAGAGCCCATTGAAAGTACCAAGCAAGAACAAAGCAAACACAGTCAAGAGAGCATTACCAGTTGCCAGGATGGCAGAGCGGTCTAAGGCGCTGCGTTCAGGTCGCAGTCTCCCCAGGAGGCGTGGGTTCGAATCCCGCCTCAGACAGAGCCCATTGAAAGTACCAAGCACGAACAAAGCAAACACATTCAAGAGAGCATTACCAGGTGCCAGGATGGCGGAGCGGTCTAAGGTGTTGCGTTCAGGTCGCAGTCTCCCCAGGAGGCGTGGCCATTTTGAATTTACTTAAAAGGGGGCGGGTCACCACAATGGACTTTGTGTAGAAATTATTATTGGGGCCCAAGCAGCGACCGCGGCGAGGTCCCTATTGTTTATGTAGAAATTATTATTAGGGCCCGAGCAGCGACCGCTACGAGGTCCCTATTGTTATTATGGAAATTATTATTATTATTATTATTAGGGCCCGAGCAGTGACCGCTGCGAGGTCCCTATTGTTATTAGGGCCCGAGCTGCGACGGCTGCGAGGTCCCTATTGTTTTTGTAGAAAATATTATTACTTTTATTATCATTATTATTATTATTATTATTAGGGCCTGAGCAGCGAAGTCCCTATTGTTTTTGTAGAAATTATTATTATTATTATTTTTCCGATTGTTCGATTGCATTTTTGACCCCCGAAACATGCACAAAAATTCACCAAACTTGGCAGTCTCATCGGGCATGGCGAAAAATTTGATATTTTAACGTCTAATATGAACAGGAAGTGAGTTATGAATTTTTGAAAGTCCGACTTTTGCCCTTTTTTGCATGTTTACAGGGGTCATTCTTTTGCACCCTGATCCTAAAGGCTTCATCTGATTGCCTTAAAATTCTGTCTGTAGCATCTTAAGACCTGGGACAAACACTGGGGCTAAAATTTTTTGTTTCCGAAATACTATATGACGGGGGCGGGGCTTCGAAGTTTTCACTTAAGATTTCCTTCGCCGCAATTGACAAAATGCTTAATAACTCTCTTGCACATGCTGCTAAAAATCCAAAACTTCACATGTACATAAAGAGTCGGTACCTGAAAACATCTATATGTTTATATTCAGTTATAAACCTTGCGCCAATCAATATCATTTTTTACATTTTGACGTACTGCACGGTGCCCTTTTAACGAATCCCATTGAAAAAATAGAAAAGACTCAAGACATTGATCTTACTCTATCCCTATTTTTGTGACTTTCCTTCGAAGGGCGTGGCTATTACGGTGCCGCAGAGTCTGATTATTCTCCGTGGCAACAAAAGTTCCTGCAAAATGATTCAGATGATCCATCTTCTCGAAGTTTTTCACATTTGAGGATATTCAGGCCCTGAAGACGGCTGCCAACTTATTTTTGATCGCAATGGTAGCGCCACCAACTGGTTAAAACAAATACAAATTATTTTCGTTGATGTTTTTCTCCGGGCAGGTTAACAAAATCTACCTTATATTTGCTCGGATAAGTGTTTAAGCCTTGAGGATGTCACAATACGAAAGTCTTTCGCCTTCTTCAGAGTGTCACATGATGGTGTCTTGTGGCCCGTCTTTATCAGCTGATGTTCCATGAGGGCGTGACTTACCTGTCACAAGAATGAAGGCAAGTCACGCCCCCCGCTGTCCGTTCACTCCGCCAAGATGCTGCTCCAGGTGGTAGAGAGGATGAAGGCTCCCTTGTCTCTGTTCATGGTTTTTATGCCTCGCTTGCAGATCTCAATGGCCTCTCTGATCCAGCGCTGTTGTTTGTTCTCTTCGGTGCGGATGACCCTGCCCTTCTCCCGGTCCATGATGTGGTTTTCCCTTTTGCAGTGGTCAGTGATTGCTGATTTGTAATGTTCATGTTGTGCTTGTTCTTTTACTGCTCTGATTTTTCATTTTTTTGACAGGTAAGTCACACCCTCATGGAACATCAGCTGTTAAAGACGGGTCTCAAGACACCATCATGCGACACTCTGAAGAAGGCGAAAGACTCGCCGAAACATGTCAGGTAAAAAATTAACCTAAAACATAATTGTCTGCTTTTAATGAATCAGTCAAATATCAATAATAAGAAGACAAAATGAACCTAATACAAATAAATGAATGCTTAATAACTCCCCTGCACATGCTCCTAAAAATCCAAACCTTCACCTGTAAATAAAATGTCCCGACCTGAAGACATCTTAATGTTATTATTTTGTTATACACACAGCGCCGCCAAGTGGAATCAAAAATGTGTTTTTATTTTAATTTTCACGTACTGCACGGTGCCCTTTTGACGAATCCGACTGAAAATTAGTCAGAAAAGACTCAAGACAATGATCTTACTCTCTGCCGAATTTTGTGACGTTTTGGCAAAAGGCGTGGCTTTTACGGTGCTGAAAAGTCCGATTGTACTTTGTGGCAACAAAAGCTCCGGCAACATGACTCAGATGATCCTATCTTCTCGAAGTTGTACACATTTGAGGATACTTCAGCCCTGAAGACATCTACCAACTTATTTTTCATCGTAGTAGTAGCGCCACCAACTGGTAAAAGCTAATACAAGTTATTTTCTTGGATGTTTTTCTCCGTGCAACTCAACAAGGTCGCCCTCATATATGCTCGGATGACTGTTTCGGCCATGAGGATGTCACAATACGAAATTCATCCTTTTTCGTGAAAAGTTGTGGGAGTGGCATTGCACTGTTCGGCAATAAAACAACGCTGATTATGAGGTTCTAAATATGAACGACAACTCGTGAAACTTGACACACACATCAGGCAGAGCAAATTTATCAATATTTTATCCGTTAGTTGTGCAGCTTTTTTGAAATGGCTCGCCATGGCCCTCGAGAAATGTTCAAAAAAGCAGCCCTGGTTGAGTGTTTCACCTCGCTTTTTGTAAATTTTATGGAGTACAGTGAACCCTCGGTTATCGCGGTTAATGGGGACCGAGACCACCCGCGAAAACTGAAAATCCGCGAAGTAGCGGCACACCTTCAAAAATGCTTAAAAAAAAATACAATATATATAATAAATATATAAATATATATATATATATATATATATATATATATATATATATATACGGGGAGAGAGAGAGAGAGTGAAATTCATGTTATAACAAAAAAACCAAATTATTATTAAAACGTATTATTTTTTTATTCCCCAGCCATTCTTTTTGTATTTATTTAATTACTCCGACTTTTACCTGCTGGTACGCCGTCCGGTGTGCCCTGTGAAATGAAAGGTGCCATTCTTTATTTATTTATTTTTTTATTCATTCATTCATTCATAACTGACAGCTTCGCGCTCCGCTCGTGCCCGGGCGGAAGAGGTGCTCCAATTCGGCTTAACTGTGACACACGCCCACCCTCCTCCCCCGGAGCTTCCATTCGGTTAAACTTAGGGGCCGCTTGGCACCGCCCGTGCCCGGGGAAGGTGCTCCTCTTCGGCTTACTTTGTCGCGAGCATGCCCTCCTCCTCCGGAGCTTCCATTCGGTTAAACTTAGGGGCCGCTTGGAACCGCCCGTGCCCGGGGAAGGTGCTCCTCTTCGGCTTACTGTGACGCGAGCATGCCCTCCTCCTCCGGAGCTTCCATTCGGTTAAACTTAGGGGCCGCTTGGCACCGCCCGTGCCCGGGGAAGGTGCTCCTCTACGGCTTAACTGCCACGCACGCCGGCCGGAGCTCTGGTACGGTCCGAACCGCGCGAAACGTCGCCACCGATCGTGTCCGGGGGAACGTGCTCTTCTTCATCCACTCTCCTCTTCGCCCACGCTCTTCTTCGGCGCACGCCGGACGTCTAACCGCTCCAGCGCCCCGTCGTGCCGCTCGGCGAAACTACAATGCCCCCGAATATTTTTTATACCCGCGAAGCACTGAACCCGCGAAAGGTGAACCGCGAAGTAGCGAGGGTTCACTGTATGTATAAGACCAAGACCTACAAAAAAGTCTCTTGGAGCAATGAGCTAGGTTTTACAGGAAGTCGGCCATTTTGAATTTACTTAAAAGGGGGCGGGTCACCACAATGGACTTTGTGTAGAAATTATTATTGGGGCCCGAGCAGCGACCGCGGCAAGGTCCCTATTGTTTTTGTAGAAATTATTATTAGGGCCCGAGCAGCGACCGCTACGAGGTCCCCATTGTTTTTGTGGAAATTATTATTATTTTTAATATTATTATTATTAGGGCCCGAGCAGTGACCGCTGCGAGGTCCCTATCGTTTTTCTAGAAGTTGTTATTCGGGCCCGAGCTGCGACGGCTGCGAGGTCCCTATTGTTTTTGTAGAAAATATTCTTACTTTTATTATTATTATTATTATTATTATTAGGGCCTGAGCAGCGACCGCTGCGAAGTCGCTATTGTTTTTGTTGAAATTATTATTATTATTATTTTTCCGATTGTTCGATCGCATTTTTGACCCCCGAAACATGCACAAAAACTCACCAAACTTGGCAGTCTCATCGGGCATGGCGAAAAATTTGATATTTTAACGTCTAATATGAACAGGAAGTGAGTTATGAATTTTTGAAAGTCCGACTTTTGCCCTTTTTTGCATGTTTACAGGGGTCATTCTTTTGCACCCTGATCCTAAAGGCTTCATCTGATTGCCTTAAAATTCTGTCTGTAGCATCTTAAGACCTGGGACAAACACTGGGGCTAAAATCTTTTGTTTCCGAAATACTATATGACGGGGGCGGGGCTTGAAAGTTTTCACTTAAGATTTCCTTCGCCGCAATGGACAAAATGCTTAATAACTCTCATGCACATGCTGCTAAAAATCCAAAACTTCACATGTACATAAAGAGTCGGTACCTGAAGACATCTATATGTTTATATTCTGTTATACACCTTGCGCCAATCAATATCATTTTTTACATTTTGACGTACTGCACGGTGCCCTTTTAACGAATCCGATTGAAAATTGGCTAGAAAAGACTCAAGACATTGATCTTACGCTATCCCTATTTTTGTGACTTTCCTTCGAAGGGCGTGGCTATTGCGGTGCCGCAGAGTCTGATTATTCTCCGTGGCAACAAAAGTTCCTGCAAAATGATTCAGATGATCCATCTTCTCGAAATTTTTCACATTTGAGGATATTCAGGCCCTGAAGACGGCTGCCAACTTATTTTTTATCGCAGTGGTAGCGCCACCAACTGGTTAAAACAAATACAAATTATTTTCGTTGATGTTTTTCTCCGGGCAGGTTCACAAAATCTACCTTATATTTGCTCGGATGAGTGTTTAGGCCTTGAGGATGTCACAATACGAAAGTCTTTCGCCTTCTTCAGAGTGTCACATGATGGTGTCTTGTGACCCGTCTTTATCAGCTGATGTTCAATGAGGGCGTGACTTACCTGTCACAAGAATGAAGGCAAGTCACACCCCCCGCTGTCCGTTCACTCCGCCAAGATGCTGCTCCAGGTGGTCGAGAGGATGAAGGCTCCCTTGTCTCTGTTCATGGTTTTTATGCCTCGCTTGCAGATCTCAATGGCCTCTCTGATCCAGCGCTGTTGTTTGTTCTCTTCGGTGCGGATGACCCTGCCCTTCTCCCGGTCCATGATGTGGTTTTCCCTTTTGCAGTGGTCAGTGATTGCTGATTTGTAATGTTCATGTTGTGCTTATTCTTTTACTGCTCTGATTTTTCATTTTTTTGACAGGTAAGTCACACCCTCATGGAACATCAGCTGATAAAGACGGGTCTCAAGACACCATCATGCGACACTCTGAAGAAGGCGAAAGACTCGCCGAAACATGTCAGGTAAAAAATTAACCTAAAACATAATTGTCTGCTTTTAATGAATCAGTCAAATATCAATAATAAGAAGACAAAATGAACCTAATACAAATAAATGAATGCTTAATAACTCCCCTGCACATGCTCCTAAAAATCCAAACCTTCACCTGTAAATAAAATGTCCCGACCTGAAGACATCTTAATGTTATTATTTTGTTATACACACAGCGCCGCCAAGTGGAATCAAAAATGTGTTTTTATTTTAATTTTCACGTACTGCACGGTGCCCTTTTGACGAATCCGACTGAAAATTAGTCAGAAAAGACTCAAGACAATGATCTTACTCTCTGCCGAATTTTGTGACGTTTTGGCAAAAGGCGTGGCTATTACGGTGCTGAAAAGTCCGATTGTACTTTGTGGCAACAAAAGCTCCGGCAACATGACTCAGATGATCCTATCTTCTCGAAGTTGTACACATTTGAGGATACTTCAGCCCTGAAGACATCTACCAACTTATTTTTCATCGTAGTAGTAGCGCCACCAACTGGTAAAAGCTAATACAAGTTATTTTCTTGGATGTTTTTCTCCGTGCAACTCAACAAGGTCGCCATCATATATGCTCGGAGGACTGTTTCGGCCATGAGGATGTCACAATACGAAATTCATCCTTTTTCGTGAAAAGTTGTGGGAGTGGCATTGCACGGTTCGGCAATAAAACAACGCTGATTATGAGGTTCTAAATATGAACGACAACTCGTGAAACTTGACACACACATCAGGCAGAGCAAATTTATCAATATTTTATCCGTTAGTTGTGCAGCTTTTTTGAAATGGCTCGCCATGGCCCTCGAGAAATGTTCAAAAAAGCAGCCCTGGTTGAGTGTTTCACCTCGCTTTTTGTAAATTTTATGGAGTACAGTGAACCCTCGGTTATCGCGGTTAATGGGGACAGAGACCACCCGCGAAAACTGAAAATCCGCGAAGTAGCGGCGCACCTTCAAAAATGCTTAAAAAAAATATACAATATATATAATAAATATATAAATATATATATATATATATATATATATATATATATACGGGGAGAGAGAGAGAGAGAGAGAGAGTGAAATTCATGTTATAACAAAAAAACCAAATTATTATTAAAACGTATTATTTTTTTATTCCCCAGCCAATCTTTTTGTATTTATTTAATTACTCCGACTTTAACCTGATGGTACGCCGTCCGGTGTGCCCTGTGAAAAAAAGGTGGCATTCTTTATTTCTTTATTCATTCATAACGGACAGCCTCGCGCTCCGCTCGTGCCCGGGCGGAAGAGGTGCTCCAATTCGGCTTAACTGTGACACACGCCCGACCTCCTCCCCCGGAACTTCCATTCGGTTAAACTTAGGGGCCGCTTGGCACCGCCCGTGCCCGGGGAAGGTGCTCCTCTTCGGCTTACTGTGACGCGAGCATGCCCTCCTCCTCCGGAGCTTCCATTCAGTTAAACTTAGGGGCCGCTTGGAACCGCCCGTGCCCGGGGAAGGTGCTCCTCTTCGGCTTACTGTGACGCGAGCATGCCCTCCTCCTCCGGAGCTTCCATTCGGTTAAACTTAGGGGCCGCTTGGAACCGCCCGTGCCCGGGGAAGGTGCTCCTCTTCGGCTTACTGTGACGCGAGCATGCCCTCCTCCTCCGGAGCTTCCATTTGGTTAAACTTAGGGGCCGCTTGGCACCGCCCGTGCCCGGGGAAGTGTTAAAGAAATTTAAGTTTGTATGTTCATCTGTTAGTTTGGTTGTTTAGTTTGTCATCTTAGCAAGTTTCAAACTATAACTAATCTTACAGGCCCCCTTTGTTGCACATGCATTCGTATCTTTCTGGCCTCTAATTAAACTTTCGACAGCTACGGGTGCCAGGTACGGCCTCCTCGCGAATGTGACTCCCCAACGCCAGAACCCTTTTCTGTAAACACCTCCCTTGGGGTGTTGATGACCTCTTTAACCCTTCGTAGATAATGTTGGGGCCCGAGGCCTCTTAAGGCTGTAACTTATGCATTTAGGGAGGTCCAACACAAGGCTTGGTATTTCTAAAGCAACAATATCGTCATGGCCATAAAATAAGTTCAACATGTTAAGCCTTGTGAAAATACACTACACAGGTGTGAGAGTATGTAAATAGTTTGTGTATTTTTAATCATGTTTTTTATACACTATTTGTATCGATGATAATTACACACACACTCACGGACACGCACATCATTGCTTCAGCACACATGCGCACACCCACACGCTTGTTTTAAGTTTCACTTTCCATAGGTTTCGTTTTTCTCTGAATAAAGTCCAGAGGGATGGGCGAAGAAGTCAGTGAGAGTGCGGGAGAGTGAACTGGCAAGACGTCTACTTCACTTCCTGGCTTCTCCTCCCATCGCGATGGAGAAAAGACAAAGCCTTCCCTGGTTATTCCTCTGGTTCTCTGCATTTAATTCAGTCTAATAAAGGCGTCAGGACCTTTTAAACCTGACATTTATTGGTGCCGGTCAACACCCGGACGGGCGAACGTCGCTGGATATTTCGGGGGCCAACGAATCTGACGTCAGCGCTTCACCATTTGAAAGCGGGTCCCTGAGCTGCGGCGCGGCCGTCCGCCCGGATGTCGGTTCCCTGTCGGACCAGGCGGATCCGGAGGAAGCCAGGTATTGTTTTTCAAATTATTTTGTGCCACCATTTTAAAATTTAAAATATTAACACAATTCGTAAGGGGTGATTTATGTGAGTAAGGAAGCGCGCGCCGGCCGTTTTGCAGTAGTTCGGTCGAAAAGAAAAGAAACTGGATCGTGCTCGTCTAAGGAGTTATAGAAAAATAATTAGGTCATAACTCATTGCGCTGAAGAGAAACTGGGTTTCTCGGGAGACTAGATCTCCCCTACGGAGGGTACGGTAGCATAAAAGAACGTCCTGAGGTACGTCTAAACCACGATCGTGTTGTTTAGGGAGTTACAAAAAGAAGAAATTAGGTCGTAACTCGTTCAAACCGACATCACGGTAGCATCGATTAAAAGTTCCTCTGTGTCGATAAATAGAAATTATCGACGACTTAGAGGTCTACTCACAATTTCACATTGAAATTTAGGGAATAATAAGGCATTATTTTTGGTGGTTTTTATTATTTTTATTTGAATATTCTTTGTAGCTGCGCAGCTGTGTGTGTGTGTGGGTGTATGAGGACAAAGAGGAAAAAAAAAAGGTGAGAAAGAGCATACGTGCGTGAGTGTGCGTGCGTGCGTGCGCGTGTGTGTGTGTGTGGGTTTGGAGAAGTAGCTGACCAGACAACAGCAAAAGAAGAGGTCTGGCTGGGCCAAGCCTGAAGGATCAGGTTTCAGGGTAGTGAGAGAAGAATTTGCAGAGAAGCTGAAGAGAAAAAAAAAAAAAAAAAAACCCGCACACACACAACACCAGATGTGGAATGATCATTTTGCTGTATGCAAAGTGAGTGAATGGTGTGATTGGGGATTACAAATACCATTTGGTATTTTATCTTGTATAATGCAATAAGGGTTATAAACAGGAATAGTATTTGAGAATGACAGAGAAGGTTGTAAAAGAAGGGGGAGGGGGGTGCAAATGCCCCCTACATCCTGAATTACCCCCACCTCCACATTATCAGGTAATGCCACATAGAATGACAACTAGATCAGACAGAATTGCATCGATAAGACAAAAACCCCCAGAAAAGATGGACAAACCAAAAAAGCGCTCACCTCAATGTGCTGCGTGTATAAGTGACAGTGTGCATTTGTGGCAGAGGCTGCACTCGCCCTACAGGGCTGCACATACATAATTATGAGCGATATTAGATAAATTAAAGTATTTATTATGGGCAAAAGATAAAGATGGAACTGTGTGTGTCGTTTTGTGGGCCCGTGTATATGTCTGTGTGTCTGTCTGAGTGTCTGTCTGTGTGTCTAAATGTCAGGGAGAGTGATCAAAGTGGTTGGAATTATGCTAAAAGGATTGATGAAGTAGAGATAAAATGGAATCAAGGATTAGTAACCAACAAAAGGCTACTTATGAGTGACGAGATCTTATTGAGAAAAATAATTCCCAAATTTACAAAAGAAATTAATAAAGAAGATGATTTGAGGAGATAAATTCATTTAAATTTGAAATTAAATAAAATAACTTATACAACGGGATAGGCTTAAAAGAAAAGAGAGAAATAGCCTGATGTGCGTTTTCTGAAAAATAAAGAAATTGAACCCAGACGCCTAGGCTGGTTTAAAAAGATGAGTGAAGATAAGGAAGTTCATAAAAAAAACAGGATCTTGATAAAATTCAGTATTTAGACTCATGGAAAGCTGAACATGGTTTTAATGGTCAGTTAAAAACACGAAAAATAGCCGCATTGCAGAAATCAATCATAGCAAAGACAAAGAAAGACCACAAAAAGATGAAGAAAAATGGCTTTGAGGAAACAGAATATTGGATGAGGGTAGCCTTAAAAAGAGAAGAGGGTGACAAGAAACAGAAAAGATGAGACATTTGGGCAATACAAAGTGAGAATGACAGCTGTGTTTCAAAACCACAGCGGGCTGCAGGAAGATGGTGATGTGGATGGGGCATTTCAACAGCAGTTGAAGAATGCTTTACATGCAGGATCAAGAGAGGAAATTCATAAGTGGGTAAATAAACATT
Organism: Idiotropiscis lumnitzeri; assembly: GCF_059441095.1. Classification (NCBI taxonomy): domain Eukaryota; kingdom Metazoa; phylum Chordata; class Actinopteri; order Syngnathiformes; family Syngnathidae; genus Idiotropiscis; species Idiotropiscis lumnitzeri. Next base: position 561,790 of record NW_028283598.1, read on the forward strand.
ACATTTGCCTGCCAACAGGTACCCTGGAGGAGTATGTAAATCACGCCCTCCATGCTGAGAAGATAGAAAATAAAAAGAAACAGAGGTCTATAGACACTTTTTATCAGAATAAAGGTCAGAAAGTCTTTTATCAAGGTGGAAGAGGCTGAGACAAGGACGCCTTCCCACCGGAGATGATATTTTTGACAGTTGTGGCAGATCAGGACACTTTGCCAGAAACTGCCGTCAACCACACAGGAAGACCACACTAAAAGAAGGCCAGATAGCAAGAAATTGCCTTGAGAAGAAGCAGCCTTCAGCATGACTAAGATAGAAAGATTAAAGAACAGATGAGTTTTTAAATGAAGAGGTTTTCCTAAATTTACAAAAGATATTGGCTTTTGATTAAATGATTGAGCTGAAATAACCGTATTGGTAATGGGACACCAATTACCCTTTTGATGTGACATTGGTGCAGATAGGATTGCTTATAATAAATCAATTTCAAATGATAGGGCAAGTGAGAAAGGGGCCATAGTCAGATTTGCAAGGGGAAAAATGGAACAGAGTAACAGAATTAGAACCTGTGTGGTTGAGGGACCCAGAAGGCCACTGAGTTGGTTGCATGAATTGAAATTAGTTTTATTTTTACAGAATAATGAGAGCCCAAGTTGTGGGGATGTGATTAATTTACAGAAAAAGTTTAGTGATGAGATAATTTATATTTACATGATTCAATAGACAAGATATATCATTTTGATGATGGTTTTTACTTAATTGTATACTTGCGTCTCCTTCAGAAAGGGAGAAGTAGGTGTTATGAAATTTTAACAATTGGATGAAGCTTCTGAAAGTGAACATGAGGAATTTTTGCAAAAACATAGGTGTTTCTTGATTTTTTAAATTTTGATTCGAGACATTGGTAGGTTTGAGTGGTTGTGGAAAAACTACAGTGAATTTGGAAATTAGGAGCAGACTGTGGAGAGGCTCCTGTGAGGAGGAGGATAGAAATTAGATTTTGCTTTTTGGTGAATTGAAGAAATAAATATTTTAGATTTCATATTCCAGTTGATGATGTTTATATTAAAGTAGGCCAGAGATGCAATGAAATGCAGAAATATAAATGATACAGGAAAAATTTGGCAAGGGCTATAATTTTCATTAAAGCAGAGAAGAAATTAGAAATTGCAAATAACATTGATGTGTACTTGTCCACTTTGAAGTAGAATTAACATGTTCATTTTGTGATAAGAAATTTGTGATTATGTGAAAAAGGAAAAAGAGAATTACAGGCTTTTCAAATAAAACAACCTAATTTAAATTGGCCAACTTGTAAAATGGAAAAGAAGATTCTAAATTATGCACAAAAAGCTTGAACGTGTTGAGCAGAAGGAAGGAAAAGAGAAAACATTTTAAAAAAAAAAGAAGGAAGCAGAGAGTCTTGTGATAAACAATAACTTTTCAGGACGAAGAGAGAAGCAACAGAAGATCACATGGCGAAAAAAAAAAACTAACATAAAAAGTGTGTGTAGAAGGACTTCTACATCAACATGCGTTTTGCTTATTAGGCCGTGATACACTGACAATTGGACTTTAATATCAGAATCAATAAGCAAGGGCGAATTTAAACAAGAGTCAAAACTTTAAAAGGACGCATTGTCAGTGATAAGCGGGAAGAAAAATAGTAATAAATCTTTGCCAGACCACTGTTGTGTAAACACCTTCCTTGGCACTTTCATGACCTCCATTAAGTCCCTGACCTTTCATAGATAAAGTTGGAGCCCAAAGTCTCTCAGGGCTGTAATTTATGCGGCAGAGAAAGAGCCCAACAGGTTTAGGGTGAGTTTAAAACAATAGTATCATGGCCATAAAATGGGTTGTGTATGTTGGAACTTGTGGAGATACACTGCAAGATTGTATTTACAAAGCATCTTAATGCACTACCAAATTATTATTATAAGCCATTTGGGCAAACAGTGACTGCAAAAAATGGCTTCATGGACTTGTGTTGCTGCAGAAACACAGGAAAGTGAATCCATTTGCATATTAGTCACAACAATTTGGATTTCGTGGCAGAGAACCACTTAAGAGTGTGATCAAGAGCTTTCACTGCTGCTTTAAGGAATGAAAAAATGACATTCCATCACACGACATTCACATTGCACGGCGATTTAATTGTAACATTACATTAATAAGGTGCGATGCATTTAAGCCCAGCGCCATTCTTTTTCCACGCACCATTTAGAAGGCGCCACACGACTGTGGAGCCGTCCAAATTTTCACCAAACCCATGACTTGACTTTTTGACATTTTTTCCTCCCGACTGGAGGAGTTAAGACGTGTAAAGACATGAAGACCAGGTGCACCTTCCAGACTGATAAGAAAGTGTCTGAGAACCAAGGTTGTAGGAAGAAATCACGCTGACTTTTATGCGATGGGAGTATTAGTTGTGCGATACCAACAGATAACTTGTAAAAGAGAGAAATTGTTAGGATAAGCAGGAAGAGCGTAGGCGGTTGTGAGCTAATTAAAATTTGGAGTTTCCCATCTTGTATGAGCTGTATGGTTACAATGTGAACTCACAGTCAAGATAAAATGTTCTTGTGTTCTGTTGATTTTGGGCGAACGGGTGCTTTAAAAATCACAAAAGATAAAAGAAAAGTTGCGCATAAAGCACGTCTAAGTAAGTATTTGTAAATAAAAAAAATTTCTGAACAGAAAATGACACGATTACGATTGAATAAAGGCTGGAGCCAAGCCATAACCTCAGAGTCAACATAGCACAAGAGGTTTCATGAAAGCACACACACACACACACACACACACACACACACACACACACCCCCCCCACACACACACACAGTAAATCAACTTGACAAGTTGATCTCAGGCCAGGGAAAAAGGCACCACTAATTGAACATGCATATTGGGTGGACAATGATGCAAACATTGAGTGACACACGAGCAGATAGTCGTGTGTCAACAGGGGGAAGTATGATATGAAATTGTTCCCACATACAGACTTTTCAACAAAAAAAAAAAAATTTTTTTTGGACACTGTTATTTGTTTGGGTTGCAATATTGTTTGACTATGATTGATATGTTTTCAAAATGGATCAAGCTGTTTCCAACAACACATGCTGATGCTAAAAACGATTGGGAAAAGTGTTGTGTAATCAAATTATCCTGACATTTGGAATTTCAAGAAGTGATTTGAAGTGAAAATGATGCATTTTGTGAATGATGTTGTAACAAGTGGGACAGTTGTTAAAAATGGACTCAAAGCGTCACTGTGCATACAGTCTGCAGGACTTGTGGAACGCACTAATGAAAAAAAAAAAAAAAAAAAAAGGAGACAATGGCCAGACTGTGTTTCAATCACAGCAATGAGGACAATGCCAGCCGAAGGAAGGACACTATCCCCTATAGACTCTCAGGTTCATCAGAACCACCAACAAAAAACATGTTTGACCGAAAAAGATGCAAAAGACGCAAATACTGGTCAAGTGTTTTTCTGATTCACAGAGAATTCACGTCCGTGTGGAAGACCAACTCTTCTTCAAGGTGTTGAAACGACTCCGTTGGGGGGAAGTGAATGCTGAGATGGCCCTCGCCAGATGATGGCGGTGACCCCGACGCTGCAAAGGTCGCGGGGCGTGGCAGCTGGATCCACCAGTTGCAGTACAAGCTTCACCGGTTTCCAGCTAAAGGCCTAGCAACGCGAATCCCTCCCCGAGTCACAATCTCGGACCACACGCACATCAGAACCACACCACCAGCCACAGATACGAATGTTGAAGCCACAGAATAAAAAGATTAGATATGGTTTGGAAATTAATGACGTACATAAAGAAATTTGAACCTTGATTGAAGAACATAATTGCATTTAAAGTTTTAAAAATGAAACAATTATTGATGTTATGACCACTATGAAGAATTTGAAAGACACAATATATATCGGGATAATTATGGTTTTCATTTTTTGTTATGTGTAGTCTGTTTTTGTTGCATTATTTTTATGACAAAAATGATGATTAATTGCATGTTTGTTGCCTAAAAGTAACATTACAATCTGATTGATGTTGAGTATGACAAACTCGAACTGGACAATGACGAACTCGAACTGGACACTGAAACGTAAAATGAATATGGACCTGTCGCCCAAGCCCCACACATGCATACACATACACCAAACGCGAAGATCCGGGAGGTAAAGACGGCTGTCTCCTCCTACAGCGAGGCAAGGGGCCTGCATCAAGTCACCCCAGGGACAAGCTCTGCGTGGAGACAGTTTTGTTATTTTTCACTAGGCACATTGAAATGTATTTTTATATGTTTTATTCCCTGATGACTCATCTTAAAGCCGTATGGACATGATTTAAATCCGACAAACAGGGGGGAAATGTGAGAGTATGTAAATAGTTTGTGTATTTTTAATCATGTTTTTTATACACTATTTGTATCGATGATAATTACACACACACTCACGGACACGCACATCATTGCTTCAGCACACATGCGCACACCCACACGCTTGGTTTAAGTTTCACTTTCCATAGGTTTCGTTTTTCTCTGAATAAAGTCCAGAGGGATGGGCGAAGAAGTCAGTGAGAGTGCGGGAGAGTGAACTGGCAAGACGTCTACTTCACTTCCTGGCTTCTCCTCCCATCGCGATGGAGAAAAGACAAAGCCTTCCCTGGTTATTCCTCTGGTTCTCTGCATTTAATTCAGTCTAATAAAGGCGTCAGGACCTTTTAAACCTGACAACAGGTCAAATGAAGTTCAGAGTGAACATGCTCCCTTTTGCTGTTAGAATAAGCAGAAGTATGAACAAAAGGTGTCTTGTAAGCTGAAACCGTTAGAATAGGCAGGAAGAGGGTGGGCAAGTGGGATGGAGTCAAATGTCAAGTTTTCCATTCTGTATGTATTGCATATTCAAATTGCTTATGCTGATGCAAATAAAAACCATGTGTGCAGTCGAACACGCTGGCTTCGCCTCGGAGTTCGAGGGCTGCCCCGCGCGGAAATGACAGACAATCTTGGCTAGTTGATTCATTTGTTCAGGCTTGTTTTGATAGAAACATCCTTAACAGGAAGGTGCTCCTCTACGGCTTAACTGCCACGCACGCCGGCCGGAGCTCTGGTACGGTCCGAACCGCGCGAAACGTCGCCACCGATCGTGTCCGGGGGAACGTGCTCTTCTTCGTCCACTCTCCTCTTCGCCCACGCTCTTCTTCGGCGCACGCCGGCCGTCTAACCGCTCCAGCGCCCTGTCGTGCCGCTCGGCGAAACTACAATGCCCCCAAATATTTTTTAGACCCGCGAAGCACTGAACCCACGAAAGGTGAACCGCGAAGTAGCGAGGGTTCACTGTATGTATAAGACCAAGACCTACAAAAAAGTCTCTTGGAGCAATGAGCTAGGTTTTACAGGAAGTCGGCCACTTTGAATTTACTTAAAAGGGGGCGGGTCACCACAATGGACTTTGTGTAGAAATTATTATTGGGGCCCGAGCAGCGACCGCGGCAAGGTCCCTATTGTTTTTGTAGAAATTATTATTAGGGCCCGAGCAGCGACCGCTATGAGGTCCCCATTGTTTTTGTGGAAATCATTATTATTTTTATTATTATTATTAGGGCCCGAGCAGTGGCCGCTGCGATGTCCCTATTGTTTTTCTAGAAATTGTTATTAGGGCCTGTTGGAATTTATCTTTAAATCAATGTTAGAATTTAATTTTAAACCAATGCAAACTCAAATTAATAATCTGACTCCAATTTGTGACTTTACCCAACTCTCACTCATCCAACAATATGCGCGCTCGTTCTGCAATAGAAAGGTATCAGGAAGCCGGCATTTTCACACACGAGTGGATTTATTCCTAACACACAAATCTACAACTTGAGTTTGGGTCCCTCTCAATACAGCTCTCTCTGTCTTCGCTGTTCAGCATTAATTTATAGACACAATATGCAAATGACACAGAGACAAAGGCATCCTGGCATGATTCTATTGGCTATGTGTATGCTGCAGTTAACTTTAGCTTGCTTCTCTTGGTCTTTCTTCAAGTGGTGGCCCCTCCTGCTTGTGGCTGAAGGGTCCAGTTTCTTGTGCATCCCTTCCCCCTCGAGGTATCTGTCTGCGCCAGGCACCGACCTAAAACCTCCCAAACCTCACATTCTTTCACTTTCTTTTTCCAACTTCACCAGCCACACACACAGCATTCAACAGAATAACAGTGACACAAGATGCAGGACATCGAATAAAACTAGCCAGGTTTAAACTCTTCCACTCCTTTATTCCCTCTCATCACCTCAGACAACTGAGGTCATCACTCGAACCCCTCATTTTATTGTTAAACACGAGCTAAAAATAAAACAACGAAAAATTAGTAACAACTATAAATCCATAGAAGGTGAGGTAAAGCTCAATAGAAAATTAGTAAAAAATTAAAAATCAAAAGAAAATTAGTAAAACTTAAAAATCAATAGAAAATGTCATTCTAGTAGAAAATCCGTAGAAAATTTCATTTCCTCCTCATGGCCTCAGGTCGCTGAGGCCATCTACACATACTCACATCCCGGACTCCCGTAGGGCCACAGCTGTCCCCCCCCCCCCCCTCCTGGGGGTCCTTCTAAGGGATCATCATGTACTGGCCACCAGGAGGGAGTGGCCCCAACGTGCGTTCAATTGTCTTAACAGTTAATGATCTGATACATGGAATACAACAACATCCACATAACACCATAATAGCGGCAAACACAGCGATAGAAATCAGTACTGATGCAATCAAGCTTTTATATTTGCCAAAGATGTTTAACCAGTCAGAGTACCAACTGGTGTCCACACCTGAGTGCTCCTTCATTTTGTCACTTAACGTGCGCAGATCCTCCAATGCCTTGGTAAGGCGACCGTCAGGAGATGTTTTGTTGGGAATCAGAGTACAACACTGATCCCCAAAAATACCACACACTCCTCCTCTTTCGGCTAACACCATATCTAAGCTTATTCTGTTCTGGAATGCCATAAGAGACGTGGCAGCCAATTGCTCATGCACTGCCTGGAGTGCCGAGGTGGTGAAGTTCGCCAATCGTTGGACATTATAATCAACATAATTAATCCGGTCCACATTTTTGTTTACCGTAACAAACAGGAAAATACTCTCCCATCCTGCCGCAATTTGATCCACCAATTTATACTCGTCAGGGACCCCTCTTGGGACTCCAATTGCATCTATATATGTGGGATCTCCTGCATTCAACCATTCATGCATGTCCCTTCTCTTCCTGTTAAGGAAGGGGACTCTTCCCCATTGTCCAACACCTTCCCACTCCATTTTGGCCAGATCTAAGGCTGTCACACTAACTGGCATGATCAGCGTTACCAGGGCGCACTTACCTGAGGCATTGGTGGGAAGCCTATCGTACAGCACTTTCTCTCCACACCACAGCCAAACATCATCACGAGCGAGAGGGATTCCTACTGGCAAAGACACATTTTCATTACACCATGACTCCTGGATATTTCCAATCCCAGGACCCGTCCCATTTAACTTTTAGGCAGGTGAACTTTTGTTTTGCAACTTGGGTGTCAAAAATAGGCTCTTTCTTTCTTATTCCCACATCATTCCATGGGTGTGTCCAATTAAAAATTGTCACCCAAGTGTTCACCTGTGTCGGTTGTTTACATTTCAGATTTAGCAGTAGTTGTTGTGTCTGTGTCAGCGTCTTACCATCATCTCGCTCTGCTCCATACCATACCATTCCATTACATGCTCCTTTCGCTCCATCACTTCTGTCATCCCGCATCCTATGTTCAAACGCCAACATCGTCCACACAAAGCACACGCCAGCAAGCAAAATAGTCAATAAGTTAAACATTTGCATCGTCATCGTCTTTGTTCAGACTCGAAAGTGTCTGACTTTGATCCAATTCATGCCATCTACACATTCCCTCTCTTGACCTGCCCGTCCGGGCGGTCAACCTCTAAGCTCAACCTTGGCGGGCACAAATACTGGCAACTGTGAGTTATGGTACCACTTTTGTCCTGTAGTTCCCAATTGGGTGGCGCGTGAGGTTCTAGCCAGAACTCTAAACTGTCCTTATCAGCGAGATTGAGTCCACCTCCGGGAAAGCACCCGGAGGTTGATGTACGGAGTGATGTCCGACTCCAGTGATGCTGAGTTCACTGAGTTCAAATATCTAACTGTGTTCCGAGATTACAAATTAAGCCTCGAGCTAACGCTCCAATTTTGACTGTTAATTGACAAATTTTAAAGCAACACAAATGAAATAGTAACCATTTATGCTTAAAATAAAAAATCCCAAAACTATAATAACGCAGATACCGAATTAAACCTCTATTTTTTCTTTTTTTTTTATGGGAAGAAAAGGTGCTCTACAAGACATAGACAGCTCCAAGACCGCTGCAGTCTTCACCTCCTATTGTCTCATGATTGGCTCAATCCACCTACAGGCTGTGCCCACACTGATTCTGTCAACTGGGGGAGGGGGTAGAGACAGTAAAAACAATCGCGGAGCTGTGGAGCCGAGCCCCAAATCAGTCGGGCCCTGGGTCCACAACACCTCTAGCAGAGACACACACAGAACTACCATTTCCGAGCGACCCTTCCCTGGAAATTTTGAAATTTAGTAATGTCCCCAAAACCAAAGAATTTGTAGTCGGTGCTGAAATATGATCTCCCGATTGTGCAACAACTATGGGGTCTAGATCTCTAGTATGATGACGCGCATCAATATTCAATGCGATTTGTGGCTCGGCGAAAGTAAACAATTCATACCATTTCCGCTGTCCAGGGACAAGGCACGCGTGCGAGGCAACGCAGGTAGACATAAGAAATATATAATTCTAACGCAAGATGCACTCATGACTAAATTTGGATGAGTGCATTTTTGATAAACCAAATCATGTTTGTGATCACATGTACAATGTGATATGTCAATCGGTGAATTGAAAGGGTGGCGGTTGCTAAACCACTCAGACCAGAGCAAGAACAGGGCATACCCACCGCGGGAGCATGGGAACCAGGTTTCAGAGCTGCCCTCAAATGTTTCAGTTCAGTTTAGCCACTGGGAAGGAAGAGAGCACGACATATGCTCCCTCCGACGGATGTGCAGAGTCAAGTTCAGTCCCATCCGGGAATGCCACTCGAATTCCAGTGATCGTTCAGTCAATGGCAGTGACTCAGGCAATCTTGAGAGTCCACATGGCTCAGTGGGGGTTGCGGAAGGAGCTCATAGCTCGCCCCAATATCCAGCACCATCGAAAACTTGTCCATCCACCGTCCCCGGAATGCTAGGACCTGCTAGTCCTCGAACGCTGAAGCTCCGCGGCCCCCTGTCATGGAATGGGGTACGAGCGGGTTTGTGTCAAGTGCGTTGGGAGTGGGTAACGGTGGCGCCCCCTGCGCTGGTGGAGCTCTTTGTGACAGATATGGCACCGGAGGATGGCACATTCCAGAAAGTGGCTCGGCATGGACAGCTCATCACCCAGTGACCCCACACCCCGCAGCCAGAGCACACCCCACTCACAACCCCCGTCCATAACCACCCGTACCTCTGTTACTGCAAACCCAACCTCGTTGACCGGCCTGCTATGGACAGCAGCCAGTCTGCTGTGGCGCTGCGTCACCCGAACCTTGCCCAGAAGCAGCAGAAGTGGAAGGAGCAGCTGCCTCCTTTTTTCTTATCTCTCTTGGCCTTCTAAACCTGCAAGTACAACAATTTTAGTCACGCTCCTTAATCCAATCCCATATTTTCCTTTTCTGATGTCGTGCAAAATTATGTACAAAATGTGTTCTACTTTGCCCGAGTAGCATTTCTCATTGATGGACTATTTCGCCTGATTTCTGCCACTGGGAGGGGCACGCCCTTGTGGACGGCCGACTGGAACAGCTGTGTAATGTCGACATTATTGGATGGGTCACTGCCGGAAGTCTCACTCTATTCACGTCTCGCCCTGGCCACATAGACCAGGCCTGTCTCCCCCCTTCCCCACCTGAAAGACACAGCAACATCGACCCCATCGGGCCAGAAATATCTGACGCACGGCACGGCCATTCTCACCTGAGGTGTCCCCATTTAGCTGGTGACCATCATGCTGGTCAGCAGATCTGGCCTCGGCCTCAAGTGAGGACAGTTCCTCTTAAATAAATTTTGTCCCGCTTGTAACTCTGTATAAACCTCTTAGTCTGGTGTCTCCTTTGTAGGAGATTTCAACCAACGTGACCTTTTTACAACGTGTCAAATAAACCAATGTTGACCTTTCTGCTATCTTTACAGCTGTGAGAGCTGTCACTAACACTTAACATGGAATCCCCCTTTGGGTAATTACGAATGTCTTATCTTCAAACTTCTTACAAGCACCCAGTATCCTGGCTTTACTAGATTACTGCCCTGCTGGGAGACGGAAAGAGCTTTGTCACTCTAAATTTGCGCCTGTCTTTTGTTTTCCTAACATTTTTCACATATGGTCAACTAAAGTTGCTTCAACATCTATTTCCCATTTGTTCTTAAATTTGAGGTATTCTATAAGTTATTCCAAACAGTGTTTTACAATGTCTTAGTCCTAAATACAATGAAATACGTTACAATGGAAAATATCAGAATAAAATGTCATACATCCAACATAAGACACGTGCTTGTGACCACTTCAGGGTCAGTTTTGTCTGAAATATCTCCTCTACAACAACTTACCCTTGCGTTAAGTGAGTAATTTTCCATAAAAACAGTGCCACTAATTCGACATTAACTTCAAGTATCACTGCTGTGGTGCTGTATTATATGGAAAAGTCTGAACAATCCAAGAAAATTTTGCCCTATCCTGGACTGGGTGTGTGTTATCTAGTCGCGCATCCAATGTGAATATATCTTATATCTCCCTCCTTGTTGAGGAGAACCTCTGGGATGGTAGTGGTGAGGCGCTATTTGAAGCATTCTCTGGCCTTCTGGTCACACTGGTCACATGTCACCTCAAACCTGTGGAGATAACTGGAGGTGTGGCAATTGCCAGTGAGAAGAGACAAATTATCTTCCTTCCAAAACTTTCAGTTTTGCATAAATTTTGTGTAATAATGTCAATCAATCATTCACTTGATGCTTGTATTTAATTACTCCAATCTTTCTCCAAAAACAATTTGAAAATCAATACTCGGGAGTGCAATAGGGATTCAGGTTGATCAGGCCTGTCCACCCATCGCATCCTAAGTACTGTAAGGGCTTGCCGGTGACCTCAAACAATTTTCTGTCCTGAGGCCCGTCCCTTAAACATTCACTCAAACCACATATGCATCCAAACACTTTTTCTTTCACACTTTCATTCACCAAACGATACTTTCCAATTCCACACAGAGACCCCTCCCTTGGCGCGTCCGCCTTGATTTCACTGAGATTTGTGCTGGCAGATCCATAATTTTGCCTTAATTTAGCCAGCGTATGCCAAAATTTACAACTGTGGGTCTCTGGATTTTCCCATTCACTCCCCGTGAAGTTGTTTCTCCTCTCAAGGACGTAGCTGACGAAACTGCACCTGTGACATCAAACAGCTCATAGATGCGAATGTTAGCAGTCTGGTATTTATGGAATGATGTCATATCCTCTAAAATTGTCATGTCAGCGTTCGCGTCGTACAGTCAAAAAAAAACATCTGTCTTCCACCTTTGTCACATTTAATACACATCAGTTAATAAATCATCTACAAAACTATTTAGTCCAACTTTATATTTGGTAAACCAATCTCCAATGGCTAGATATTCCCCTTTCCAAAGATTTTCTTTCAACATGTTCATAGAATACTTCACTTAAAACTTATCCCAAAACCATAATCCCTTTGCTTAAAAAGTTAAATTTTAATAAGATTGTCGCCGCCCTGCTGTTCCTCAGGCATCCCCTGCATGTTTCAGTGTTTAACTTGTGTTCTAATTCCCTGCTAATTTGTATTTATTGTTAGGTTGAATACATATATTTTATCCCGTACCTTACTACACTAGCACTGTAAAAAAAAACTGCTCCACACCTCAATGAGAGGCAGATGCCTGAAGATTAGATCAACGTCTGCAACATCGAGGGGGGGTGCTGAGACACACCTCTGAAACAAAAGGACTGTGACCTTCTTTCGAGAGCACCAAAAGGCATATCTTCCTTTTCAATCAGTTAACGACTGCCATTGATGCCTGTTTTTCCTCTTGTGTCTGAAATGTTTACATGTTCCTGCTGGTGCTCCCCCCCCCGGGGCCAGCACGGGCGTCTCAACACTCCCCTGCTGTTCTCCGCGCACCCTCTCTCTCATTATTCACAGCCTGTTCGATCAATTGTATGGTCGCTGGTGCCATCCAAGAATCGTTATCTTTTGCATCTCAAACCATTCTGCCCCCCCAATGTGACTACGGGACCATTAATTGCGCCGTCGGAACGGGCGGGGCTCAAACACATACTGTTGCGAGTCTGGCAACTGTGGATAAATGCCTCTCAGACATTCCGTCTTTTCTTCCACTTTTTCAATCACTTCATCCTCTTTCTCTGACTTCCTCCCCCTACTTGGGAACGAGCATCTAACTTCAAAGGGCTGTGAACTCTCTGTTACAGCACACTCATGATTTTACGATTACACCTCTACCCATTGCCTTCTGTAAAATCTTTCTCACTCTTATTTTTTCCTTTAATTTTCCAAATTCACTGTAGCCTTACCAAAGCCACTCAAACAATCAAGGTATCAAATCACAAACTACAAAGTCAGGAACCACCTATGCTCTTGCAAAGGTTTCTCATGCTCTCAAAGCTTCCTTCAATTAAGATTTCATAACACCAATCTTTTTCTTTTTCTTCATGTCATTTCCATCTGTGCATTTCATTCCAGTTACTAATTACAATTACCTTAATAGAAAGACCATCAACTAAAGTATGAAACATAAAATATTTATTTCTTCAATTCCTCCTTACAGCAGACCCTAATTCTTATCCTTTTCATTTGTTCAAGTCACACCTTCTTCAATACTGCCTGTTTCATCATCCTCCTTTCAATGGAACATTAATTGTTCCTTTCTCTTTTCTTATTGAACTTCCAATCTCTACACTGACACAATTTCTTCTCTTTTCTCTAGCTTTCTTTCTTTCTCTTTTCTTATTTCATCCCGACTTCATGTTTTTCTTCTCTTTTTTATGTTTCATTTTTATGAATTTATCCTTAATCTCCGTGCCACACCCGAGACCACTATCACACTTACTCTCCTTCGCCATCTTGAAATCCACTCGTGTGTGTCCCAACCACTTCTTACGCAGAACAATTTTAGCCTTCACATTCACACAGCTTCCACACAGACACGTAAATCCCAGATTTTAAACCGTGTCCCGATACGTAAATCCCAGATTTTATACCGTATCTTAACCACGAATAGTTCCAAACTATTCTAGTAGGTAAATCCCAGATTTCAGACCCTACTAACGTCCACACTGTTACACTTTTTATTTTTTTTTAACTATACTACTTTACTTTTGCGCCATTAATTATGCTAGAAGGTAAATCCCAGATTTTACACCCTAATAGCGTCCAACACTTTTACGCTTACTACGTTCCGCTCCTCCTTCCTCTTATAATTTAGCGTTGCCAATGTGCAGAATTTGAAAGGGTTCTGCTTACCTTGTTTCACTGTGGGCCCAAGAGGAAAGATGGTCGGATGTGTGGCTCTTTTATACTTTATCCTTTCTCAGGTCGTCACCTGGTGTGGACGTGGGAGACCCGGTCTCCAGTGGTTTTCCTCGAAGTTCCAAACTTCTTTTCTTTTCTTAGAGTCCCAGACTCTCTTTGAAGTCCCAGACTTCTATTACCTCTCATGCATCACGTCGGGGTCACCATAAATTGTTGGAATTTATCTTTAAATCAATGTTAGAATTTAATTTTAAACCAATGTAAACTCAAATTAATAATCTGACTCCAATTTGTGACTTTACCCAACTCTCACTCATCCAACAATATGCGCGCTCGTTCTGCAATAGAAAGGTATCAGGAAGCCGGCATTTTCACACACGAGTGGATTTATTCCTAACACACAAATCTACAACTTGAATTTGGGTCCCTCTCAATACAGCTCTACACCTCTCATACCACCAGCGAATGTGTTCTACCTCCGAGTTGCCCAGTCCTGATTCATACTATACAACATGCAAAATGGCACAGACAAAGGCATCCTGGCATGATTCTATTGGCTATGTGTATTGCAGTTAACTTTAGCTCGCTCTCATTGGTCTTTCTCCTCCCGCCGAATCCCGTGGCTCCTCCTGCGTGCGATCCCCCGATGGCCGCTCCTTCCCGGAGTCATCTCGTCTCGCTCAGCGCCTTCTGCTTCTAAAACATTCCATTCTTGCACAACCCCCGCAACCAGTTTCGCGCCACCAGTCACACTCTCAGCATTTTACAATATCACATTTTCATACATTGGATGCACCAACATCTAATGAACTATGTTAAGCTCAAACTCTTATATTCCTTTAATAGTCAAGTATGAAATCCTTTAAGTGTAACTGAAGTTTAGACCATGCTAATGACCAGACACTCAGGAGAGGAATGCAGGAAGATTAGATCACAGCTGCACCACAGGAGGTGTGAACGAGACCCCTCTGAAACAATGGACTTCCATGCCAGGATCACAAAAGTGGCTCCGAGCAGTCTAACCTTTGTTCAGTTTTAAATTGACTGCCATTTACATTATCCTTTACAGCTAAACTAAACGTTTCCAATGTAAATTTCCACCTTTATATAGTGTAAAAAGACATCCTGAAGCCTGGGCAGTCATTAATTTGATTGTCCAATATTTCCCTTATGAGATAATGCCTCTCATAGCAAATGTGTACAGCGCGAGCTGAAAATGCATTTACAGCACTAAAAAACCAAACTTTTATAACAGCTAAACCAAACGTTTCCGATGTAAATTTCCACCTTTATATAGTGTAGAAAGGCATCCTGAAGCCTGGAAAGTCATTAATTTGATTGTCCAGTATTTCCTTCATGAGATATTGCAACACTTAGAAAAAGTGTACAGCGCCAGCAGACAATGAATTTTCAGCACTAAAAAAACGAAACTTCATTAACAGCTAAACCAAACGTTTTCAATGTAAATTTCCACATTTATATAGTGTAAAAAGGCATCCTGAAGCCTGGGAAGTCATTAATTTGATTGTCCAGTATTTCCCTTATGGGATAATGCCTCACATAGCAAATGTGTACAGCGCGAGCTGAAAATGCATTTACAGCACTAAAAAACCAAACTTTTATAACAGCTAAACCAAACGTTTCCAATGTAAATTTCCACCTTTATATAGTGTAAAAAGGCATCCTGAAGCCTGGAAAGTCATTAATTTGATTGTCCAGTATTTCCTTCATGAGATATTGCAACACTTAGAAAAAGTGTACAGCGCCAGCAGACAATGAATTTGCAGCACTAAAAAAACGAAACTTCATTAACAGCTAAACCAAACGTTTCCAATGTAAATTTCCACCTTTATATAGTGTAAAAAGACATCCTGAAGCCTGGGCAGTCATTAATTTGATTGTCCAATATTTCCCTTATGAGATAATGCCTCTCATAGCAAATGTGTACAGCGCGAGCTGAAAATGCATTTACAGCACTAAAAAACCAAACTTTTATAACAGCTAAACCAAACGTTTCCAATGTACATTTCCACCTTTATATAGTGTAGAAAGGCATCCTGAAGCCTGGAAAGTCATTAATTTGATTGTCCAGTATTTCCTTCATGAGATATTGCAACACTTAGAAAAAGTGTACAGCGCCAGCAGACAATGAATTTTCAGCACTAAAAAAACGAAACTTCATTAACAGCTAAACTAAACGTTTCCAATGTAAATTTCCACCTTTATATAGTGTAAAAAGGCATCCTGAAGCCTGGGCAGTCATTAATTTGATTGTCCAATATTTCCCTTATGAGATAATGCCTCTCATAGCAAATGTGTACAGCGCGAGCTGAAAATGCATTTACAGCACTAAAAAACCAAACTTTTATAACAGCTAAACCAAACGTTTCCAATGTAAATTTCCACCTTTATATAGTGTAGAAAGGCATCCTGAAGCCTGGAAAGTCATTAATTTGATTGTCCAGTATTTCCTTCATGAGACATTGCAACACTTAGAAAAAGTGTACAGCGCCAGCAGACAATGAATTTTCAGCACTAAAAAAACGAAACTTCATTAACAGCTAAACCAAACGTTTCCAATGTAAATTTCCACATTTATAGAGTGTAAAAAGGCATCCTGAAGCCTGGGAAGTCATTAATTTGATTGTCCAGTATTTCCCTTATGAGATAATGCCTCACATAGCAAATGTGTACAGTGTGAGCTGAAAATGCATTTACAGCACTAAAAAAAACAAACTTTTATAACAGCTAAACCAAACGTTTCCAATGTAAATTTCCACCTTTATATAGTGTAGAAAGGCATCCTGAAGCCTGGAAAGTCATTAATTTGATTGTCCAGTATTTCCTTCATGAGATATTGCAACACTTGGAAAAAGTGTACAGCGCCAGCAGACAATGAATTTTCAGCACTAAAAAAACGAAACTTCATTAACAGCTAAACTAAACGTTTCCAATGTAAATTTCCACCTTTATATAGTGTAAAAAGACATCCTGAAGCCTGGGCAGCCATTAATTTGATTGTCCAATATTTCCCTTATGAGATAATGCCTCTCATAGCAAATGTGTACAGCGCGAGCTGAAAATGCATTTACAGCACTAAAAAACCAAACTTTTATAACAGCTAAACCAAACGTTTCCAATGTAAATTTCCACCTTTATATAGTGTAGCAAGGCATCCTGAAGCCTGGAAAGTCATTAATTTGATTGTCCAGTATTTCCTTCATGAGATATTGCAACACTTAGAAAAAGTGTACAGCGCCAGCAGACAATGAATTTTCAGCATTAAAAATACAAAACTTCATTAACAGCTAAACCAAACGTTTCCAATGTAAATTTCCACATTTATAGAGTGTAAAAAGGCATCCTGAAGTCTGGGAAGTCATTAATTTGATTGTCCAGTATTTCCCTTATGAGATAATGCCTCACATAGCAAATGTGTACAGTGTGAGCTGAAAATGCATTTACAGCACTAAAAAAAACAAACTTTTATAACAGCTAAACCAAACGTTTCCAATGTAAATTTCCACCTTTATATAGTGTAGAAAGGCATCCTGAAGCCTGGAAAGTCATTAATTTGATTGTCCAGTATTTCCTTCATGAGATATTGCAACACTTGGAAAAAGTGTACAGCGCCAGCAGACAATGAATTTTCAGCACTAAAAAAACGAAACTTCATTAACAGCTAAACTAAACGTTTCCAATGTAAATTTCCACCTTTATATAGTGTAAAAAGACATCCTGAAGCCTGGGCAGCCATTAATTTGATTGTCCAATATTTCCCTTATGGGATAATGCCTCTCATAGCAAATGTGTACAGCGCGAGCTGAAAATGCATTTACAGCACTAAAAAACCAAACTTTTATAACAGCTAAACCAAACGTTTCCAATGTAAATTTCCACCTTTATATAGTGTAAAAAGACATCCTGAAGCATGGGCAGTCATTAATTTGATTGTCCAGTATTTCCCTTATGAGATAATGCCTCACATAGCAAATGTGTACAGCGCGAGCTGAAAATGCATTTACAGCACTAAAAAAACAAACTTTTATAACAGCTAAACTAAACGTTTCCAATGTAAATTTCCACCTTTATATAGTGTAAAAAGACATCCTGAAGCCTGGGCAGTCATTAATTTGATTGTCCAATATTTCCCTTATGAGATAATGCCTCACATAGCAAATGTGTACAGCGCGAGCTGAAAATGCATAAACAGCACTAAAAAACCAAACTTTTATAACAGCTAAACCAAACGTTTCCAATGTAAATTTCCACCTTTATATAGTGTAGAAAGGCATCCTGAAGCCTGGAAAGTCATTAATTTGATTGTCCAGTATTTCCTACATGAGATATTGCAACACTTAGAAAAAGTGTACAGCGCCAGCAGACAATGAATTTTCAGCACTAAAAAAACGAAACTTCATTAACAGCTAAACCAAACGTTTCCAATGTAAATGTCCACATTTATAGAGTGTAAAAAGGCATCCTGAAGCCTGGGAAGTCATTAATTTGATTGTCCAGTATTTCCCTTATGAGATAATGCCTCACATAGCAAATGTGTACAGCGCGAGCTGAAAATGCATTTACAGCACTAAAAAACCAAACTTTTATAACAGCTAAACCAAACGTTTCCAATGTAAATTTCCACCTTTATATAGTGTAAAAAGACATCCTGAAGCCTGGGCAGCCATTAATTTGATTGTCCAATATTTCCCTTATGAGATAATGCCTCTCATAGCAAATGTGTACAGCGCGAGCTGAAAATGCATTTACAGCACTAAAAAACCAAACTTTTATAACAGCTAAACCAAACGTTTCCAATGTAAATTTCCACCTTTATATAGTGTAGAAAGGCATCCTGAAGCCTGGAAAGTCATTAATTTGATTGTCCAGTATTTCCTTCATGAGATATTGCAACACTTAGAAAAATTGTACAGCGCCAGCAGACAATGAATTTTCAGCACTAAAAAAACGAAACTTCATTAACAGCTAAACTAAACGTTTCCAATGTAAATTTCCACCTTTATATAGTGTAAAAAGACATCCTGAAGCCTGGGCAGTCATTAATTTGATTGTCCAATATTTCCCTTATGAGATAATGCCTCTCATAGCAAATGTGGACAGCGCGAGCTGAAAATGCATTTACAGCACTAAAAAACCAAACTTTTATAACAGCTAAACCAAACGTTTCCAATGTAAATTTCCACCTTTATATAGTGTAGAAATGCATCCTGAAGCCTGGAAAGTCATTAATTTGATTGTCCAGTATTTCCTTCATGAGATATTGCAACACTTAGAAAAAGTGTACAGCGCCAGCAGACAATGAATTTTCAGCACTAAAAAAACGAAACTTCATTCACAGCTAAACTAAACGTTTCCAATGTAAATTTCCACCTTTATATAGTGTAAAAATACATCCTGAAGCCTGGGCAGTCATTAATTTGATTGTCCAATATTTCCCTTATGAGATAATGCCTCTCATAGCAAATGTGTACAGCGCGAGCTGAAAATGCATTTACAGCACTAAAAAACCAAACTTTTATAACAGCTAAACCAAACGTTTCCAATGTAAATTTCCACCTTTATATAGTGTAGAAAGGCATCCTGAAGCCTGGAAAGTCATTAATTTGATTGTCCAGTATTTCCTTCATGAGATATTGCAACACTTAGAAAAAGTGTACAGCGCCAGCAGATTATGAATTTTCAGCACTAAAAAAACGAAACTTCATTAACAGCTAAACTAAACGTTTCCAATGTAAATTTCCACCTTTATATAGTGTAAAAAGACATCCTGAAGCCTGGGCAGCCATTAATTTGATTGTCCAATATTTCCCTTATGAGATAATGCCTCTCATAGCAAATGTGTACAGCGCGAGCTGAAAATGCATTTACAGCACTAAAAAACCAAACTTTTATAACAGCTAAACCAAACGTTTCCAATGTAAATTTCCACCTTTATATAGTGTAAAAAGACATCCTGAAGCCTGGGCAGTCATTAATTTGATTGTCCAATATTTCCCTTATGAGATAATGCCTCTCATAGCAAATGTGTACAGCGCGAGCTGAAAATGCATTTACAGCACTAAAATACCAAACTTTTATAACAGCTAAACCAAACGTTTCCAATGTAAATTTCCACCTTTATATAGTGTAGAAAGGCATCCTGAAACCTGGAAAGTCATTAATTTGATTGTCCAGTATTTCCTTCATGAGATATTGCAACACTTAGAAAATGTGTACAGCGCCAGCAGACAATGAATTTTCAGCACTAAAAAAACGAAACTTCATTAACAGCTAAACCAAACGTTTCCAATGTAAATTTCCACATTTATAGAGTGTAAAAAGGCATCCTGAAGCCTGGGCAGTCATTAATTTGATTGTCCAGTATTTCCCTTATGAGATAATGCCTCACATAGCAAATGTGTACAGCGCGAGCTGAAAATGCATTTACAGCACTAAAAAACCAAACTTTTATAACAGCTAAACCAAACGTTTCCAATGTAAATTTCCACCTTTATATAGTGTAGAAAGGCATCCTGAAGCCTGGGCAGTCATTAATTTGATTGTCCAATATTTCCCTTATGAGATAATGCCTCACATAGCAAATGTGTACAGTGCGAGCTGAAAATGCATTTACAGCACTAAAAAACCAAACTTTTATAACAGCTAAACCAAACGTTTCCAATGTAAATTTCCACATTTATAGATTGTAAAAAGGCATCCTGAAGCCTGGGAAGTCATTAATTTGATTGTCCAGTATTTCCCTTATGAGATAATGCCTCACATAGCAAATGTGTACAGTGCGAGCTGAAAATGCATTTTCAGCACTAAAAAACCAAACTTTTATAACAGCTAAACCAAACGTTTCCAATGTAAATTTCCACCTTTATATAGTGTAAAAAGACATCCTGAAGCCTGGGCAGTCATTAATTTGATTGTCCAATATTTCCCTTATGAGATAATGCCTCTCATAGCAAATGTGTACAGCGCGAGCTGAAAATGCATTTACAGCACTAAAAAACCAAACCTTTATAACAGCTAAACCAAACGTTTTCCATGTAAATTTCCACCTTTATATCATGTAGAAAGGCATCCTGAAGCCTGGAAAGTCATTAATTTGATTGTCCAGTATTTCCTTCATGAGATATTGCAACACTTAGAAAAAGTGTACAGCGCCAGCAGACAATGAATTTTCAGCACTAAAAAAACGAAACTTCATTAACAGCTAAACTAAACGTTTCCAATGTAAATTTCCACCTTTATATAGTGTAAAAAGACATCCTGAAGCCTGGGCAGCCATTAATTTGATTGTCCAATATTTCCCTTATGAGATAATGCCTCTCATAGCAAATGTGTACAGCGCGAGCTGAAAATGCATTTACAGCACTAAAAAACCAAACTTTTATAACAGCTAAACCAAACGTTTCCAATGTAAATTTCCACCTTTATATAGTGTAAAAAGACATCCTGAAGCCTGGGCAGTCATTAATTTGATTGTCCAATATTTCCCTTGAGATAATGCCTCTCATAGCAAATGTGTACAGCGCGAGCTGAAAATGCATTTACAGCACTAAAAAACCAAACTTTTATAACAGCTAAACCAAACGTTTCCAATGTAAATTTCCACCTTTATATAGTGTAGAAAGGCATCCTGAAGCCTGGAAAGTCATTAATTTGATTGTCCAGTATTTCCTTCATGAGATATTGCAACACTTAGAAAAAGTGTACAGCGCCAGCAGACAATGAATTTTCAGCACTAAAAAAACGAAACTTCATTAACAGCTAAACTAAACGTTTCCAATGTAAATTTCCACCTTTATATAGTGTAAAAAGACATCCTGAAGCCTGGGCAGTCATTAATTTGATTGTCCAATATTTCCCTTATGAGATCATGCCTCTCATAGAAAATGTGTACAGCGCGAGCTGAAAATGGATTTACAGCACTAAAAAACCAAACTTTTATAACAGCTAAACCAAACGTTTCCAATGTAAATTTCCACCTTTATATAGTGTAGAAAGGCATCCTGAAGCCTGGAAAGTCATTAATTTGATTGTCCAGTATTTCCTACATGAGATATTGCAACACTTAGAAAAAGTGTACAGCGCCAGCAGACAATGAATTTTCAGCACTAAAAAAACGAAACTTCATTAACAGCTAAACCAAACGTTTCCAATGTAAATTTCCACATTTATAGAGTGTAAAAAGGCATCCTGAAGCCTGGGAAGTCATTAATTTGATTGTCCAGTATTTCCCTTATGAGATAATGCCTCACATAGCAAATGTGTACAGTGCGAGCTGAAAATGCATTTTCAGCACTAAAAAAACAAACTTTTATAACAGCTAAACCAAACGTTTCCAATGTAAATTTCCACCTTTATATAGTGTAAAAAGACATCCTGAAGCCTGGGCAGTCATTAATTTGATTGTCCAATATTTCCCTTATGAGATAATGCCTCTCATAGCAAATGTGTACAGCGCGAGCTGAAAATGCATTTACAGCACTAAAAAACCAAACTTTTATAACAGCTAAACCAAACGTTTCCAATGTAAATTTCCACCTTTATATAGTGTAGAAAGGCATCCTGAAGCCTGGAAAGTCATTAATTTGATTGTCCAGTATTTCCTACATGAGATATTGCAACACTTAGAAAAAGTGTACAGCGCCAGCAGACAATGAATTTTCAGCACTAAAAAAACGAAACTTCATTAACAGCTAAACCAAACGTTTCCAATGTAAATTTCCACATTTATAGAGTGTAAAAAGGCATCCTGAAGCCTGGGAAGTCATTAATTTGATTGTCCAGTATTTCCCTTATGAGATAATGCCTCACATAGCAAATGTGTACAGTGCGAGCTGAAAATGCATTTTCAGCACTAAAAAACCAAACTTTTATAACAGCTAAACCAAACGTTTCCAATGTAAATTTCCACCTTTATATAGTGTAAAAAGACATCCTGAAGCCTGGGCAGTCATTAATTTGATTGTCCAATATTTCCCTTATGAGATAATGCCTCTCATAGCAAATGTGTACAGCGCGAGCTGAAAATGCATTTACAGCACTAAAAAAACAAACTTTTATAACAGCTAAACCAAACGTTTCCAATGTAAATTTCCACCTTTATATAGTGTAGAAAGGCATCCTGAAGCCTGGAAAGTCATTAATTTGATTGTCCAGTATTTCCTTCATGAGATATTGCAACACTTAGAAAAAGTGTACAGCGCCAGTAGACAATGAATTTTCAGCACTAAAAAAACGAAACTTCATTAACAGCTAAACTAAACGTTTCCAATGTAAATTTCCACCTTTATATAGTGTAAAAAGACATCCTGAAGCCTGGGCAGCCATTAATTTGATTGTCCAATATTTCCCTTATGAGATAATGCCTCTCATAGCAAATGTGTACAGCGCGAGCTGAAAATGCATTTACAGCACTAAAAAACCAAACTTTTATAACAGCTAAACCAAACGTTTCCAATGTAAATTTCCACCTTTATATAGTGTAAAAAGACATCCTGAAGCCTGGGCAGTCATTAATTTGATTGTCCAATATTTCCCTTATGAGATAATGCCTCTCATAGCAAATGTGTACAGCGCGAGCTGAAAATGCATTTACAGCACTAAAAAACAAAACTTTTATAACAGCTAAACCAAACGTTTCCAATGTAAATTTCCACCTTTATATAGTGTAGAAAGGCATCCTGAAACCTGGAAAGTCATTAATTTGATTGTCCAGTATTTCCTTCATGAGATATTGCAACACTTAGAAAAAGTGTACAGCGCCAGCAGACAATGAATTTTCAGCACTAAAAAAACGAAACTTCATTAACAGCTAAACCAAACGTTTCCAATGTAAATTTCCACATTTATAGAGTGTAAAAAGGCATCCTGAAGCCTGGGCAGTCATTAATTTGATTGTCCAGTATTTCCCTTATGAGATAATGCCTCACATAGCAAATGTGTACAGCGCGAGCTGAAAATGCATTTACAGCACTAAAAAAACCAAACTTTTATAACAGCTAAACCAAACGTTTCCAATGTAAATTTCCACCTTTATATAGTGTAAAAAGGCATCCTGAAGCCTGGGAAGTCATTAATTTGATTGTCCAGTATTTCCCTTATGAGATAATGCCTCTCATAGCAAATGTGTACAGCGCGAGCTGAAAATGCATTTACAGCACTAAAAAACCAAACCTTTATAACAGCTAAACCAAACGTTTCCAATGTAAATTTCCACCTTTATATAGTGTAGAAAGGCATCCTGAAGCCTGGAAAGTCATTAATTTGATTGTCCAGTATTTCCTTCATGAGATATTGCAACACTTAGAAAAAGTGTACAGCGCCAGTAGACAATGAATTTTCAGCACTAAAAAAACGAAACTTCATTAACAGCTAAACTAAACGTTTCCAATGTAAATTTCCACCTTTATATAGTGTAAAAAGACATCCTGAAGCCTGGGCAGTCATTAATTTGATTGTCCAATATTTCCCTTATGAGATAATGCCTCTCATAGAAAATGTGTGCAGCGCGAGCTGAAAATGCATTTACAGCACTAAAAAACCAAACTTTTATAACAGCTAAACCAAACGTTTCCAATGTAAATTTCCACCTTGATATAGTGTAGAAAGGCATCCTGAAGCCTGGAAAGTCATTAATTTGATTGTCCAGTATTTCCTTCATGAGATATTGCAACACTTGGAAAAAGTGTACAGCGCCAGCAGACAATGAATTTTCAGCACTAAAAAAACTAAACTTCATTAACAGCTAAACTAAACGTTTCCAATGTAAATTTCCACCTTTATATAGTGTAAAAAGACATCCTGAAGCCTGGGCAGCCATTAATTTGATTGTCCAATATTTCCCTTATGAGATAATGCCTCTCATAGCAAATGTGTACAGCGCGAGCTGAAAATGCATTTACAGCACTAAAAAATCAAACTTTTATAACAGCTAAACCAAACGTTTCCAATGTAAATGTCCACCTTTATATAGTGTAAAAAGACATCCTGAAGCCTGGGCAGTCATTAATTTGATTGTCCAATATTTCCCTTATGAGATAATGCCTCTCATAGCAAATGTGTACAGCGCGAGCTGAAAATGCATTTACAGCACTAAAAAAACAAACTTTTATAACAGCTAAACCAAACGTTTCCAATGTAAATTTCCACCTTTATATAGTGTAGAAAGGCATCCTGAAGCCTGGAAAGTCATTAATTTGATTGTCCAGTATTTCCTTCATGAGATATTGCAACACTTAGAAAAAGTGTACAGCGCCAGCAGACAATGAATTTTCAGCACTAAAAAAACGAAACTTCATTAACAGCTAAACCAAACGTTTCCAATGTAAATTTCCACATTTATAGAGTGTAAAAAGGCATCCTGAAGCCTGGGAAGTCATTAATTTGATTGTCCAGTATTTCCCTTATGAGATAATGCCTCACATAGCAAATGTGTACAGTGCGAGCTGAAAATGCATTTTCAGCACTAAAAAACCAAACTTTTATAACAGCTAAACCAAACGTTTCCAATGTAAATTTCCACCTTTATATAGTGTAAAAAGACATCCTGAAGCCTGGGCAGTCATTAATTTGATTGTCCAATATTTCCCTTATGAGATAATGCCTCTCATAGCAAATGTGTACAGCGCGAGCTGAAAATGCATTTACAGCACTAAAAAACAAAACTTTTATAACAGCTAAACCAAACGTTTTCCATGTAAATTTCCACCTTTATATCATGTAGAAAGGCATCCTGAAGCCTGGAAAGTCATTAATTTGATTGTCCAGTATTTCCTTCATGAGATATTGCAACACTTAGAAAAAGTGTACAGCGCCAGCAGACAATGAATTTTCAGCACTAAAAAAACGAAACTTCATTAACAGCTAAACTAAACGTTTCCAATGTAAATTTCCACCTTTATATAGTGTAAAAAGACATCCTGAAGCCTGGGCAGCCATTAATTTGATTGTCCAATATTTCCCTTATGAGATAATGCCTCTCATAGCAAATGTGTACAGCGCGAGCTGAAAATGCATTTACAGCACTAAAAAACCAAACTTTTATAACAGCTAAACCAAACGTTTCCAATGTAAATTTCCACCTTTATATAGTGTAAAAAGACATCCTGAAGCCTGGGCAGTCATTAATTTGATTGTCCAATATTTCCCTTGAGATAATGCCTCTCATAGCAAATGTGTACAGCGCGAGCTGAAAATGCATTTACAGCACTAAAAAACCAAACTTTTATAACAGCTAAACCAAACGTTTCCAATGTAAATTTCCACCTTTATATAGTGTAGAAAGGCATCCTGAAGCCTGGAAAGTCATTAATTTGATTGTCCAGTATTTCCTTCATGAGATATTGCAACACTTAGAAAAAGTGTACAGCGCCAGCAGACAATGAATTTTCAGCACTAAAAAAACGAAACTTCATTAACAGCTAAACTAAACGTTTCCAATGTAAATTTCCACCTTTATATAGTGTAAAAAGACATCCTGAAGCCTGGGCAGTCATTAATTTGATTGTCCAATATTTCCCTTATGAGATAATGCCTCTCATAGAAAATGTGTACAGCGCGAGCTGAAAATGGATTTACAGCACTAAAAAACCAAACTTTTATAACAGCTAAACCAAACGTTTCCAATGTAAATTTCCACCTTTATATAGTGTAGAAAGGCATCCTGAAGCCTGGAAAGTCATTAATTTGATTGTCCAGTATTTCCTACATGAGATATTGCAACACTTAGAAAAAGTGTACAGCGCCAGCAGACAATGAATTTTCAGCACTAAAAAAACGAAACTTCATTAACAGCTAAACCAAACGTTTCCAATGTAAATTTCCACATTTATAGAGTGTAAAAAGGCATCCTGAAGCCTGGGAAGTCATTAATTTGATTGTCCAGTATTTCCCTTATGAGATAATGCCTCACATAGCAAATGTGTACAGTGCGAGCTGAAAATGCATTTTCAGCACTAAAAAACCAAACTTTTATAACAGCTAAACCAAACGTTTCCAATGTAAATTTCCACCTTTATATAGTGTAAAAAGACATCCTGAAGCCTGGGCAGTCATTAATTTGATTGTCCAATATTTCCCTTATGAGATAATGCCTCTCATAGCAAATGTGTACAGCGCGAGCTGAAAATGCATTTACAGCACTAAAAAACCAAACTTTTATAACAGCTAAACCAAACGTTTCCAATGTAAATTTCCACCTTTATATAGTGTAGAAAGGCATCCTGAAGCCTGGAAAGTCATTAATTTGATTGTCCAGTATTTCCTACATGAGATATTGCAACACTTAGAAAAAGTGTACAGCGCCAGCAGACAATGAATTTTCAGCACTAAAAAAACGAAACTTCATTAACAGCTAAACCAAACGTTTCCAATGTAAATTTCCACATTTATAGAGTGTAAAAAGGCATCCTGAAGCCTGGGAAGTCATTAATTTGATTGTCCAGTATTTCCCTTATGAGATAATGCCTCACATAGCAAATGTGTACAGTGCGAGCTGAAAATGCATTTTCAGCACTAAAAAACCAAACTTTTATAACAGCTAAACCAAACGTTTCCAATGTAAATTTCCACCTTTATATAGTGTAAAAAGACATCCTGAAGCCTGGGCAGTCATTAATTTGATTGTCCAATATTTCCCTTATGAGATAATGCCTCTCATAGCAAATGTGTACAGCGCGAGCTGAAAATGCATTTACAGCACTAAAAAAACAAACTTTTATAACAGCTAAACCAAACGTTTCCAATGTAAATTTCCACCTTTATATAGTGTAGAAAGGCATCCTGAAGCCTGGAAAGTCATTAATTTGATTGTCCAGTATTTCCTTCATGAGATATTGCAACACTTAGAAAAAGTGTACAGCGCCAGTAGACAATGAATTTTCAGCACTAAAAAAACGAAACTTCATTAACAGCTAAACTAAACGTTTCCAATGTAAATTTCCACCTTTATATAGTGTAAAAAGACATCCTGAAGCCTGGGCAGCCATTAATTTGATTGTCCAATATTTCCCTTATGAGATAATGCCTCTCATAGCAAATGTGTACAGCGCGAGCTGAAAATGCATTTACAGCACTAAAAAACCAAACTTTTATAACAGCTAAACCAAACGTTTCCAATGTAAATTTCCACCTTTATATAGTGTAAAAAGACATCCTGAAGCCTGGGCAGTCATTAATTTGATTGTCCAATATTTCCCTTATGAGATAATGCCTCTCATAGCAAATGTGTACAGCGCGAGCTGAAAATGCATTTACAGCACTAAAAAACAAAACTTTTATAACAGCTAAACCAAACGTTTCCAATGTAAATTTCCACCTTTATATAGTGTAGAAAGGCATCCTGAAACCTGGAAAGTCATTAATTTGATTGTCCAGTATTTCCTTCATGAGATATTGCAACACTTAGAAAAAGTGTACAGCGCCAGCAGACAATGAATTTTCAGCACTAAAAAAACGAAACTTCATTAACAGCTAAACCAAACGTTTCCAATGTAAATTTCCACATTTATAGAGTGTAAAAAGGCATCCTGAAGCCTGGGCAGTCATTAATTTGATTGTCCAGTATTTCCCTTATGAGATAATGCCTCACATAGCAAATGTGTACAGCGCGAGCTGAAAATGCATTTACAGCACTAAAAAACCAAACTTTTATAACAGCTAAACCAAACGTTTCCAATGTAAATTTCCACCTTTATATAGTGTAAAAAGGCATCCTGAAGCCTGGGAAGTCATTAATTTGATTGTCCAGTATTTCCCTTATGAGATAATGCCTCTCATAGCAAATGTGTACAGCGCGAGCTGAAAATGCATTTACAGCACTAAAAAACCAAACTTTTATAACAGCTAAACCAAACGTTTCCAATGTACATTTCCACCTTTATATAGTGTAGAAAGGCATCCTGAAGCCTGGAAAGTCATTAATTTGATTGTCCAGTATTTCCTTCATGAGATATTGCAACACTTAGAAAAAGTGTACAGCGCCAGCAGACAATGAATTTTCAGCACTAAAAAAACGAAACTTCATTAACAGCTAAACTAAACGTTTCCAATGTAAATTTCCACCTTTATATAGTGTAAAAAGGCATCCTGTAGCCTGGGCAGTCATTAATTTGATTGTCCAATATTTCCCTTATGAGATAATGCCTCTCATAGCAAATGTGTACAGCGCGAGCTGAAAATGCATTTACAGCACTAAAAAACCAAACTTTTATAACAGCTAAACCAAACGTTTCCAATGTAAATTTCCACCTTTATATAGTGTAGAAAGGCATCCTGAAGCCTGGAAAGTCATTAATTTGATTGTCCAGTATTTCCTTCATGAGACATTGCAACACTTAGAAAAAGTGTACAGCGCCAGCAGACAATGAATTTTCAGCACTAAAAAAACGAAACTTCATTAACAGCTAAACCAAACGTTTCCAATGTAAATTTCCACATTTATAGAGTGTAAAAAGGCATCCTGAAGCCTGGGAAGTCATTAATTTGATTGTCCAGTATTTCCCTTATGAGATAATGCCTCACATAGCAAATGTGTACAGTGTGAGCTGAAAATGCATTTACAGCACTAAAAAAAACAAACTTTTATAACAGCTAAACCAAACGTTTCCAATGTAAATTTCCACCTTTATATAGTGTAGAAAGGCATCCTGAAGCCTGGAAAGTCATTAATTTGATTGTCCAGTATTTCCTTCATGAGATATTGCAACACTTGGAAAAAGTGTACAGCGCCAGCAGACAATGAATTTTCAGCACTAAAAAAACGAAACTTCATTAACAGCTAAACTAAACGTTTCCAATGTAAATTTCCACCTTTATATAGTGTAAAAAGACATCCTGAAGCCTGGGCAGCCATTAATTTGATTGTCCAATATTTCCCTTATGAGATAATGCCTCTCATAGCAAATGTGTACAGCGCGAGCTGAAAATGCATTTACAGCACTAAAAAACCAAACTTTTATAACAGCTAAACCAAACGTTTCCAATGTAAATTTCCACCTTTATATAGTGTAGCAAGGCATCCTGAAGCCTGGAAAGTCATTAATTTGATTGTCCAGTATTTCCTTCATGAGATATTGCAACACTTAGAAAAAGTGTACAGCGCCAGCAGACAATGAATTTTCAGCATTAAAAATACAAAACTTCATTAACAGCTAAACCAAACGTTTCCAATGTAAATTTCCACATTTATAGAGTGTAAAAAGGCATCCTGAAGTCTGGGAAGTCATTAATTTGATTGTCCAGTATTTCCCTTATGAGATAATGCCTCACATAGCAAATGTGTACAGTGTGAGCTGAAAATGCATTTACAGCACTAAAAAAAACAAACTTTTATAACAGCTAAACCAAACGTTTCCAATGTAAATTTCCACCTTTATATAGTGTAGAAAGGCATCCTGAAGCCTGGAAAGTCATTAATTTGATTGTCCAGTATTTCCTTCATGAGATATTGCAACACTTGGAAAAAGTGTACAGCGCCAGCAGACAATGAATTTTCAGCACTAAAAAAACGAAACTTCATTAACAGCTAAACTAAACGTTTCCAATGTAAATTTCCACCTTTATATAGTGTAAAAAGACATCCTGAAGCCTGGGCAGCCATTAATTTGATTGTCCAATATTTCCCTTATGGGATAATGCCTCTCATAGCAAATGTGTACAGCGCGAGCTGAAAATGCATTTACAGCACTAAAAAACCAAACTTTTATAACAGCTAAACCAAACGTTTCCAATGTAAATTTCCACCTTTATATAGTGTAAAAAGACATCCTGAAGCATGGGCAGTCATTAATTTGATTGTCCAGTATTTCCCTTATGAGATAATGCCTCACATAGCAAATGTGTACAGCGCGAGCTGAAAATGCATTTACAGCACTAAAAAAACAAACTTTTATAACAGCTAAACTAAACGTTTCCAATGTAAATTTCCACCTTTATATAGTGTAAAAAGACATCCTGAAGCCTGGGCAGTCATTAATTTGATTGTCCAATATTTCCCTTATGAGATAATGCCTCACATAGCAAATGTGTACAGCGCGAGCTGAAAATGCATAAACAGCACTAAAAAACCAAACTTTTATAACAGCTAAACCAAACGTTTCCAATGTAAATTTCCACCTTTATATAGTGTAGAAAGGCATCCTGAAGCCTGGAAAGTCATTAATTTGATTGTCCAGTATTTCCTACATGAGATATTGCAACACTTAGAAAAAGTGTACAGCGCCAGCAGACAATGAATTTTCAGCACTAAAAAAACGAAACTTCATTAACAGCTAAACCAAATGTTTCCAATGTAAATGTCCACATTTATAGAGTGTAAAAAGGCATCCTGAAGCCTGGGAAGTCATTAATTTGATTGTCCAGTATTTCCCTTATGAGATAATGCCTCACATAGCAAATGTGTACAGCGCGAGCTGAAAATGCATTTACAGCACTAAAAAACCAAACTTTTATAACAGCTAAACCAAACGTTTCCAATGTAAATTTCCACCTTTATATAGTGTAAAAAGACATCCTGAAGCCTGGGCAGCCATTAATTTGATTGTCCAATATTTCCCTTATGAGATAATGCCTCTCATAGCAAATGTGTACAGCGCGAGCTGAAAATGCATTTACAGCACTAAAAAACCAAACTTTTATAACAGCTAAACCAAACGTTTCCAATGTAAATTTCCACCTTTATATAGTGTAGAAAGGCATCCTGAAGCCTGGAAAGTCATTAATTTGATTGTCCAGTATTTCCTTCATGAGATATTGCAACACTTAGAAAAATTGTACAGCGCCAGCAGACAATGAATTTTCAGCACTAAAAAAACGAAACTTCATTAACAGCTAAACTAAACGTTTCCAATGTAAATTTCCACCTTTATATAGTGTAAAAAGACATCCTGAAGCCTGGGCAGTCATTAATTTGATTGTCCAATATTTCCCTTATGAGATAATGCCTCTCATAGCAAATGTGGACAGCGCGAGCTGAAAATGCATTTACAGCACTAAAAAACCAAACTTTTATAACAGCTAAACCAAACGTTTCCAATGTAAATTTCCACCTTTATATAGTGTAGAAATGCATCCTGAAGCCTGGAAAGTCATTAATTTGATTGTCCAGTATTTCCTTCATGAGATATTGCAACACTTAGAAAAAGTGTACAGCGCCAGCAGACAATGAATTTTCAGCACTAAAAAAACGAAACTTCATTCACAGCTAAACTAAACGTTTCCAATGTAAATTTCCACCTTTATATAGTGTAAAAATACATCCTGAAGCCTGGGCAGTCATTAATTTGATTGTCCAATATTTCCCTTATGAGATAATGCCTCTCATAGCAAATGTGTACAGCGCGAGCTGAAAATGCATTTACAGCACTAAAAAACCAAACTTTTATAACAGCTAAACCAAACGTTTCCAATGTAAATTTCCACCTTTATATAGTGTAGAAAGGCATCCTGAAGCCTGGAAAGTCATTAATTTGATTGTCCAGTATTTCCTTCATGAGATATTGCAACACTTAGAAAAAGTGTACAGCGCCAGCAGATTATGAATTTTCAGCACTAAAAAAACGAAACTTCATTAACAGCTAAACTAAACGTTTCCAATGTAAATTTCCACCTTTATATAGTGTAAAAAGACATCCTGAAGCCTGGGCAGCCATTAATTTGATTGTCCAATATTTCCCTTATGAGATAATGCCTCTCATAGCAAATGTGTACAGCGCGAGCTGAAAATGCATTTACAGCACTAAAAAACCAAACTTTTATAACAGCTAAACCAAACGTTTCCAATGTAAATTTCCACCTTTATATAGTGTAAAAAGACATCCTGAAGCCTGGGCAGTCATTAATTTGATTGTCCAATATTTCCCTTATGAGATAATGCCTCTCATAGCAAATGTGTACAGCGCGAGCTGAAAATGCATTTACAGCACTAAAATACCAAACTTTTATAACAGCTAAACCAAACGTTTCCAATGTAAATTTCCACCTTTATATAGTGTAGAAAGGCATCCTGAAACCTGGAAAGTCATTAATTTGATTGTCCAGTATTTCCTTCATGAGATATTGCAACACTTAGAAAATGTGTACAGCGCCAGCAGACAATGAATTTTCAGCACTAAAAAAACGAAACTTCATTAACAGCTAAACCAAACGTTTCCAATGTAAATTTCCACATTTATAGAGTGTAAAAAGGCATCCTGAAGCCTGGGCAGTCATTAATTTGATTGTCCAGTATTTCCCTTATGAGATAATGCCTCACATAGCAAATGTGTACAGCGCGAGCTGAAAATGCATTTACAGCACTAAAAAACCAAACTTTTATAACAGCTAAACCAAACGTTTCCAATGTAAATTTCCACCTTTATATAGTGTAGAAAGGCATCCTGAAGCCTGGGCAGTCATTAATTTGATTGTCCAATATTTCCCTTATGAGATAATGCCTCACATAGCAAATGTGTACAGTGCGAGCTGAAAATGCATTTACAGCACTAAAAAACCAAACTTTTATAACAGCTAAACCAAACGTTTCCAATGTAAATTTCCACATTTATAGATTGTAAAAAGGCATCCTGAAGCCTGGGAAGTCATTAATTTGATTGTCCAGTATTTCCCTTATGAGATAATGCCTCACATAGCAAATGTGTACAGTGCGAGCTGAAAATGCATTTTCAGCACTAAAAAACCAAACTTTTATAACAGCTAAACCAAACGTTTCCAATGTAAATTTCCACCTTTATATAGTGTAAAAAGACATCCTGAAGCCTGGGCAGTCATTAATTTGATTGTCCAATATTTCCCTTATGAGATAATGCCTCTCATAGCAAATGTGTACAGCGCGAGCTGAAAATGCATTTACAGCACTAAAAAACCAAACCTTTATAACAGCTAAACCAAACGTTTTCCATGTAAATTTCCACCTTTATATCATGTAGAAAGGCATCCTGAAGCCTGGAAAGTCATTAATTTGATTGTCCAGTATTTCCTTCATGAGATATTGCAACACTTAGAAAAAGTGTACAGCGCCAGCAGACAATGAATTTTCAGCACTAAAAAAACGAAACTTCATTAACAGCTAAACTAAACGTTTCCAATGTAAATTTCCACCTTTATATAGTGTAAAAAGACATCCTGAAGCCTGGGCAGCCATTAATTTGATTGTCCAATATTTCCCTTATGAGATAATGCCTCTCATAGCAAATGTGTACAGCGCGAGCTGAAAATGCATTTACAGCACTAAAAAACCAAACTTTTATAACAGCTAAACCAAACGTTTCCAATGTAAATTTCCACCTTTATATAGTGTAAAAAGACATCCTGAAGCCTGGGCAGTCATTAATTTGATTGTCCAATATTTCCCTTGAGATAATGCCTCTCATAGCAAATGTGTACAGCGCGAGCTGAAAATGCATTTACAGCACTAAAAAACCAAACTTTTATAACAGCTAAACCAAACGTTTCCAATGTAAATTTCCACCTTTATATAGTGTAGAAAGGCATCCTGAAGCCTGGAAAGTCATTAATTTGATTGTCCAGTATTTCCTTCATGAGATATTGCAACACTTAGAAAAAGTGTACAGCGCCAGCAGACAATGAATTTTCAGCACTAAAAAAACGAAACTTCATTAACAGCTAAACTAAACGTTTCCAATGTAAATTTCCACCTTTATATAGTGTAAAAAGACATCCTGAAGCCTGGGCAGTCATTAATTTGATTGTCCAATATTTCCCTTATGAGATCATGCCTCTCATAGAAAATGTGTACAGCGCGAGCTGAAAATGGATTTACAGCACTAAAAAACCAAACTTTTATAACAGCTAAACCAAACGTTTCCAATGTAAATTTCCACCTTTATATAGTGTAGAAAGGCATCCTGAAGCCTGGAAAGTCATTAATTTGATTGTCCAGTATTTCCTACATGAGATATTGCAACACTTAGAAAAAGTGTACAGCGCCAGCAGACAATGAATTTTCAGCACTAAAAAAACGAAACTTCATTAACAGCTAAACCAAACGTTTCCAATGTAAATTTCCACATTTATAGAGTGTAAAAAGGCATCCTGAAGCCTGGGAAGTCATTAATTTGATTGTCCAGTATTTCCCTTATGAGATAATGCCTCACATAGCAAATGTGTACAGTGCGAGCTGAAAATGCATTTTCAGCACTAAAAAAACAAACTTTTATAACAGCTAAACCAAACGTTTCCAATGTAAATTTCCACCTTTATATAGTGTAAAAAGACATCCTGAAGCCTGGGCAGTCATTAATTTGATTGTCCAATATTTCCCTTATGAGATAATGCCTCTCATAGCAAATGTGTACAGCGCGAGCTGAAAATGCATTTACAGCACTAAAAAACCAAACTTTTATAACAGCTAAACCAAACGTTTCCAATGTAAATTTCCACCTTTATATAGTGTAGAAAGGCATCCTGAAGCCTGGAAAGTCATTAATTTGATTGTCCAGTATTTCCTACATGAGATATTGCAACACTTAGAAAAAGTGTACAGCGCCAGCAGACAATGAATTTTCAGCACTAAAAAAACGAAACTTCATTAACAGCTAAACCAAACGTTTCCAATGTAAATTTCCACATTTATAGAGTGTAAAAAGGCATCCTGAAGCCTGGGAAGTCATTAATTTGATTGTCCAGTATTTCCCTTATGAGATAATGCCTCACATAGCAAATGTGTACAGTGCGAGCTGAAAATGCATTTTCAGCACTAAAAAACCAAACTTTTATAACAGCTAAACCAAACGTTTCCAATGTAAATTTCCACCTTTATATAGTGTAAAAAGACATCCTGAAGCCTGGGCAGTCATTAATTTGATTGTCCAATATTTCCCTTATGAGATAATGCCTCTCATAGCAAATGTGTACAGCGCGAGCTGAAAATGCATTTACAGCACTAAAAAAACAAACTTTTATAACAGCTAAACCAAACGTTTCCAATGTAAATTTCCACCTTTATATAGTGTAGAAAGGCATCCTGAAGCCTGGAAAGTCATTAATTTGATTGTCCAGTATTTCCTTCATGAGATATTGCAACACTTAGAAAAAGTGTACAGCGCCAGTAGACAATGAATTTTCAGCACTAAAAAAACGAAACTTCATTAACAGCTAAACTAAACGTTTCCAATGTAAATTTCCACCTTTATATAGTGTAAAAAGACATCCTGAAGCCTGGGCAGCCATTAATTTGATTGTCCAATATTTCCCTTATGAGATAATGCCTCTCATAGCAAATGTGTACAGCGCGAGCTGAAAATGCATTTACAGCACTAAAAAACCAAACTTTTATAACAGCTAAACCAAACGTTTCCAATGTAAATTTCCACCTTTATATAGTGTAAAAAGACATCCTGAAGCCTGGGCAGTCATTAATTTGATTGTCCAATATTTCCCTTATGAGATAATGCCTCTCATAGCAAATGTGTACAGCGCGAGCTGAAAATGCATTTACAGCACTAAAAAACAAAACTTTTATAACAGCTAAACCAAACGTTTCCAATGTAAATTTCCACCTTTATATAGTGTAGAAAGGCATCCTGAAACCTGGAAAGTCATTAATTTGATTGTCCAGTATTTCCTTCATGAGATATTGCAACACTTAGAAAAAGTGTACAGCGCCAGCAGACAATGAATTTTCAGCACTAAAAAAACGAAACTTCATTAACAGCTAAACCAAACGTTTCCAATGTAAATTTCCACATTTATAGAGTGTAAAAAGGCATCCTGAAGCCTGGGCAGTCATTAATTTGATTGTCCAGTATTTCCCTTATGAGATAATGCCTCACATAGCAAATGTGTACAGCGCGAGCTGAAAATGCATTTACAGCACTAAAAAACCAAACTTTTATAACAGCTAAACCAAACGTTTCCAATGTAAATTTCCACCTTTATATAGTGTAAAAAGGCATCCTGAAGCCTGGGAAGTCATTAATTTGATTGTCCAGTATTTCCCTTATGAGATAATGCCTCTCATAGCAAATGTGTACAGCGCGAGCTGAAAATGCATTTACAGCACTAAAAAACCAAACCTTTATAACAGCTAAACCAAACGTTTCCAATGTAAATTTCCACCTTTATATAGTGTAGAAAGGCATCCTGAAGCCTGGAAAGTCATTAATTTGATTGTCCAGTATTTCCTTCATGAGATATTGCAACACTTAGAAAAAGTGTACAGCGCCAGTAGACAATGAATTTTCAGCACTAAAAAAACGAAACTTCATTAACAGCTAAACTAAACGTTTCCAATGTAAATTTCCACCTTTATATAGTGTAAAAAGACATCCTGAAGCCTGGGCAGTCATTAATTTGATTGTCCAATATTTCCCTTATGAGATAATGCCTCTCATAGAAAATGTGTGCAGCGCGAGCTGAAAATGCATTTACAGCACTAAAAAACCAAACTTTTATAACAGCTAAACCAAACGTTTCCAATGTAAATTTCCACCTTGATATAGTGTAGAAAGGCATCCTGAAGCCTGGAAAGTCATTAATTTGATTGTCCAGTATTTCCTTCATGAGATATTGCAACACTTGGAAAAAGTGTACAGCGCCAGCAGACAATGAATTTTCAGCACTAAAAAAACTAAACTTCATTAACAGCTAAACTAAACGTTTCCAATGTAAATTTCCACCTTTATATAGTGTAAAAAGACATCCTGAAGCCTGGGCAGCCATTAATTTGATTGTCCAATATTTCCCTTATGAGATAATGCCTCTCATAGCAAATGTGTACAGCGCGAGCTGAAAATGCATTTACAGCACTAAAAAATCAAACTTTTATAACAGCTAAACCAAACGTTTCCAATGTAAATGTCCACCTTTATATAGTGTAAAAAGACATCCTGAAGCCTGGGCAGTCATTAATTTGATTGTCCAATATTTCCCTTATGAGATAATGCCTCTCATAGCAAATGTGTACAGCGCGAGCTGAAAATGCATTTACAGCACTAAAAAAACAAACTTTTATAACAGCTAAACCAAACGTTTCCAATGTAAATTTCCACCTTTATATAGTGTAGAAAGGCATCCTGAAGCCTGGAAAGTCATTAATTTGATTGTCCAGTATTTCCTTCATGAGATATTGCAACACTTAGAAAAAGTGTACAGCGCCAGCAGACAATGAATTTTCAGCACTAAAAAAACGAAACTTCATTAACAGCTAAACCAAACGTTTCCAATGTAAATTTCCACATTTATAGAGTGTAAAAAGGCATCCTGAAGCCTGGGAAGTCATTAATTTGATTGTCCAGTATTTCCCTTATGAGATAATGCCTCACATAGCAAATGTGTACAGTGCGAGCTGAAAATGCATTTTCAGCACTAAAAAACCAAACTTTTATAACAGCTAAACCAAACGTTTCCAATGTAAATTTCCACCTTTATATAGTGTAAAAAGACATCCTGAAGCCTGGGCAGTCATTAATTTGATTGTCCAATATTTCCCTTATGAGATAATGCCTCTCATAGCAAATGTGTACAGCGCGAGCTGAAAATGCATTTACAGCACTAAAAAACAAAACTTTTATAACAGCTAAACCAAACGTTTTCCATGTAAATTTCCACCTTTATATCATGTAGAAAGGCATCCTGAAGCCTGGAAAGTCATTAATTTGATTGTCCAGTATTTCCTTCATGAGATATTGCAACACTTAGAAAAAGTGTACAGCGCCAGCAGACAATGAATTTTCAGCACTAAAAAAACGAAACTTCATTAACAGCTAAACTAAACGTTTCCAATGTAAATTTCCACCTTTATATAGTGTAAAAAGACATCCTGAAGCCTGGGCAGCCATTAATTTGATTGTCCAATATTTCCCTTATGAGATAATGCCTCTCATAGCAAATGTGTACAGCGCGAGCTGAAAATGCATTTACAGCACTAAAAAACCAAACTTTTATAACAGCTAAACCAAACGTTTCCAATGTAAATTTCCACCTTTATATAGTGTAAAAAGACATCCTGAAGCCTGGGCAGTCATTAATTTGATTGTCCAATATTTCCCTTGAGATAATGCCTCTCATAGCAAATGTGTACAGCGCGAGCTGAAAATGCATTTACAGCACTAAAAAACCAAACTTTTATAACAGCTAAACCAAACGTTTCCAATGTAAATTTCCACCTTTATATAGTGTAGAAAGGCATCCTGAAGCCTGGAAAGTCATTAATTTGATTGTCCAGTATTTCCTTCATGAGATATTGCAACACTTAGAAAAAGTGTACAGCGCCAGCAGACAATGAATTTTCAGCACTAAAAAAACGAAACTTCATTAACAGCTAAACTAAACGTTTCCAATGTAAATTTCCACCTTTATATAGTGTAAAAAGACATCCTGAAGCCTGGGCAGTCATTAATTTGATTGTCCAATATTTCCCTTATGAGATAATGCCTCTCATAGAAAATGTGTACAGCGCGAGCTGAAAATGGATTTACAGCACTAAAAAACCAAACTTTTATAACAGCTAAACCAAACGTTTCCAATGTAAATTTCCACCTTTATATAGTGTAGAAAGGCATCCTGAAGCCTGGAAAGTCATTAATTTGATTGTCCAGTATTTCCTACATGAGATATTGCAACACTTAGAAAAAGTGTACAGCGCCAGCAGACAATGAATTTTCAGCACTAAAAAAACGAAACTTCATTAACAGCTAAACCAAACGTTTCCAATGTAAATTTCCACATTTATAGAGTGTAAAAAGGCATCCTGAAGCCTGGGAAGTCATTAATTTGATTGTCCAGTATTTCCCTTATGAGATAATGCCTCACATAGCAAATGTGTACAGTGCGAGCTGAAAATGCATTTTCAGCACTAAAAAACCAAACTTTTATAACAGCTAAACCAAACGTTTCCAATGTAAATTTCCACCTTTATATAGTGTAAAAAGACATCCTGAAGCCTGGGCAGTCATTAATTTGATTGTCCAATATTTCCCTTATGAGATAATGCCTCTCATAGCAAATGTGTACAGCGCGAGCTGAAAATGCATTTACAGCACTAAAAAACCAAACTTTTATAACAGCTAAACCAAACGTTTCCAATGTAAATTTCCACCTTTATATAGTGTAGAAAGGCATCCTGAAGCCTGGAAAGTCATTAATTTGATTGTCCAGTATTTCCTACATGAGATATTGCAACACTTAGAAAAAGTGTACAGCGCCAGCAGACAATGAATTTTCAGCACTAAAAAAACGAAACTTCATTAACAGCTAAACCAAACGTTTCCAATGTAAATTTCCACATTTATAGAGTGTAAAAAGGCATCCTGAAGCCTGGGAAGTCATTAATTTGATTGTCCAGTATTTCCCTTATGAGATAATGCCTCACATAGCAAATGTGTACAGTGCGAGCTGAAAATGCATTTTCAGCACTAAAAAACCAAACTTTTATAACAGCTAAACCAAACGTTTCCAATGTAAATTTCCACCTTTATATAGTGTAAAAAGACATCCTGAAGCCTGGGCAGTCATTAATTTGATTGTCCAATATTTCCCTTATGAGATAATGCCTCTCATAGCAAATGTGTACAGCGCGAGCTGAAAATGCATTTACAGCACTAAAAAAACAAACTTTTATAACAGCTAAACCAAACGTTTCCAATGTAAATTTCCACCTTTATATAGTGTAGAAAGGCATCCTGAAGCCTGGAAAGTCATTAATTTGATTGTCCAGTATTTCCTTCATGAGATATTGCAACACTTAGAAAAAGTGTACAGCGCCAGTAGACAATGAATTTTCAGCACTAAAAAAACGAAACTTCATTAACAGCTAAACTAAACGTTTCCAATGTAAATTTCCACCTTTATATAGTGTAAAAAGACATCCTGAAGCCTGGGCAGCCATTAATTTGATTGTCCAATATTTCCCTTATGAGATAATGCCTCTCATAGCAAATGTGTACAGCGCGAGCTGAAAATGCATTTACAGCACTAAAAAACCAAACTTTTATAACAGCTAAACCAAACGTTTCCAATGTAAATTTCCACCTTTATATAGTGTAAAAAGACATCCTGAAGCCTGGGCAGTCATTAATTTGATTGTCCAATATTTCCCTTATGAGATAATGCCTCTCATAGCAAATGTGTACAGCGCGAGCTGAAAATGCATTTACAGCACTAAAAAACAAAACTTTTATAACAGCTAAACCAAACGTTTCCAATGTAAATTTCCACCTTTATATAGTGTAGAAAGGCATCCTGAAACCTGGAAAGTCATTAATTTGATTGTCCAGTATTTCCTTCATGAGATATTGCAACACTTAGAAAAAGTGTACAGCGCCAGCAGACAATGAATTTTCAGCACTAAAAAAACGAAACTTCATTAACAGCTAAACCAAACGTTTCCAATGTAAATTTCCACATTTATAGAGTGTAAAAAGGCATCCTGAAGCCTGGGCAGTCATTAATTTGATTGTCCAGTATTTCCCTTATGAGATAATGCCTCACATAGCAAATGTGTACAGCGCGAGCTGAAAATGCATTTACAGCACTAAAAAACCAAACTTTTATAACAGCTAAACCAAACGTTTCCAATGTAAATTTCCACCTTTATATAGTGTAAAAAGGCATCCTGAAGCCTGGGAAGTCATTAATTTGATTGTCCAGTATTTCCCTTATGAGATAATGCCTCTCATAGCAAATGTGTACAGCGCGAGCTGAAAATGCATTTACAGCACTAAAAAACCAAACCTTTATAACAGCTAAACCAAACGTTTCCAATGTAAATTTCCACCTTTATATAGTGTAGAAAGGCATCCTGAAGCCTGGAAAGTCATTAATTTGATTGTCCAGTATTTCCTTCATGAGATATTGCAACACTTAGAAAAAGTGTACAGCGCCAGTAGACAATGAATTTTCAGCACTAAAAAAACGAAACTTCATTAACAGCTAAACTAAACGTTTCCAATGTAAATTTCCACCTTTATATAGTGTAAAAAGACATCCTGAAGCCTGGGCAGTCATTAATTTGATTGTCCAATATTTCCCTTATGAGATAATGCCTCTCATAGAAAATGTGTGCAGCGCGAGCTGAAAATGCATTTACAGCACTAAAAAACCAAACTTTTATAACAGCTAAACCAAACGTTTCCAATGTAAATTTCCACCTTGATATAGTGTAGAAAGGCATCCTGAAGCCTGGAAAGTCATTAATTTGATTGTCCAGTATTTCCTTCATGAGATATTGCAACACTTGGAAAAAGTGTACAGCGCCAGCAGACAATGAATTTTCAGCACTAAAAAAACTAAACTTCATTAACAGCTAAACTAAACGTTTCCAATGTAAATTTCCACCTTTATATAGTGTAAAAAGACATCCTGAAGCCTGGGCAGCCATTAATTTGATTGTCCAATATTTCCCTTATGAGATAATGCCTCTCATAGCAAATGTGTACAGCGCGAGCTGAAAATGCATTTACAGCACTAAAAAATCAAACTTTTATAACAGCTAAACCAAACGTTTCCAATGTAAATGTCCACCTTTATATAGTGTAAAAAGACATCCTGAAGCCTGGGCAGTCATTAATTTGATTGTCCAATATTTCCCTTATGAGATAATGCCTCTCATAGCAAATGTGTACAGCGCGAGCTGAAAATGCATTTACAGCACTAAAAAAACAAACTTTTATAACAGCTAAACCAAACGTTTCCAATGTAAATTTCCACCTTTATATAGTGTAGAAAGGCATCCTGAAGCCTGGAAAGTCATTAATTTGATTGTCCAGTATTTCCTTCATGAGATATTGCAACACTTAGAAAAAGTGTACAGCGCCAGCAGACAATGAATTTTCAGCACTAAAAAAACGAAACTTCATTAACAGCTAAACCAAACGTTTCCAATGTAAATTTCCACATTTATAGAGTGTAAAAAGGCATCCTGAAGCCTGGGAAGTCATTAATTTGATTGTCCAGTATTTCCCTTATGAGATAATGCCTCACATAGCAAATGTGTACAGTGCGAGCTGAAAATGCATTTTCAGCACTAAAAAACCAAACTTTTATAACAGCTAAACCAAACGTTTCCAATGTAAATTTCCACCTTTATATAGTGTAAAAAGACATCCTGAAGCCTGGGCAGTCATTAATTTGATTGTCCAATATTTCCCTTATGAGATAATGCCTCTCATAGCAAATGTGTACAGCGCGAGCTGAAAATGCATTTACAGCACTAAAAAA
Organism: Idiotropiscis lumnitzeri; assembly: GCF_059441095.1. Classification (NCBI taxonomy): domain Eukaryota; kingdom Metazoa; phylum Chordata; class Actinopteri; order Syngnathiformes; family Syngnathidae; genus Idiotropiscis; species Idiotropiscis lumnitzeri. The sequence goes on from NW_028283598.1 coordinate 604,619, forward strand.
CAAAACTTTTATAACAGCTAAACCAAACGTTTCCAATGTAAATTTCCACCTTTATATAGTGTAGAAAGGCATCCTGAAGCCTGGAAAGTCATTAATTTGATTGTCCAGTATTTCCTTCATGAGATATTGCAACACTTAGAAAAAGTGTACAGCGCCAGCAGACAATGAATTTTCAGCACTAAAAAAACGAAACTTCATTAACAGCTAAACTAAACGTTTCCAATGTAAATTTCCACCCTTTTATAGTGTAAAAAAACATCCTGAAGCCTGGGCAGTCATTAATTTGATTGTCCAATATTTCCCTTATGAGATAATGCCTCTCATAGCAAATGTGTACAGCGCGAGCTGAAAATGCATTTACAGCACTAAAAAAACCAAACTTTTATAACAGCTAAACCAAACGTTTCCAATGTAAATTTCCACCTTTATATAGTGTAAAAAGACATCCTGAAGCCTGGGCAGTCATTAATTTGATTGTCCAATATTTCCCTTATGAGATAATGCCTCTCATAGCAAATGTGTACAGCGCGAGCTGAAAATGCATTTACAGCACTAAAAAACCAAACTTTTATAACAGCTAAACCAAACGTTTCCAATGTAAATTTCCACCTTTATATAGTGTAGAAAGGCATCCTGAAGCCTGGAAAGTCATTAATTTGATTGTCCAGTATTTCCTTCATGAGATATTGCAACACTTAGAAAAAGTGTACAGCGCCAGCAGACAATGAATTTTCAGCACTAAAAAAAACGAAACTTCATTAACAGCTAAACTAAACGTTTCCAATGTAAATTTCCACCTTTATATAGTGTAAAAAGACATCCTGATGCCTGGGCAGTCATTAATTTGATTGTCCAATATTTCCCTTATGAGATAATGCCTCTCATAGCAAATGTGTACAGCGCGAGCTGAAAATGCATTTACAGCACTAAAAAACCAAACTTTTATAACAGCTAAACCAAAACTGGGTTTAGCTAGTCAGTAAAACACTCTTTATAGTGTAGCAACGTTAGTAACGCTAAATTCTTACCTAGTTTATGAGACGAGTGCTGTACTTGACTATTTTTTGTAATGTATTATTATTATTTTTTTTTAATGCTTTATAGAGCAAATTGCACCTATGACAGTTGTTATTACCACAGAAGCCATCTCAAATGGTTGCAAACTCTGAGGGTGACTTTGAACCGGAAGTCCCGCCTCAATCGTCATCTGATTGACAGCGGAATCCTGGAGCCAGAGAAGAGAAAAGAATCAGACACGAAGTTGAAGAAGCGAAAAAAAATAAACATTGAATCTTAAAGTTCTCGCAACGAGGGTGACTGTTGGGGTCTGGAGAAGTGACCGGGAGATGGGGAGCTCCGTATTTTGGTCTTGGTAAGAGGGTAACTCACTTGATGTTGACGAGGGAACCTATGCCGCTATGCTATATACCGACGTGAGAAAACTACGGCCTGGGGGCCACATGCGGCCCGTTAAACGTTTTAATCCGGCCCGCCGAATTTGAAAAAAAAAAAAAAAAACCTTGTTAATGTTTTATTTTCAAAATAGTGTGGTTTTTCAAAGACAAGCTTTTGTTCACTTTCATTTAAAATTAAATGTATTTTTTTTCTCAGATGAGATGAGGTTACCAAAACACTCCATCCATCTGCTCCTGGTCCAGCCCCTCTGTCAAATTTTAGAACCCATTGTGGCCCGCCAATAAAAAAGTTTTCCCACCCCTGCTATATACTATAAACTATGTTAATGTCGTCAGGCCATTATAGAGTATTTCTTCTGACATTTTGAAGGAGAAATAATACTCAACGTTTTATTTTTTTATGATGTTTGAGGCATTCTGACTGAAATACAGTTAAATTGAGGTTACCAGTAGTCATTTCCATTACCTGTAAATGTAAATTAGAATGTAACTTACTACAGTGAACCCTCGGTTATCGCGGTTAATGGGGACCGAGACCACCCGCGAAAACTGAAAATCCGCGAAGTAGCGGCGCACCTTCAAAAATGCTTAAAAAAAAAAAAGTGCGAAGTAGCGGCGCACCTTCAAAAATGCTTAAAAAAAAAAAGTGCGAAGTAGCGGCGCACCTTCAAAAATGCTTAAAAAAATAAATAAATAAAATAATATATATATATATATATATATATATATACGGGTAGAGAGAGAGAGGGTGAAATTCATGTTATAACAAAAAAAAAAAATTATTAAAACATTTTTTTATTCCCCAGCCATTATTTTTGTATTTATTCAATTACTTCTTTTTGTATTTATTTAATTACTTCGACTTTTACCTGCTGGTACGCCGTCCGGTGTGCCCTGGCATTCTTCATTTATTTATTCATTTATTCATTCATAACTGACAGCCTCGCGCTCCGCTCATGCCCGGGCGGAAGGTGTTCCTCTTCGGCTTAACAACCACGCACGCCGGCCGGTCTCCTCCGGAGCTCTCGCACGGTCCCGAACGGAGCGAAATGTCGCCCCGCTAGTGCCCGGGCGGAAGTTGTTCCTCTTCGGCTTAACTGCCACGCACGCTGGCCGGAGCTCTGGTACGGTCCGAACCGCGCGAAACATCGCCCCAAATCGTGCCCGGGGGAACGTGCTCTTCTTTGTCCACTCTCCTCTTCGCCCACGTTCTTCTTCGGCGCACGCCGGCCGTCTAACCACTCCAGCGCCCCGTCGTGCCGCTCGGCGAAACTACAATGCCCCCGAATATTTTTTAGACCCGCGAAGCACTGAACCCGCGAAAGGTGAACCGCGAAGTAGCGAGGGTTCACTGTATTGCAGCCAGATACCTATAAAATGTCATTTAATTTGCACTGTTTTGATAGCCACTGTTTTGCTCATTGAACAACAAATGAAAAGATGAATCATACACAGTGTTTGTAAAGATAATTGTCAATGTTTTATTAAATGAAATTCCAATGTAAAATTGTGTAATACTGTGTTATATAATGGGTCTACAACATACATTTCTCACAGACAAGTAGAGCTTTTTCTCATGAAATGTGTTGAAAAAAAACTAACATTTGAACATTGTTTTGCGTTACAACATCCGTGTTTACTGGTCATAAATTATTAACTTAAGTTTAATATACACTACACGAGCTGGGTAGCCACCACGCCTCAACCACCATAACAAGTTCGCTAACCCTTTAAGTCGAACGAGGTAGCTAACATATCGGGTTCAATTTGTACCAAAAATATGCTGTTGTGCCTTGTGTCTCTGTATATGTCGTCATGACGTGTCATTTGACAAAGCCTTGTGTCGATGTTAGTTGTCGATGTAACAGTCTATGTTAGATGTCAATGTATGTCTATGTTAGATCTCAATGTGTCGATGTTAGATGTCAATCTATGTGTCTATATTAGATGTGTTTATGTTAGATGTCTATGTAAATGTTTGTTAGATGTCGATGTGTGTAAGATGTCTATGTAAAGGTTGGTTAGATGTCGATGTCTATGTAAATGTTTATGATGGATGTCGATGTGTCTGTTAGATGTCCGTGTTTGTTAGATGTGATTGTAATGGTTTATGTTATAGACGTCAATGTAAGTGTCAATGTTAGATGCCCATGCATGTTTGTTAGATGTCGATATATGTGTCATTGTTACATTTCAACGTAAATGTTGTTCGTGCAAGTTTCCAGTCCTCCAGCCACGTGACATCATGCGCGTCAAAGTGATAACTCGTACATTTCACGGAGGGAAAAAAAACAGACACCATTGGTAGTTTTGACCGGGAAAAAAAATTCATTTATTTTTTTCGAACACCTCATGTCTCTTTCAGCGTAAGAATAAACATGACACGACCAAAATAAAATATACCAACACAGGCAAATATTTAAGGAGCACTCAAGAGATACACTTCAGCTCATTTAATCCCACCTATTTTTACTAACGCAAACCCTTCAATTCTAGCGCCCACAGAATAGTGTGCTATAATGCTATAAAAATATGGAGCCTTTACCTGACAGCGTTTGAATATAACTGAATTCCCATTGCTCACGAAAAACTGAGAAACTAAGAACAAACATTTCAAGCACAAGCTTGACTTGACTTCAACAGTTCTATTTTTTCTTTTGTGACAGCTCAGACATCAAAATAATGCTTTCCTTCTATAAAATAAAAACAGCATGACAATAGGTGCTGAAATAAACTATATACGGAAGTGCGTGAGTGACAGTGTGTGCATGTGTTTTTGCAACGCATGTGTACACCCCGCCATACAAATTACACAATTCGTTGGGTATGTGGTATACACTAAAACAATTGCCTTGGAGCAAGTGAACACAACACGTCTCACACTGTATACATGCTGTAGAAGGGCTGGGCGATATGACCTCAAATCAATATCGCGAGAAATCGAGCAATTTTACCTCGATAACGATAAATGCACGATAAATTCCCACGTGGACTAAAATCAAAATAAATGCAGGAATTGCATATTGACTGTTTTTTTTATTGACCAACTGGTACACTTTACTTTCAATGAAAAATAAAAGTACAAAAATCATTTGTATGAACATTCCAAATAGCTTGCAGGGTTCGCGGTTAACTTTAAAAACTGCTTGCCCATAGGGCAAGTGCCACTAAAATTTGCCTTGCCCGAGTGGCCAAATTACTTGCCCGACTTGGGCAAGTGACAATTTTTTTTCTCTAAGAATAAAATGTTTATGGTTGTAAAATGTGCGCCACAAATGTAAATAAACATATAATCTGATAAGCATAAATTAATCTTGTTTTCATCGTCAACCATGAAACCCTACTCACAAGAGCAAATGTATCATCCTGTGCAGTTATTGAAAATGTTAATTGTAGTTTTAATAATTAACAAATCTGCATGTTAAATTGGGAAAATGATATTACAGCAATCCAGATGATCAATTTTAAGTCCAGGAGAGCGTATTAATTGAGGAATCACATGAGTAAATTATGAGTGTGGCAAATTTGTGTATTCCTTTAAGACCAGTGCCTGTGGTGCTGCCTCCATAAGTTTCATAGCATAAACAGAACACAGTCACTGACACTATGTCAGGTCACATCATGGAGCTAATGAATTAACAGCCAATAATCAAATATTACTCCCTTCCTTACTCACAACTGAATTGTCTACTTAAAAATATTCGAGCTATTTTAGTCATGTCAGAGGAATCCGAAATGTTCGGATTTGAACGAACTCGTCGCCAATTTTCGGCCAAAATATCGTAGGTTTTTGTTGTGTTTTTCAAACTTCAAATGAGGATGCTACGACAGCGAGTTCCAATACTGCGGGATTTATTGACGTCCACTTTAACTCGACATTCACTGAACTAACTGATCCCCGTAGCGCCCGCCCATTGCCCCCGATAAGGCCAATGGACCATACCAAAACATAAGGGGTTGTCTGGGTTAAACCATCACCATACAGTGCACACAAACAGATCACACCACCGTTTTCGTCAAAATTAAAGATATTTGGCTGCTTTAAAAAATGCTTGCCCGGTCGGGCAAGTTGCCCATAATTTTACCTTGCCCGTGGCCAAATTTCACTTGCCCCGGGCAATCGGGAAGCGGTTAACCGCGAACCCTGAGCTTGCTTTGCATGACTTGAACAATGTCACAAAGAAAAAGGGTACCTCTTGCGAAATCTTTTTCTGCAAATAGATTGCGCCAAGATGCTCTCATGATGTAAATAATGGCAAATAAAAAAACGCTAAATAAAATGAAAGAAAATGTCAATGCAAGCCAAATAAACAAGTGGGTATTATCGGGGAAAATGTGCCGTCTCGAGTACTCTGCTGCGCAGTCGCCACTTGTCATCTATGTAATGCACAGTTAGGCTCAATCAGGGATCCATGTTGCGACCCGACCACAAGTCGGATGTAGATGCAAAATGCTTGACATGTCTAAGCTCCCGGCCCGATGTAGTCCATATCGGGAAATACGGCTTTCATGAAGCGTTTAAATCCTGTGCGCGCCACGTAACTGGAGGAGCTTTATCTTTAGCTATGTGCTAAGCTATCGCGTCCACCTCTGAGACGTTCTCTCGTATGGTGTCGCCTCCGTTCATGGGCTGTTGTCACTTGTCGAACCTTGCTTCTCACTTTGAACTTTCAGCACAGCATGGTTGTGTTGTGGGTGGTGAGAAAGCTTCTGGATTTGAATCGCCAGCAACGAGAGCGACAGACGGGTGGAGTCACATGACTAGAGGCGCTGTAGCGGTCTTAAAGGGGCATGAACATTGCCGCAGACAAAAGGCTTTTCTTTTTTTATTCATCGAATTTACCGACATGGGCAAAATGATTTCGGTCATTGTAATAAATTTCGGTAACGGTAAATTTTCGGTTTATCGCCCAGCCCTATGCTGTAGCATGGCTTTCTTTGCCGTGGGTGTCAAATATTTTACTTTGTTTTCAGAGTGCTTACAGACCTCTTGGTTTTGCCTCAAAATAATTGTCTGCAAAGCAGTCTGTGCCATCCGCATCATTGATGTGCAGGAGTAGCTAGTTGGTAATAAATAGCTGCAAGAAGTCCGCTGTTTGCCGCAGCATCCAGTGGTCCAGCGCTCGCAGTGAAAGTCTTGTCTGGCAGCCCGAACCATCCCCAAACATTTCGAGATGCACGCCCACTAAATTCCAGAAATATAAACATGGACAAACTTGACATTCTTCCAGATTCTGTCTCTTTGCATTGTTTTGAAGTTACTCCTGCAACTTTTCCACTTCTTCGATCCTCCCCATTGTCTGAAAAAGAAGTGTATATTTTGATTTGAAATAATGACCTCAACATACCAATACATTTGTTTATCATCTGAACTGGATTATTTTGAAACAACATTTGGGATGGACATCTGGGATTTGTTGTTGTGTATATTCAGAGTAATCCTTTTCTTGTATATAGCTAAAGCAATAGTCGCTGGCCTTGAAAATGGGTACAAGACTTGACCAAATTAAGATGCCATAAGGTCTAATTTGCCCCTTCTCTACCACAACTGATTTAGAGGCCATTAGTAACAGATTTGAGAAGACCACTTTTAAAGATATGAAGCCAGAGCTCGGCACCGGACCCATTTTAATTATTTATTATAATTTTAATGTATTATTGAGCAAATGACACAATATGTCAGTAGTGATTACCACAGAAGTCATGTCAAAATAGTGCAAATTCTGAGGTCGACTTCAAATCAGACAGGCGGAGACGAGCGCCAGAGAAGAGATGAGAATCAGAAGAGATGTTGAAGAAGCTAATAACAAAAAAAACAAAAAAACACATCAAATCTCCATGTAGTAGCAACTGGGATGGCTCATGGGGTCAGGAGAAGTGAGCGGGAGATGGGGAGTATGAGGTGCCGTTGGGGACAAAAGTCAGGAATCGCTTCACACTTCTGAAATGCACTCTTACACACCAGTGAAATTGTTGTTGCTCATGCATACTTATGAAACGCTATCATACATACGAGTGAAACGCTCTCATACACACTAGTGAAATAGTTGTTGCTCATACACTCGTCAAATGCGCTCATACACATAGGTGAAACATTCTCATACACACCAGTGAAAGGCGCTCAGGCACAATTGTGAAATTATTGTTATTCATAAATACAACTGAAACATGCTCATGCCCATACACGAGTGAAATGCTTTCATACAAACACCCACACTGTTGAAAATGCTGTCATGAACACAAGATCGCTTACAAATACTAAAATGTAAAAATGAATCATTTATTTAGCAGGGATGCATGGTGGGCGACTTGTTAGCACGATGGTCTCACAATGCAGAGGTCGCGGGATTGATTCCGGCTTTCCTGTTTGGAGTTTGCATGTTTCCCACACGCCTGCGTGGGTTCTCCGGTTTCCTCCCACATTCCAAACACATGCATGGCAGGTTGTTTGGACACCCTAAATTGGTGTGAGTGTGAGCGCGGATGGTTGTTTGTCTTTGTGTGACCTGTGATTGGCTGGCAACCAGTTTAGGGTGTACCCCACCTACTGCCCCAAGATAGCTGGGATAGGCTCCAGCACCCCCCGCAACCCTTGTGAGGAGAAGCCGTACAGATAATGGATGGTGGGATGGCATTCATAATGGACGGCCGCCACGGTGGGCGACTTGTGAGCACGATGGTCTCACAATGCAGAGGTTGTGGGATCGATTCCGGCTCCGGCCTTCCTGTGTAGAGTTTGCATGTTCTCCCAAGCCTGCGTAGTTTTCTCTGAGTTCGCCAGTTTCCTCGCACATTGCAAAAACATGCATCCATTTACTCTGATGCCAATGTTTTCTGTACCTTATGGCAGATTTTTCTCTTTGCCGAAGACTATTAGCACTTGTAGAGCGAGGACCTGTGCCACAGTCGTCAACTGCACCCTAAAATCAGATCATTTTGTATTTTAGACATTACACACTACACAGTTAAAGATGGTCCAAAAAAGAAAAATGGATTAATGTATTTCAACTTACATAATACTCTTTAAAGAGCTGACCAGCTCATTCCCAGAGGTACGTATTGGGGCGTATTGGTCGTCTTTACAGAAGACTCCAGGAGGTAACTCAGGTTTGACCTTCAGCCACAACAGAGTGTTGGGTGTGAGTGCTTCCAAGTCGTTGAGGTCGGAAGATGTCCTTGTGATAGGCCTGCTGTTTATAACTGCTTCAGCCTCACCAAGCAAGGTATATTGACTTTCTTCACCCGAAATTTGTTCTTTTACAGTGACATTCAGGATTTTTCTCACAGACCAAATAAGTCGCTCACAGCTTCCTCCGTGGTGGGAACCTGCTGGGGGATTGCTATGCCACTGAATACCTTTTTGCAGCAAGTGTTTCTCGATTTACTTAGTGTTCCATTCTTTGATTGATTTCTTCATTTCACTGTCAGCTGATCTAAAGTTGGTTCCGTTATCAGAATACATCTCTCTCACTTGTCCTCTTCTGACAAGAAATCTTCGGATTGCGTTGAGACAAGCATCTGTGTCACGTGAAGATGCAATTTCCAGATGTACGGCTCGTACAGCGAGACATGTAAAAATCACGCCGTATCTCTTTACTTGTCCTCTAACCCTACTTACTTAGAATGGACCAAAATAATCAACGCCAATTCTCTTGAAAGGCGGATCGTCAGGTAGCACTCTTCTGATGACTCTAGCAGCTCGAGGTATCCAAAACTGTTGATGCAGATTAGCCATCATGTGGTTCCTTCCAGCGTGAGCTGTAATCTCATGAATGTATCTCAGGACTAGCTTTGTGTTATGTGAATCCTTGGCAAGATGGCTTGCTGTTTTGCTGTTTCAGGCATGGCTGCGTGGCTCAACTGTCCACCAACCCTCATGACACCATCTTGAAGTACTATATTGAACTTGTAAAGTGGGCTACTTTTCTTCACCCTTTTTTGTTTTTCAAATATGGCTAAATCTTTTTTGAAACTTCGCCTTTGACAGTATTTCACAAGTTCTCTTTCTGCTTTATCCAAGTCGTCGCAGGTCAAATACTTTCCTTTGACAGTTCTCTTGAATAAATTCATCTTGCCTTCTTCACCTAATGTGATTAACTCCTTTCTATTTTCCTTTACTCTGTCAGTAAGTCTTTCAGCTTTAGAAACCAGGCTACGGCCTGCTTCAATGCTGTCCAAGACGAATAATGGTTCATCCACTGGCCCAGAGAATCTTTGGGCTACAGTGACTGAATTACATGCACTTGAGTCACTCATTTGACCTCCAGGTCATTAATTGGTAATTTGAAGTGGTTTTTGTGTTTAACTAAATTCCTGGACACTGCCTGATTTTTTTCAGAGCTGTACAACCACTAGAAAGGGTGGTTCCCACAATGTGAGTTTTGCTCAGGTGGCCCAACAATGTCACAAAAACAAGTAGGGGTGTGTGTGTGTGTTTGTATAAGCTACATGTTGGGGACCAACATCGGACAGCACACCCACTGTAGGGGACCAAAATTTTTGTGGGGACCAAAAATCTGGGCCCCACAAAAAAGAGCATTGAATTCAGTGATAAGAAGCTCAGGGGGAGGTCCTGTCAAAGTTTCAGGGCTTCCCAGGAAGGTCACAAAAACAAGACGAGTGTGCTAGAAATGTGTGTGCGGAAAAATTACTCAGGATCGCTGTCTAGTGGTCGGTCCCGGTACTGCACTTACGCACACTTCACACACTCGGCTGGTCTGCGCATGTGCAGGACAGTCTGCTTTATGTCAGGCAGCCACCCTCCCCTCCCCCACAGCCCAACCCGAAAAATTGAGATGTTAGTTAAGTATTTATTCCTATTATTGAGTGAGATTACATATTTTTACTTGGCAGCTGGCACAACAGCTAAGCTTGGAGCACAGTTATTGCAAAATAAAATAAATAAACAGTAACAACAATAACGATTGTTAATATTGTTATACTTTATAGCGTAACCTATTTATACTAATTTTCTGTATGCAATTTCAAGTGCAACTAATATAGTTGTGCATATAGATAGCCACCAAACTCCATACATTAGATAAAAATAAGAGCCACGATGTTAACCAATTAACAGTTCAAGAAAAAAGCAGACATCCAAGAACTTGCTTTGTTACTTTTGCGTGGCCAGAACTACAAACCCCAAAGCAGAGCAAACCCAAAACATCAGAGAAAGTACAATACTTTTGTCAAGGAGTGGTGCTGCTGCTTTGCGATCGCTGCCACCATAGTGAACGCGCTCCCACATTCGTGCACACGCACACATGCCACACACCTGTTTTCCACGTCCTGTCAGTCCACTCCGTCGGTCCGCATTTATTTCGTTGGTCAGCCATCACGGTTGGGTGCGCACTAGATCGCTGTTAAACCATCTTCTACGCCACAGTCCTCGTGTTCAACAAACATTTCTCCCGAATTCGCCTACCATGCACAACTCTCCACTTTCAAACCGAGCGCCGCTGTTACTTCCGGGTTTTTAGCGCCAAGCACTTGACGCTAGCGTGTGACGTCATGGCGAAATACTAGGTTTTAAAATAAAAATTTTCTTTTTTTTGTACAGTCTAAGTGCATGGGGTTATGATAGATCGAATGAGTATACCTTTATGTACTCACTAACATTTATGTTGATCATAAAATGTTGTTTTGATGAAGAAAACTGTTATTTTTTAGAATCAATTGGCTTAGGGCACTTGGGCAAACTACGGCCCGGGGGCCACTTGTGGCCCGTTAAACGTTTCAATCCAGCCCCCCAAACTTGAAAAAAATTAAATGAATAAGCCTTGTTAATGGTTTATTTTCTAAATACTGTGGTTTTTCAAAGACATATATATTGTTGTAATGCTTTTGTTCACTTTCGTTTAAAATTAAATGTATTTTAGGACTCATTGTGCCCCCCCCCTCCCAATCAAAAAGTTTGCCCATCCCTGGCATAGTGGATGGGCCGAGGAGTTTAAAAGGCACACATCATGCATTTTTCAGTCAGTTTTAGCCAGGGCTTGGTATGGGGAAGACCAGCTGGTTTACATGTAATCATTAAATTTTCCCAAGTTTTATTTAAGTTAATTGGACAAAACAAAAAAAACGCAATATTCTTCTGCCAGAGAGTATGTAATATTCTTCTGCCATTTTATTGTAGAGGGCCATTTTGAGCCCCTAACAATATTATTCAACCAAGAGATCATGAGTCGTCGCCCACTTACTTTCTGAAATCAGCTGGGATGTCACGGCTGTGACCCTCGTGAGGATAAAGTGGTTCAGATGGAAAAGTAGGACTAAGGGCTTTTTCTCAGGTTTCCATGCGCAAATCCATGTATATTAGGTTAATTGGAGACTCTAAATTCTCTACTCATCAAATGACATTCGTGACCCTGATGGATAGATAAAATAGATTATTAATCTGCCATGGGAAGTCCAAGGTGTCTGGTAGAAAGAAATGCATTCATACACTCATTACACAGTCAACCAAGCAAAGACACAAAGCCTAGGGCAGGGGCGGGCAAACTTTTTGATTGGAGGACCACAATGGGTTCTAAAATATGACAGAGGGGCCGGACCAGGAGCAGATGGATGGAGTGTTTTGGAAACCTCACCTCATCTGAGAAAAAAAATACATTTAATTTTAAATGAAAGTGAATAAAAGCATTCCAACAATAATATTTGTCTTTGAAAACCACAGTGTTTAGAAAATAAAACATTAACAAGGTTTATTCATTAAATTTTTTTCAAGTTCGGCGGCCCGGATTAAAACTTAACGGGCCGCATGTGGCCCCCGGGCCGTAGTTTGCCCTCGCCTGGCCTAGGGCATAAACACATACATGTAATATCCAATCCGCTTATTCTCACAAGGATAGCGTGCTGGAGCCTACCCAGCTGTCAACGGACAGTAGGCGGGGCACACCCTGAAGTGGTTGCCAGCCAATCGCAGGGCACGCAAAGACGAACAACCATCTGCGCTCAAACTCACTCACAAATGCAACCTCCACACAGGAAAGCTGGGTCCCGGGATCGAACCCTGCACCTTGGGACTGCGAGCCGGATGTCCTAACCAGTCTTAACTCATTAAATACCAGCCATTTTCACTGGAGCAACCCGCTCAATCCCAGCGTTTTCCTGGGTTTTGACTAATATTGCAAGGCCCACAGAATATTGTATTCTAATGCTATATAGACATGGAGCACACCCGAAGAAAGATGAGACTCTCTTCTTTCAACAGAAAAAAAATGTTTGTTCCTATCTTTTTCCATTCTTGAGCAATCGGCATTTGAAAATAGCTAAATTTCATGAAACTCCAATCCCTGGGGAAAAAACTGAGAAAATGAGCTTTGTAAACTGATGCATTTTGACCATAATTTGAATTTTGACACTATTATTTATGGCTTTTATGACACCTCTAACATCTAAATAATGCATGCCTTCTATAAAATAACAAAAAAAAGCACAAAAAATGTTTTTGATAAAATAAATTTATTTGCACATAACACTAAACGACTGAACTGTTGAACTATGTACAAAAATGAAATACATCAGTGTCATACATACTTTTTTTTTGTGTGATATAAAATAAAACAGTTGCCTTGATGCAAGGGCACACAACATAGTTCACACCACATTCTTGTTTCACTCCGTTTGCCTTTGCGCAAACAGACCCGACACTTTCGTTGTGGTCTGGCTTTGCTGGTCCGTGGAAAATAGGCGAGCTTGTGTTTGTCCACTGGGGTTTGTGTGAAAATAATTGTCTGGGAAGTGATTGCTGGCATCCGCGATGTGCTGCAGAAGCTCATCCGTGAGAAACAGCTGCAGGAAATCAGCTGGCTCCTCAGACTCCAAATGGGCAGCGGCATTCAGTGGTCCAGGGGTTGCTGTAAAGTCGATTTTCCTCGGTTGCCATCCAGTGTGACGCCATCCGGAACCACTGCTTCCTGATGCACAACCTGTAAATTACAGAAATATAAACAATTGGAAATATATATTTATTGCTGCATTTTATTGCTGGCGTGTGAAGTTTCATATTATAATTTACCTTTCTTTACACCAACAAGACGAGGAGGAACTTTCTTGCCGCGGGATGCACAATCTGTGAATTTTAGAAAGTATGCATGATTACCACACCATTCAGTATTGTTGTTTCCTCGTCGGGGAGGAGATGCGCTCGCGCGTAATTGTGCAATAGGCGCCCGGACGAGAAAGTCAGCGAGCAAGCTTGCGTCTAACTGCACATTTACGCGACATTTTCTGCCCGCAAGATGCATGATATGTACAATAAAAGCATGAGGGCTAAAACCACATGTTTAATGGTAACTTGCGAGCGTTTACTTCCTCGTCGGCGAGGACTTACGCTCGCGTGTAATTGTGCAATAGAGGCGGCCGGACGAGGAAGTCAGCGAGCAAGCTCGCGTCTAACTGCACATTTACGCGACATTTTCTGCCCGCAAGATGCATGATATGTACAATAAAAGCATGAGGGGTAAAACCACATGTTCAATGGTAACTTGCGAGCGCTTACCTCCTCGTTCGGGGGGATCTGGTGAGGACTCTCAGCTGCTTTGGCTATTGTCCGAAGGCAGGCGATGCAGGCCGCAAGGCACGCGCACCCTCTTTAGACGCCGTTTTGTTGTGACGACGACGAAGCGTCATCCTCTCAACCAAAGCGTCTCCATCGCCTTGATGCTTTTAGGAAGCTTTTTTTTACAAAAAAGCATTCCTCGATCGTCATTTGCTTGGAGGATTTCATTGCTAACGCTACTAATGCGACTGCTGCTAGTGCTGCCGATGCTGCAGCTACTCACGCTGCTCTCCACACTTATAAGTCTACCCCAGGATCCCGCCCCCCCATTTGTACCTCTGGCGCAGATTCAAGGCGGATCTTTTGCACCTCTGCCCCCTGCTGGGTGATTTTTACATGATTCACAATGCGGACAAGGCTGATTCTCAGTCAGAGGTTGCATCAGACCCTTATGTACACTATGACGTAAAAAAGACAGGAAACGTACTTATACGTCTTTGGTAGAGGGCGCCATTGCATTAAAAGACGTCTTTGTACGTCTAAGGGAGTAAATGAGTTGAACAAAGTACAGGGTCCTTCACCTGACTACAGATGATCTTCTGGGGACTTTATTTGGTTTTAATCACTTTTGGGGTCTGTATCTATGCACACTCCCTGGTTTTGCTACCTTCCCGGGTACCACATACACACTGCTTAGTTTCTCTGCCTTCGTGGGTACCACATACATATTGCTTGGTTTCTCTGCCTTCCTGGGTACGACATACACACTGCCTGGTTTTGCTACCTTCCTGGGTACCAGTCACACAAACGTCAGACGACTCAGCACATACCGACTGTCTCAGCACTACACACTTTCACTCCAAGGCAGTGCTGTGAACCAACTTACTGACAAGAGGTAGTATTTAGAATTTTAAAAAGTGCTTGAAAGGTTTTGTTCATGTAAAACCAACAGATTAGGACATTATTATTATTATTTAAATCAGTATTAAACAGCATCAGCATAGGTTAAAGATATTATACAGACTATATACGATAAAAAAATACTAAACCACCCTTGCTTTTCCGTCATTTCTTGTATAAGTTAACACACAGATGTATAACATTTGTTTATACAAATATAACGATTAAAAAGTAGCTGATTAGAGTTTTAATTTTGTATTCATTAATCTGTAATAAAAATGGACATATTTTGGTTAATAAAATTAACAAGAAATAAAAGTAAAGGGTGTTCTAATACTTTTTTCAAGATTGTCCTAACATACATTTAATGTTTACAGTATATGTCTTCGGAAGAAGCGCAGCATTAGATTTTTTTTTTTGTTCTCTCTCTTTGACTTCTGAATTTGAATTTCTGTCACAGATGTGCTTGAATTCTATTTTGGATGATTTGTGTTAAACTGCACAAATATTTGAAGAGCCATAGAATTCAAGAATCACACCAGTGCTGCTACTCCTCCGAACGGGTGAACGCCCTTGATTAACAACCTGCGTTGAGGTGGCTTTTGAGATTCGTGGTGTGGGAGAAAAATCTCTGAAGGCATTCTTAGACTTCAAGAGAGGGTCCACAATTTTCAAAGATTCACTTCCGTCTGAATCAGAGGCCTCACTTGTATCCGGAATATATTCATCTCCACTGTCATCTGAGTTGGAGTAATAATGCTTATCCATTCCAAAGTCAGCCTGTTTTTTTAATCTAAAAAACAACAACGAAATATAAAGGATAGAAGGCAGGAGACCAATAAAATATATGCAATTTGCTTGTAAGATTCCCTGAAATCTATATGGGTTGTTTACCTGTATACTTTTGGTCCTCCTGAGCCTTGGGATAGTAATATGGTCTGGGTCTGAGGCACAAAGTTCAGGGGCAGGATTTGACAATGATTCGTCAGAATCTGTGTCGTTATTCCAAGGAAGATTCAGCCCATATTTTTTGTCCAAGGGAGGAGACTGGGTTGCATCAGAGTCCAAGAGAAAATTGAGAACCCATTAAATACTTAATCCCCAGAGGAATCTGCACAGAAAAAGGTCTTAATTCTATTTGAAAAAAAAAAAAAACTAAAATATTGATGAATGATATTATGACAAAATAATGTAATAACAAAATTAGAATGATTTTAGGAAATTATTTGCAAAACCAAAACATTGTGGTACGATAATAATGCATATAATTATTCTACGCAGCTATATTTAACAAAAACACTTAATTGACCGTAACAAAAAGCTCCCGGGAGGAAAACTACATTAAATGTTTTTTTAACAGGGCAGTGAAAATATTGGAAAATAAAAAAAATAATGAATAAAATAATATGAAAAAAGAATTCAATGTGTATCGATGGACCCATATGAAATACTTATATCGCTATGTACTTATCAGCCATATCGCCCAGCCCAATATGTAACTGCAACTTCAAAACCTCGGGCCATAACAGGATTGTAACATGGGATGCATATCTTCATTCCTAAATTTGTAGATCCCGAGGAGGCTGCTCAATGGTCCTGGTAATGTAAACCTCAACCAATTCGGTCACAGCCAATGTTCTCCATCCTTGTTAAGAAGTTTTGAAATGATTTAATAGATATACTATTGCAAACTATACCAGAATTTTATACATTTTAAACTTTTGATCACAATTTTACCTATTTTCTAAAAATCTGAAGAATCCACATGCCAAATCACCTGCTGTGGACACATAGGTTCTGTTCTGACAGATAATTCAGTTACAGGTTGTGTACTTAAAGCCAATAAGAGGGCAATGCAGCAGTCGACAGCCTGACGAAAGCTTAAGTCTCCCAATGAGAGAACTGTAGTGGCTGGTAGGTTCTTAGATTGTAACATAGTAAAGACATACACTACGCATAACTGTATATCATATGATGATGAGGGAAAATATTATTAGCTACGATTTATGTCCAGATATATTAGAAAACTTGTCCAACCAGCACAGGTCTATCTAACTGTAATTTTAACATCTCAAGACACGACAGGATGACCACATGATACGCATACCTCCTTTTCAGAGTCTGTCAAACCTTGAGAAGGCTGCTTCGATGTTCTGGTGGCATCAACCTCAGCCGATTCAGTCATTGTCGGTTGTCCTCCATCCTAATGAACAAGTTGAATATTAATTTAATGAATTAAAAAAAAGAAAATGGATCAGAATTTTACACATTTTAACGAACAAGTTCACGAATGAAACAAAACCAATTACTTTAGCGCATGACAATTAATCTTCAGTAGAGATATGTTGTGACTGATATTTCAGTCACAGGTTGTCTTTTGAACGCCACCAGGGCCGCAATGGAGCACAGGACAGCCAAAAGTCTTCTTGTCGGACAGCTGTAGTGGCTGGTAGGTTCTAAGATTATAACATAGTAAAGGCACATACAACTCCTAACTGTATTTCATATGATAATGAAGGAAAAGATGATTAGCTATGATTTATGTCAACAATAAAAATGGCTCTACGGGGTCCCCACGAACGCAAACCTGACAGTTGGGTGTCAGATGGCCAACATACCTGACTCGCAATTCAACTCAACTGGACCCCACAACACAAGAAAAAGCTGAGTGAGCCTCAAACCAGACATACACATTCACTGACAAATATCCTGTGACACCAGATATATTAGAAGTCTTGTCTAATCAGCACACGTCTATCTAACTGCAATTTTAACATCTCGAGACACGACAGGATGAGCACACGATACGCATACCTCCATTTCTGAGTCTGTAAAGCCTGGAGGAGGCTGCTTCGATGTTTTAGTAGCATCATAAATTTATTGAATTAATTATATTTGAGGTTGGATTAGATTTTTACACATTTTAAGCCTTAGCCACCCAAAACAAAACATAAGCTCATGAATGAAATAAAACTAATTAATTTCGCCCAT